>NC_056741.1:699623961-699966461 GCF_019279795.1 Protopterus annectens
ATGCATCCTTCCTTTAGCCTGTCAGTAGTCTTGTATCACTTCACTGAACTTTTAATCTTAAAATTTATTTCCTTAAATCTACATAGTACACTCTCTTCTAATAGTTTTGTCTTGATGCTTCCTTGACACAGCCAGTGTTACATCTTAAGAAAAAATATACATATTTACTTACTGTCAACATTCACCTCTGTCAAGCTGTGACCACAATCAGGATTTTAAAAAACTTTTAAAAGGGAAGTCAATAATCAGGCAGTTACAAGAATTAGTCTGTCTGATATGTAAAAGATAATCCTGAGGGGGTTTATAACTATATCACAGCATTTACTATGTACACTTCAGTGGTTTAAGATAAAGAAATTAAGTACAATTCTAAACTCAACATACATTTCTAATATATTGACTAAATATTTTGGTGATACTTAAAAGAGAAAAATTAAAGTAATTGAAAAAGTTAGTCCTGATCCCATCTTTAGTAATTGATCAGCTGGTGAATAAAACCTTAGGAAAATCAAGGGGAATTGCTGTCTTGGCTCTGAGTATACATTGCATTTTTCCCAATATTTTTAGTAACAGAGAAACAGCAGTATTAAAAAAAAAGAATTTCCCAGAAATCATTGTGTGAATATTACATGTCATGTTCCTGGAAGCAACAAATGAAAATGCTAAACTGCAAAAGTGGTGATCAAGCTAGGATAAAAAAATGACAGGCCAAACAGGTAAATTATTTGGGATGGTTTGATTATATGTTCTGCAGACATATATTGTAACAAACAGATGTTAACTAATATGGTCTTCCAAAGGCAAATCTTTTTTTTTTTTTTAACTCAGTTTCCTTTTAAGTGAATATAGCTGGCAATCTCATTGTTTGTCTCTCAGTGTATATACATTATGTGATTAGATTTAACCAAAGTATTTGACTCAATGTCCCATTTTAGACTAGTGAGTTACTTAAACATGCTCAGAATTCATAATCATGTATTCTGCAGTGTGTGTATGGATGAGGATGTGGTGAGTTTTCCAACAAGCACAGAGTCCTGAGTTCTGTTCCCCAGGACTCTGCATTGGGTACCATGCTATTTTTATGGCTGACATGCAAAGTAAAAATGATGTATGAATTAAAAAGGATGTCAATGACTGTAAAACAGGATCTGCTGTAAGTAGTTTTGTGAATTATTTTAATCTATACAAATACAAGTGTGTGCTATTTATTTGTGTGAATTACACTGAAACTGACTTTAATAACAAAACATATACTGTGATGCCTTTTTGGATTAAGGAATTAAAGTTCTTAGTATTATACACTAGTTATAAAGAATTATAATCAGGTCTCCAATCATAACAATCGCATGTCTGAGAAATGGATGTCAAGAAACTTTCTTCAAGAGTGGAACAAAGCAAAGTTTGAGATATGAAGCTTGGCATCAAGTCTTAGAATATGTAAGTACTTGTTTATAATCAGAGAGACCCAATCATAATTCTTTGTAGTACACCATACTTTACCTGCTCTACTGTGCTATCAGTTACAAGACAAGAGAAAAGACGGTAGGAGTGCTCAGTATTTTCAGCTTTGAAAGTTGCAATACACTGAGTACTGCAACACAAGCCTTTGTAACACATAGAATATTAGCTGTTCTATGTACTCCAAGATGAACAGAAAAGAAAAGAAAAAAAATACAGTGTGGGAGCACAAAGTGTTTTACATCTTTGAAAGCTGTAACACACCTGTCCAGGTTACCTTTAATAAACACATCACACCGAATGACATTTGACGACCTTTATTGAACTTCCATGATCATAACTTTGTTAGCCCATATTTATTAATTACAACTAAACATAATATAGCTAATTCTAATCACAGCATAAACATCCATTTGATGTTAATCAGGGCAGCTTGACCTCACTCATACTGACCCCGTAAGCAGTGTCCATACCTCCACTCACTTACTTTACTTATGTAGCAGCGTCCCACCACTCACTGCATTTACCATTTATTGAATTACAGATCCAATCCAATAAGCAGCATCTTTACCTCAGCTCGCTTATTTACTTATGAAGCAGTGTCCCATCACTCACTTCATTTACCGGCTCCAACTGGTCACTATCCTTTCCAAACTCACTGAAATGAACATCCAGTACCAGAGGGAGAATAGAAGAGGGCAAGCCTATCCCTCTTCTCCGCCCACCAGCGTGACCAGGCTGTTCCCCTCCCTCTTACCAAAATTTTTAGACCTAACCACCAATAAAAGGAAAGCTAAGCCAAACATCATTCAGTGTACCACATCCACCCAAAACCAAACTGGATGCCTATCATCAACCTGACACCCTGCCATATAAATATCCAAAAGCCACCAGTTGACTAAATGATTAAAATAATCCAGTGATCCTTCTCCAATACTAAAATAATCATAATTTTGTATGACTTCTGTACCTTAAGTAACTCTCATTTACTCTAAGGGCAATTGCCACCAACATGCCTAGATGTAACCATACCCCCCCCCCCCGTGTATATAATAAAATTGAAATTTCCTTTCAAAATCCAACTATATAATATAAGCAGAAAACATAATAACCAACCTAACATATGCTGACCCAGATAAAACCTTCCAGATGACTAAAATACCACCTTCACATAAAGTCCCACATAGACTAAAATCCCATGAACCTCCATTACCCAACACCAACCCCTACAACAACAATTATCTTAATAACCAAGGCCTGTCAAACTTCACACCTATAAACCTACCTCAACCCTTGAAACCAATAACTACTGATCAAGATTCAGTAAGTTCAGTTAGCCTTGTCACCCGTGGAATTACAGTACCCTCAGGTAAATCCTCCCCTTCAGCAACTTATCTTGCCAATAGCAAAAGTCTTTCAATCTTCACACTTTCCACCAACCCAACCTTCCAAAACACTGAACCGCTGACCAAGATATAGTAAGTTTACTTAACCTTGTCACCCATGCAACTACAGTAGCTGCCTCAAATTATTACCCCATACCCAAAACGACACAAGTAAGTTGGCCAAATGCAACTGCAGGACTCCAAAAGCTTAACATCCTTAATCTGCTGCTTGTTCTTGGCCTCTCCCTTAAAGCTTTTCATCCTTTAAGATACCTATGCAGCTAGCAAGGAATTGAAACCTGGCTTACATCTGCAAAGAAATCCAAAAACCATGCCTTGCTTATGCCTTCTAACTTTCATGATGACAACAAGCACCCAGTTCCAGAAATATCCTGAATGCATCTGCATACATCTGATCTACAAATAAGTCAAATGATCCACGTGCCACTCTATCTAAAAACCTTAACCTGGTATGTGATATTGCCAGTACCTACTTGAGGAACAAATACATCCTCCCAAAGATAGCACCTTTGGAACAAACTCCGGTGTCCCGTCAAGAAGAACACATCACTGACCCTCTACAAACAGTTTAAATAACTGGATGGAGAACTGTAAATTCACCACAAGGTTCAACCCATCTCCCCTCTGGGTGAGGGCAGGGGATGCAATATGAGAAAGCAAGGGTTGAACCTGGCTGGCTGATCAGAGCCCTGGAGCTGGTAGCCTAATACATTCCTATGACCCTATGTGTGTTGTGACGCTACCCCACCTGTGGGATCCCTACACTCCCCATAAACAATCCCAATACTGTTTCCTATTGCCCCAAACCTACCTTTTCCTCACTTGCCCCCACCCTACCCTACGCTTAACCGCATAATTCTGACTTACCTTAATGAACCCGAATAAAATAGGATTACCTGTGACCTCATTGCACACCACACTAGCCACCAGAATATCCACCCCACCAAATCCATTACCTTTCAGCTCTGCTTCCTTCAGGTCACTGATCTCTTCTCACCTGTGACTTTACCGCATGTAGCTCCAGCCTTGCAAACCCCTTTGCAGCAACATCCATCACCTGAAGAGACCCCTTCCTTCAGATCTCCAGCTGATACAGCTCTGTGCTGGCAGCATCTGTGATCTTATTGCATAGCAATCCAGCAGTTGAAACACCCCTCATAGACCGCCATCTGCAAAGAAAAGTGAAATGTAAGTCATTTGAAGCCATAAACAGTGTCGACAACCTGCCCACCCTCTGAAAGCCTTCAATAAAGCCACCACCCTAGCTCTATCCAAGGCCCTATTACTACTTGTCCCAAAACATCTCATTCTTGTTAGCCTGAATATTACCCCATTCTCAATGGCAAGGCCTTATGTGTACCAACCCGCTGCAGTATAGTGATACGCATACAGTTTGTTCCAGTACAAGTCTTTATTAGTGTGTATAATCATTTTGCATCTACTTTTCTTATGCTCCTTATACCAATGTGTGCCTTGTAAGTCGCACTATATAGTTATACAGTTGGCTGAGGTGTATGCCAGCCAATGAAAATCCTACTGCACTACCGTTAGTTAAACCTGTTAATAATGAACTCCATATGGAGGACAAGCCATAAGCAAATGCAAGGCAAAGGCCCAAAAGTAGAGAAATTATTTTTTACACAATTAATGGGGTTACCAATTTAAGAGGGTAAGGCAACAACTAGTGTGGCCATACCTGTCAACCTCCTACAACAAAAAATCTGGACAAAGCCATAAGTAACAGTGGGGGGGGGGGTGCCAAAGCAAATGACTGATAGAATAACAGGTTTTATATTGGTATGAATATTCTGAAGGGTATGTCGAGTGAAACTCAAATGTCTATTCTCTGACTTCAGTGTTTAAAGAGTTGCCACTCATTTGCCAGAAAACCACAGATTTTTATTTTTATTTATTTATTAAATTTTTATATAACTGACCAAATCTTCTGACACAAATTCAGGTCATTCTACGAACCTGTGTACCATTATGCTCAAACACAACATTCAAGACATTCAGTGCTGTCCTCCCCCCCCCCCCACAAACCCACAACTTCCTTCGCAGTTTCTTCCAGATTCTCCAGTAATCCGTTAATGCATCTGAATCGCTCCTGCCTCCACAAAGTTTGCCACTTCATTACAATTACAATATGACCAAATAGACATGAATCAATCATATACCTCTCAACTTTTAGAGCAAGAAATCCGGACAAAGCCTTAAGTGGGACAAAGGCCCAAAATTTTGGGAGAATTTCCAAATACTGCTCACACAAACTTAGAAAGGTGATGGAACAACTGGTTTTGCATCTGCCTGAATTTCCTGAAGGGTATTAAGACCAAAACTTAAAATGTCTGTCAAAATGAAATGCCTACTATTATTGCCTCACTTCAGTCTCTAATGATTTGCCCCTAATTGCTAGAAACCATACGGACCCAAACCCGAGTCCAATTCTGGGCATTCTGTGAACCTCTTGGCTGATGGGGTGGAGATGCACCGATCGCTCATGCACCTCACCATGCACACACAGCTCTCGTACTGCGACATCTTTCCATAATGAAAAAGAACTCTTCAGCTGCAGACTACAAACCTCCCATATAAAGCAAACAAAACCACAAAACAGGAAAAATATATATCCACAACGAAACCAGTGATATGAAGACTAACCAAGACTTCAATAAAATCCACACAGCAAGTTTATCACAAACCAAATTACTCTAGTGCCTTGGCTAAGCAGCCTTCTTGGAAGTGATAAGATACAAATTTACACAGTCTTAAATAATACAAAATAATTAAACCAATAAATTAATTATTCAATAAAAACTAAATAATCAAATAATCACGAGTTTTCCAATTGCATTCCCTATTCAGTCCAGCAGGTGTCAGAGTATTATATTTTAAAATAAAAATAGTTTCTTTAAAAAATAAATTATTTTTAAGGGCAAGGGTATTTTCAGCTGCAATATGTTCCAAAATGTTTTAGTTTTTATTGCATAATTAATTTATTGGTTTAATTATTTGTATTACTTAAGACTGTGTAAATTTGTATCTTATCAACTCCAAGAAGGCTGCTTAGCAGAGGCGCTATAGTAATTTGGTTTGTAATAGACTTGCAGTGTGGATTTTATTGAAGTCTTGGTTATTCTTCATATCACTGGTTTCGTTGTGGATATACAAACATGCATGTGCAAATCCATCTTTACCTCACAGACCTTACAGCCCGCGAAAGGCAAGCAGTACAGGCCCTGAACCCCTTCAACACAACCTCCATAAATAAAACCAGAGACTATACCACAAGATAACTCTCTACCATGTGGAATTATGGCACAATAATCCAATGTATCCACAGAGGCAACCCTTTTTCACTTCATCCACCTCTTCAAGTTAGGGTTTTTTTTTTGTTTTTTTTTTAACTATAACTTATGCCACTAGTGCGTAGTGACCATTAACCTCCTGTCACTGTGATAGTCACATTCTTATGCATGCTGGAACATTGGTGGCATTCTTGATGAAGTGCCTGTCATATTTTTCAACTGAGTCATGCTGTTTTGGTGATGGGAAGGCACAGAGGACACCCCTACAGTAACCCAGCAGATCCGAGCAGTAAAAGGTCTGCCTCTTTAACATGCAGTAGCTGCTGGCACCTCTCCTACTGCACTGTATTATCGACAATTGTGTAAGGCAAGTATGCCACCTGCTGTGCTACTATGACTAAAAGGGGAGAGTGGAGTGAAATAAATAAATAAATAAGTTAAGCCTGACCGTGACTTAACCCTCCCCCAGGGCCTTTAGTGGCCCACATGCATGCACGACACTGTCAATCTTCCTCACGGGAAAACTCGCAGCCTGTGAAACAAACACGCATTCTCTTCAAGCAATCATTGCTGTAGAAAAACTCCATTCCCTAATGTATTATCGCTACCGAACGAGAAGGAGGAAACAGGTCTGATTTCTTTTTTTTTTTTTTTTTTTTATATATTGGTTTAAAAGAGTATTGTTTATTTTAACAAAGCTGCTACTGATCTATGTTACAGGCCATGCTATAAGATTAAGACCAAACAGTACAGATTGAACCATTTCTTATAAATAAGCCTCTAAAATCCAAGTACTGAACACACAAGCAAGGATTAAGCAGTGACACAATATGCTAATGATGATTATGCATGAGGACCTACTGAAGCACACTCATTCCTGAAACTAGTCATACCAGTTAGAGGCTCGTGCCTGATAATACTGACTTTCCAATAAAAATTGTATTTAATTATTCTTACAATTCCAATATTTGCTAAACTATGAAACCACTCTAAACTGAATAATGCCGTTTAAAAATTTACCACATCCGCGAACAGCCATACTACTGTACCTATGAAATTGCTCATTCCTACACCTAATAGGCAGTCTTCATGGATGGTTCTCAATCTGCGAAAGTCCGCACTCTCCACCCTACCCAGTCAAAACTACCACTATGGCAAAATCCATCAGCTCTACACCACCGAGTGACAGCAACTGAAACGAGGCAAGTAGACCCAAAGTTCTTAATTTTAAAATGACTCACTTATTGCCTAGTTCATGACTCTGCTGCACGATGTGAAGTCTGAAGCTCCATCCATCCTCAAGCCCCCTTCCCATTTACCTAACATTATTTAGCTCGTAAACTTTTTTTTTTTTTTTGAGGGCCCGACCAAAAGACAGCATGATCCAGAAACTCCTCAAGGTGGAATCCCACAGCCCCGTGCTGACATCACAGAGTTAATGTACCGAAGCAAAGTAACTCCACAATTCACAGAAAAAACACTAGCATGACAAGAGTAAGTTGTCACTACCTCAAAACTGCAATCCATGTAGCAGGAAGTAAACTGTTTGCCCGGATTTAATGTTAGGACGATGAGGATGTAACGGGTTGAAATTATGAGGCAAACTGCAGCCTTAATGAGGAAAGAGGGAAAAAAAACAAAAAAAAAACACTGAGGGACTCCACATACTGAGACCGCCCTGACTCACCCCCAACTCACTCCCAACCCTACAATAGCATGCACACAACACAATCAATAATAACACCACAACACAATCAGAAGGAAAACTATCTTTTGTTATTATGCACTACCCACCTCTTCCATAGCAGACCCCACGAAGGCCTACCTGACCACCCCAATACTTCCAGGTCATCTCAGACAGAGAACTTGCAGAAAGCAAGTTCATGCCAAAATGTGGATTCCATACCAGTTACACTTGCCTAAACCCCTTAAGCCCTTCCCTACCCTTACCTAATTTCCTCCCAAAAATCCCAGATTCCCATTTTTTAACCCTTAAATACCCTCTACCCTCCTAACTCCTACTAATATATTTATCTAACCCCCCCTCTCGAAGATGTCCCTGAACAAATTGGTTTGTTACCAAACCTCATTTATTGCAGTCTCACAGACAAAGACAGAAACAAAGTGAATCTCTGTTCTTTTAAATTTCTGAAGCATTTTTATAATTGTTTACTGAATAAACGATTCCTATTTATTTCATGTCTATAACAGTGTGGTCTGATCTCATACTGTGTATACAGCAAATATTTATACTTATCCTTCTAAAATTATAATCATTCTTGAGTCCATTAAAGAATATTTCATTAAAATTTACAAGGACTACAAAACTTAGCATACAAAAAAATACAAACTCTGTGTATCTATTCCTTTAGGGAACAGACATTTCAGAAAAGATTTGATAATGATGTGTCAAATCCTCCCCAGTAAGGAATATCGAGCACTGATATAAAACAGAACTGCACCATCATAATGTGTAAAAGATAATGGCTACCTAATAAAGTATAACAGTGATCATTCAAAGTTAACAGTCATACTGTTTTCACTGCTGGCTTTCTGCACTATGAATAACGTGTCATCAGTTATAGGAAAGGCAGAACATGTAGTTAATATTTTGTTAATATCAAATAGCTTAATGGAAAACATGCTAAGTCCATAGTAACTCAGACAAAGTTTTCCAGGATAGCTACAGTTAAATTCCATAGCATGTGTGCAATAAAAACGTGAAGTAACTTGAATGTAGTACATGGAATGCTGTAATTATGTTAAAAAATCATTAAAAAGATAAGCTTGGCATGGACATTTCAAACACTAGAAAAGTACATAGCAAAACTTGTTATGCACCTTTGAAGAATATCTGTTATCCAATTACATGGCAATAAATGCACATCATATTTTAAAAGAAACAGGTCTCATACACTTCTTTAAATGATGTCTATGCTCCATAAAAAAAATGTTAACCATTCATGTTAATAAAGCTGAAAACTCATGGCAAAGTATGAATAAGAGAACGAAGACTCCCAAAAATACTCAGTAATCATTCCCACTAAACAAAAAGAAACCTTAGTGTCCCAATAAATTATAGTGAAGAAAAAACATATTATCAAAACGCTGACAAACCTAGTAGGTGCCCTGTCTGTGTTGTTTTCCTTTCTGTTTCACAGGGAGTCGTTATATTAGTCATGTTTTAAGATATGATTAACATAGTGAATCATTCTAAAGCAAAAATGAAAACTGGAGGAAAACTTGAGCTGCCTTTGAAAACAGTTGCAAAAGCAATCTCTGAAAACCTCACAGGTAGCTGGAGATGTTTAAGCGAAGAAAAGAATGGCCATAACAGAACGCAACGCTACTTAACAGAATTACTCAGATATGAAAACTATATACCAAGTAGTAAATTCTATACAAAATAAACTACTCTACTGGGTACAGAACAGGTGTAAAGGAGTCTGTATAATAAAGTTCATGTAGAACTACTGTGATATGAAGAGAGACTGAAGAAACTGAACTTGTCAGTATGTTGTAGACTTTCACAAGGTGAGGTGCCCTCATGTGGGTCTATAAAAGCATAAAGTAGAAGCTCTTGAATGCATGATTGGGATCAATTTCAAAAGACACAATAGAGATATTTGGAATAATAGACTAGTGGTGCAGCTTGAGTGGAAATGAAAAAGGGTTGGTAGGAACTAATTTTTAAGAAGGGCAGAAAGGAGATGGACCAGCTTGCCTACTGAAATCAGACAAAGACTATTGCATGTTTTAAAATGAAAGGGAATCTATAGCATGGAGACAGGGTCTGCTAGATCCCGTCTTAGTGGAAGTTGACCAATGAAGATTTTTTCTGAGGTCCTAGGCCATACTGTAAAGTTAAAAAATGTAAATATGTCTAAAGTATGCAAGTAAGGTGAATGCACTATAAAAATATGACCAGATCTCTAAACATTTCTTCATTTTGTCATATGTTGTCTAAATGATGATAAAATTTCACCTCCCAAGCTTTGCATCACATCACTCAAAGAGTGCCATCATTTCTCAAGTGCATAACAAAATTTATGATCAGAGATATGATTGTATTCCTCCCTGTATAACTCATTTAATGACATGTTAATCATGTTCTTTTACATTGAAGCAGGGACTTTAGTGTGCAATAAACAAGCTAACTACAATATTATTTTACCTTTGTGTTAAGGTAGTTTTTTATACTTCTGAGGGTCATCAACTCAGTATTTATATTCAGATTTGCAAGAGTGAAGTACAATGGACATTGTTTGCTACAAAACACTGACTTCTGCTTTTTGTAAATCACTGGTGTTTGGGTAATTGATTTTATATTAAATATATAGATAGAAACAGCAAGGTAGGACCACCAGGGCTCCAAAACCAGTTTAATTCACGAATAAATAAGACAACATGAATAAAACTGGATTTTGGATCCCTGGTGGTTCTACCTTGCTGTTTCTATCTGATTATATTTTGTTTTCTGGGTGTGGAACTTTGGGCAGCAGTTTGCACTTTCATATTTATATTAAATATATAGTACAACACTCCACTCAGAAACACTTTGGAGTAATTAAACTACCAGCATGCATTGCTAACTCTAGCAATAATGGGGAGAAAAAAAGCATTTTTGTTGGAGCCCCATAGCCTCATTTTTGTAAATATATTAACTCTGAGATCATGCCACGTTGGGTGCAAGGAAAAACTGCTTTTCTCTTGCAATTTTGCAAACTCACATATTTTAGTGATAAAGTTGAACAAAAATGAGTGATTAATGCTACTTTTCTGAAAAAAAATGTATCTGCTTTTACTGTATTTGTGTTTCTTCCTACTTTATTTTGCTTTTGCTTCATCTTAAAAGTACTCAATTGTATTTATTACTGCTTGGTGCAACTCATTCTAAGCCTTTTAGTTTAAACACTTGGGCTTCAGACCAGTTGTTTTACATTAAGAGGGTTTGTGGTCTGCACTGTAGTGGCAGAACAGGTAGCTTACATCCTTCTAAGTTGGGAACTGCTGATTGAGGACTCAGTGTCTGTTATTCTAAAAGTGTATTAATTCTGGTTTAAGCACTTGGGCTTTCAGGCCAGTTATTTTACATTAAGAGGGTTCGTGGTCTGCACTCTTGTGGGAGGAGAGGCTGGACTCTGGCCTTCTGAGCTGGGAATTTCTGGTTGAAGGCTTATAGTGCATGCATATCTGAACTGCTTCTTACTGAAATTGGTACACCTTGTTTGCTGTAGCATAGACTAGATCCAAGCCTGCTGAATCTAGCTTTGTTTTTATGCTTGTTGTTTGTTTGCTTGTTATTTCCCTGGAACGTTAATTCCACCTAAAACACGGCTTTTCAGCGCTTCTGTGGATCCCTAGTGATATCTGCATTGCTAACTGTACTTATTTCCTTGTTTCACTTGAAAGAAAGTTACTGTTTGTCATTTTTGCATTCAAGTTACCTGTAACACATTGCACTTAAGTTACCTGGCACTTGCTCACTAAGCAATTATATAAGTCAGCACTAAAAAATGAAAAGCACTACACCCTCACAAACTCCCCTTGAGTACCTTGTTCCCCATTGGCCCTTGTTTTCAATTATAAAGGAATTCCCAATACTATTCTAGTATGTCTAAAGGGCAGTTGTCAATCTCCTCTCCGGTCCAGTTGGTGAATCTGGGAATCTTGAGGCAATGTTACAACTGCCTCATGTACACAGACAACCCTCTCCTCCTCCCAACAAATTCCAACACATGTGAGAGATGCAACCATATAGCCAAACTGGAGGCTAAGCTCTCTCAACTCAGTACTGGCATAACCAGTCAGGAGGAGAAGGAAACCACACTCACTACACTTCCAGTCTCACATAGACCTACCACGACAGCAAGCCAAACACATAATCACACAAAAACATACTCAGAGGCTCTAAATAAAGATCTGCCTAAGCAGCAGAGACCTCCAAAGCAGACACCCAAGCAACCGCTACCCCAAAACAAAACACGTGCAACACATATCTCACAAAGCCAGTGTGCCGAACAGTCACAGCCCTTAAGGCTAAACAACACACCTGATACACTTGTAATAGGTGACTCTATCATCAGGCACACTGACGTCCCACTCACCAGGCTGAACAAGGAGAAGGTCACGGTGAGCAGCCTGTCGGGCGCTAGGATCCGCCACATAACACAAGCACTCAGGTCACTCCAAGGCAAGTACAAATATGACTCAGTCATTGTCCATGCTGGTGTGAATGACCTGAGACGTACCTCCCTGGACTGCATGAAAAGAGACATAGAGGAGCTCTCTGAGCATGTAGCCCAGGCCAGTATGACCCTGACCCTGAGTAGCATCTTACCCTCACCAAGAATGATGCCACAATATGAAGACAAGATGATCAATTTCAACAATTGGCTTAAGTATTGGTGTCATTCAAAGGGGATGCAATGCCTGTCAGCCTGGAATGATATGCTCGACAAGCCACGATGCTTCGCTAAGGACGGCTTGCACCTGTCACCCCCGGGCTTTCAGATATTGGCAAAGGCTCTTGCTACCGCCATAGTGCCATTTTTTAGGCAAGGCTCAAAAGACAAACCCACCTCCATAGGTATCATAAGGGATAAGAAACTAAGAGTAATGCTACTCAACGTCAGAAGTCTAAACCTCAAGATGCATGCACTCAAAACTCTCCTTAGCATGGAGAACATCGATATCTGTGCAGTAACAGAAACCTGGTTCAGGGCTCCCAAGAGCACCCCAGCACTACCAGGTTATACCTCATACCATGCTTTTCAGCCCCAAAACTTGGACCGAACTACAAAAGGAGGGGGGAGTATCAATATTCATCAAAGATACCCACACCTCCAGGTTGGTGGCACAGCACAAAGCATCAGAGACTATCCATGTGCAACTAACAGTGGGTAAAACTGCCTTCCAGTTTATAGCCTGCCACAGACCACCCTCCCAAACCCAGAAACCCCACTCGGCCTTCCTGAGAACACTGGAAAATATGAAGGTCTCTCCAAACACCATTATATTGGGCTACTTCAACTACCCAAACATAGACTAGGAGAATTACTCTAGCTCCAACACCCTAGCCCAAAGGTTCCTAGAATTCATAAACTCAAACGCTATGGAACAACTTGTTACCACTCCCACAAGAGGGGAAAACATACTGGACCTGATCATCACCAACATGGGGACTCTATGCTCCAGACCAGAAGTGTATCCCTCACTGGTAAGATCAGACCATAAACTAATCCAACTGGATATTCACATCCTGACCCCACCCCCTGCCCAGAAAACTACAGTGAAAAACTTCTCTAAAGCAAATTTTACACTCCTCAAAACCGAGGTGGAATCCTTCAAAGCCCCCAGGCCTGTGGAAAATACGGCCCAGACTGCAGAATCCTTTATAAATGCATTCTATGAACACCTTCAGGAATGCATGGATCATGCAATCCCAAATAAAACCAAGACCCAATCCTCCAAAGGCAGAGGTCCTGTCTGGTGAACCCCAACCATAAACAAACTATACAATAGAAGGAGGAAGCTACTACATGATAGAGCACAATCCCAAAAAGGGAAGGCATCTCTGATCAGTATTAGCAAAAAACTACGGGCACTCATAAAATCGTCTAAGGCCAGCTTCGAGAGAAAAATTGTACAGGACACTAAGGATAATCACAAGGCTTTCTTTAGTTATGTTAGGAACCTGGGTGGGAATTCCCAGATATGCTCAGAATTAGTCCAAAATTACAAAAAATACACCGAACCCACAGACATTGCCAACATCCTAGTTGACAGGTTCAGTGCAAACTCCCCCCCCTCCCCACAAAAAGGGCAAATATCTATCCCAGCAGAGTGCTGCCCCCCTGACATCTCAGATGCTCAGGTAAGAGCCGCCCTCTCCAAAGCAAAAAACACAACATCAATGGGACCAGACAGTGTCCTGGGCTGCATCCTACATGAACTCCAAGAAGAGCTAAACCCAAACATAAAACTACTGTTCAATCTCAGCCTTACTACAGGATATGTACCCAAAGAGTGGTGTACAGACACAGTGGTCCCTCTCCACAAAGGTGGTGCCTCAAGGGACCCTGGAAGCTATCGCCCCATAAGCCTGACTAGCTTGGTCTGCAAAGCTATGGAAAGGATCATCATGGACCTCATAAATAAAGATATTGGGGACCTACAGACACTGGATCCTACCCAGTTTGGCTTTATTAAGGGCAGATCCTGCCTCTTAAACCTGGTCGACTTCTTTGAAACCGTCACCAAGGCCATTGACGAAGGGAAGGTGGTCCACACAGCCTACCTGGACCTTGCAAAAGCCTTTGATACAATACCCCACTCGGGCATTATAGATAAGCTCACCAGCTTAAATATAAACCCCTATGTCACTAGATGGGTTGCAAACTGGCTCAAGGACAGAACCCACATGGTTAGAATTGCTGGAGCCATGTCAGACTCCAAACCAGTTACAAGTGGCGTCCCACAAGGCTCAGTCCTGGGACCTCTCTTGTTCGGTATATATTTCTCGGAGGTACAGGCCAACACAAAGGACTGTGGCTGACCAAGTTCGCAGATGACTGCAAACTGGGTGCCATAATCGACTCTCCAGCCGACACAAGCATCCTCCAAAAGGGCCTCATAGAAACAGACAACTGGTGCCAGAGCCATGGCCTCAAGCTAAATGCCAAAAGTGTATAGTCATCCCTTTGGCAAAAACAAAGTGCCCACAAATTACCACATAGGTGGTAATCCATTAAGTACAGAAGAAGTAATTAGGGACCTGGGGACCCAAGTTGATAGCAATCTCTCATTTGACAACCACGTGGCCAAAGTGGTTAGAAAAGCATTTTATATAGCCCACCTAATCATGAAAGGATTCACATCTAGATCAGGGGAGGTCATTGTGCCTCTTTACTCATCCCTCATCAGGCCCATAATCGAGTACAATGCCCCTTTTGGGATGTACCTTACCAAACACCTGCAGCAACTGGAAAGACCCCAAAAGTACCTCACCAAGAGGATTAAAGGGCTCAAACAGATGCCATATGCTGCCTGGTTAAAGAAACTCCAGCTCTACTCAGTGGCATACCGCCTGTGCCTGATGTATAAAGCCATGTCCAACCCAGAATTAATGGACATACTGCACCTCAAAAAATCCAAATCCCATCGAGCTACGCGCTCGAGAGACTTGAACCTCAGCACTGAAATAAATAGGACATGCTGGAGAGACAGATTCATAACCCAGAGGCTCCCTTCACTCTGGAATAAAATCCCAGTCCAGGTTAGGCATAGTCCCTCATTGACTCTCTTCAAGAGGAATCTTGATGAGTGGATGGGAGATCGTAGGTTTACCCCAGGTATCACTTCTGTGTCACTGTTAGACAGAGGCACATTATACTAACCTCGAAAAAGGGCATAGCAAAATTAATTTAAAATGGGTGGCGAAAGCCAAACATACTCTGGCTAGGCTTATAAATGCCCTAGGGTAGATAGCCTAGTATGAACCTATGAACCTATGAACCTATGAACCAATTTAAGGGCACCCAAATATCCTGATTTTTTTTTCCTTGCATTGGGTGTAATGCTTGTTCCTGTGAGGTAATGACATGATCTTGAAAAAATAAACATACTGCTTTTGTCTTTTTTTTTTTTCTAATTTTGGATAAGTTTACAATATTACTAGTCAAGGCTTTTTAAATAAAACTCAATGTCTCACCTATAGGGGTTGACATATCACTAGCTTTGCATAAACATATGAACCTATGGACCTATAAAATCTTATAGGATTTGCAAGGCAGACTTACTAGGGATGATATACAGGAAGGATAATGTTGTTGAATGTGTATATTGTATGCACCTAATAGATGGACCATTACTTGTTTAATCTGTTATGATATGGTAAGCCACTATTAAAATGTAAACTATGACACCTGCAGGGTAGACCCCAAAGAGTGTATAAATTATCAGAGATATACAGTAAATGTAACGGAGCACAATTATCTGGGGGTAACGCTGTTCACTATCTCAGGATAGCCAAGGAATGCACAATAGAAGAACAGACTAAGGAATACAAAATAGTAGAATAGATAATCTGGGTAAAGAACCACAATAGCATGTAACATTGCTGTTATTTAGAGCATTGATAAGGTTTAATGTTGGGTATTAAGTTCATATTTGGAAAGAGTGTAACAAAGGATGACTGTTAGACTAACAAAGGCACTGTAGAAAAAGACCATTTAAAATTGTGCGAGAAGGAATGAGGATGGAATATGAGGAAAGGCTGCAGGCTCTAAATAGTACAAAATAGTAAATAAAAAGGACAGAGAAGGCATGACCTTGGCAAAGACTGAGGAGAAAAACTAAACTTTAGGATACAGTTTAGTCGTTAAAGGATGAAAATAGATATTTGTGAGGGGGATAAACGGAGATGTATTTATTTTTAACTGCATAACTGGGTAGACTAGCTGAGCTTTGGTCTGTTTCCCCTTCCTTTCTACATATTAATAGGTTTAGTATGAATATATTCCATATAATCAACATAAAGAAACATTTGTGCACATTATGTGAAATTCTATACACACACGCACACACACACACACACACACACACACACACACACACACGCACACACACACACACACACACGTGTGCACATGCACACACACACACACACACACACACACACACACACACACACACACACACACACACACACAAAAAAACAAAGAAACAACATGGCTTGCAAAACAAGAGAGCAAATATTCTGTTTTTGCATTTGCTCATCTAGAAAATAATAGCAATGCATTCAGACATACTTGTCTGAATAGTGTACTGTTAGTGGAAAAGGTTTTTGTTCAGGAAATATGTTGGGCTACTGTTAGGGTATCATTAAAGTCGTAGTTGACACACATGACTAAGGATGGAAGGGGGCATTGTGCTACCATACTTGTGTGCTAACCCTAACCTTGGCTCTGCCCCCTTACCCCAGCCCTACACATTACCTCACCAAAAAGACTATCCCAAACAGTGCCACTCCACACGTCACTAGCACACACACTTTACATCTAGCAGCAGGCACAAAAAACATGAAAGCTATCACCTAACTTAGCTCTTTTTCTAATCCTAACCCAGAAAGACACACACACACACACACACACACACACACACACACACACACACACACACACACACACACACACACACGCACACACACACTCCTCCACCTAACACTGAAACTTTTAGTATTATCCAAAAGCTTCAGCATTAGGAAAACAAAACTTAGCTTCAAGCAGCCACAGCAGACACAAACACTTGATGTTCCTAGCTTTGACATTTGCATTACTCAAACATCATGAGCACTTTTTGAAAAGTAAAAACCAGTATACTCTGTCCATTAAAAGCATATTCTAAAATAATTACTGGAACCATTCAATACTCCAGGGTTATCCCAAAAAAAGATGCATTTGTACATAGTAGGTTTACAGAATTAATAAATGAATGTAGATATTCTGTTCTAGAATAATTTTATGTGATAATGATGAAACAGACATTCACTTTTGTTGTTGATAGTTGTAGTTAAACTGTACAGCTTCCGTTTTATTTTGTAGTATCTGTAATGACAAAGGATAACATATTTCTTTAAGTTATTAGACATCTGTGCTGTATTTCTGTATCAAACTTTGTTTTATGACTGCAATTCAGTTTCATTATTATACACTTTATAAAATGGTAACTGATTTCTATTTATTTTCTACAGAAAAACTGAGTTAAAAATATTTCACTTGTAAAACAGCTCAAAACAATTACACAGCAGAAGTGATCGCATTTGTTATATCTGTGCTGGGTCAGTAAAACAAAATATAGTTCCATATTAGGTGGAAAATACATCTGCATCTTTAATGAAAATAACTTTCTATCAGCTCAGCATACAAAGATTCTTTTAAATTATTTTATATTATTTATTGAACAAAATAAAAAGAGAAGGAGAAAGAAAAGCTATGCATGCAACTATACTGTGCATTTTAAAAATAATTTTGAAAAAATTCTAAACCTGTGACCACACTTTGAGATTCTGCTCTGTCCTGCACATTACTTCTCTTTCTAATGTTCTACACCCATTAATGAAGCCTGACTTTGACCTTTCTCTGTTTGTTTAACATAGGTAAAAGAAAAGATAACCAAAGAATGATACACATTTGACAACTACTCAAATAATTCCTCATTGTTAAATGAGTCACATGATTCCACAGTTTATTTCTCACAAAATAACTGCCAGGCATACTTTTTAACTGTCCAGATTTCTGGAAGACACACTATCCCTCCTAAAACAGGAAATTAATTTGAGAAATTATAATTGTATAGAACTAAAGTTTAAAAGGTGTTCATAATTTGTGGACTTTTCCCTTGTAATTGTTTGCTTTATCCATAACTGTTGAAGTATAAGTTGAAGGGTGCGCCAGGTATCACCACCTTTTGTGTGCTTCTATAGCAATTTACCTATTCTTGTCAGATGAAGCATGCCATCTTTTGGAAAAGCAATTCTTTATGCATGTTGCTTGGCAATCATACACACAGACTGGAATAACTAAGTTCACAAGTGAGTGGATAGCAATGACCATGGCCCCATGTACCCTAGAGTCAGCAGGCAGTATGACAGGCAGGTACCTACAGTAGGATGCCTGGTAGACAAGTCAGTGACAACAAAAATGTACTGTTAAACAGGCAATGCCTTAGGGGATCAGGCAGGTGCTGTGCCTGGTGTACAGTAATAACATGCTTTTGTAAGTACATCGTGTAGAAGTGCACAGCGAGTATAGATGAAATCTTGAACATTGCTATAGCTACACTCATGCTTCAGTGTGTACCTTAACAACACTCCCTAACACATTAGCTTTCCTATGGGGAATAACAGACATTCCCCTGGGCAGGGATTGTCTGGTGACATTTGTCAAATTTTGTCCTTGCTGCAGCATTGTAAGAAGATCATGGAGATACACAGTACATTGTCCTAGTAACCCCTCCAGCTACCAGATTCAGGCCTCCACCCGTTAGTCTATGGAAGATGCAGGCCAGAGAGGTCACACACTGTCCATTTCCCATCCCCCTGCTCATAGTTATTCTAGCTGTGGGCATGGCCCTGCATGCTTAGTGCAGCCACATCTCTTGTGAAACTGAATAATTCAGATCAGCTATTTCACTACCTGTACCTGTTTGAAAGCTGCTCTTTCATTCACAATGCCTGAAAATGTCTGAGACAGTGATCCCAAATGAGCTACCAAAGTAAGCTCTATCAACACATGACCACAGAAGTCTTCCAAAGAAGTGTATCTGCTATTGCCACCTGCCAGGTTATCCCCAAAATACCCAAAATGAGACACCCTGAAAGGAATTGTTTTCCTTTAGAATTTACCAAACAAGTTATTCTGAATATGAATGTTTCTTGCAACAACCTAAGATTGGTTCAAGCCTAAAACTTATTTTACCCCTGTTAGGTCTACATCAGAAGAAAATATGAAAGATACAAACAATTCCAATCCCAGATTTCCTTTACTGACACTGAGCATTCATTCTATTTTAGTACCCTCGACTTGCTCTTAAATGTGAAAGGATATATTGTCAGCTGAATGAAAAACTTTTAAGGAGCAACTTCTCAAGTTTTCAACAGGACTGTCAGAACAGCACATAGCAGAGACCAGCACACTCAATGAAGCCATCTTGGTGAGTATAGTGTAACTAAAAAAACAATCAAAGGAACAATATTGAGTCAGCTCATAATATTCATAAGTGACAGTAATCTAAGAGAGTCCAATAACTTCAATGGAATCAATTTAAACTGCACACTCTGCAAAATAATTCATGGCGATACTCTAGTGAATCATTGTTATAAAGTCTGCAAAAATGTCTGAACTCACAGATGCCCAAAAGCAACACCTACTAACATGTTATTCTTGACATAACTATTAACAGTTTACATGTGCTCTGTGTGTGTTTCTGACGTCTAAAATGACAGCTGTGAAATCCATTCATGCTCTTATTATTTACCAGGGTTGTGCATTTATAGTGTACAAAAGTACATTGCCTGTCAAAAGATGAGGTATGATAGTAAAACTAAAAACACTTAACACTATTGTCCTAGTCATCCTTGGTAGGATAGACAATCTGTTCAAAGACTCGTGGAAACAATTTGCTTTCCAACAAGCTAGCAAACGTTTGTTGGGTTAGGGAACATTTTTGTCTGATGACATTTCAGCCAGATGTTACCATCAAAACTATATCTTATAGCTACTGGATTAAAACCATTCCACTTCCAGAAATAAATGCAGCACAACACATTTTTACTAAACCCGGAGTCAGTTTCCATGAATACCTTGAGTGATATTGTAGCAGAAACTTTGCAATAATAGCCATTTTTCAGAATTAACTGTATCAGTAAATATATTATTATGAACATTAATATTCAGGCTAGAGCTATTCTAAAATATTTGTAGATCCAACAAAAGCTGTCTATATCAGTTTTAATCTTTTTAGCATTAACCTTGTATGCCATGTCGGCTGTTTGCTTTAGATATTCTGATCCAGCACATATTAAATCAGCGATCCTCTTTTTGCAGGTGATTTATGTTATAAGTACTCATATGGAACCTGTTACAGGTGTAATCCTTCATGTACTGCACTCAGGCTTTGAGTAAGATTTGCTACATTCTGCAAACTGCCAGATCTACATCTGTCTGTAATTCTACTTGTGGACTCTCTTAGTTGTCATAAAGCCATCTTGGATACAATTGACTAAACTAAGTTATTTTCCAAAACAGAGACAATTTTGATGTCTGTAGCTGGTGGGGTTTCAGCTCTTCAAAGTTTTATTATTACCTTTAGAAATTTCTGCTCAGTAACCAGTGTTTGCTCTAAAAAGCCACTTTTCAACTGTACATCATAATATATCACCTAAGACAAGCTGTGGAAAAAAGTAACACTTCTTATTTATGTAATAGCTGCCTTACTTAGAAAGTCCAAGATTACAGAGATGAACATCTGCCTAGCTTTATTCTGCTTCTACTGATCCTAAGTGTTGTTTGTTCATTGCATTTGGTTACATTGGCACTAACATATTGCAAGTGATTTTCCTTTTATAGATTTGAAGCATCTTCAGAAGAGCACATGATACTGTATATAACTTCAAAGAAACCCAGCAATGATATCTCCAGAAACAAGGTCAGAATACTAATAGATTCTACAGTTTGTCATTTTTATTAAATGTATGTTCAGACAAGTGATGTGGACCATGCGTGCCTTTCTTCAATCATGACCTTGCTGACAAAGTAATAAACTGAACTGCAATTTTTCAAAACAGTAATAAAAGCATAAGATGTCCTTAGGTAATAACCAGCTGTTGTAATACATAATGTTGTGATACAAAAATATATAATGCCAAGAAAAATATGCAAAGGCACACAGGTATGTGAAGGTATCACATTTAAGCTCCAAAATGATGTGCAGTGCATCAAGACATGGTCAGTGCTATGTAAACTGCATAGAGCAAATCATAACAGGAACAACTGCTCTTTTAGCACAATCCAAAGACATGCATCTGGAGTGTTTCTCCCCGGGCCTCTGCTGAAAACAGGCTATGTCCTAGTCAGACTTTCCCGGTCAACAAATGTTAAATAAAATATGCAATGACTTAACATTTGTGAAACAGAAGCATATCCGTTTAAAATGATTGCCTTGAAATGTTGAAATAATATTTTATTCACACATGCAGTGACTATTTTGTAGTATAAGTTAGAAGTATAACAGGATTGCAATTGCCACATTTCCTGGATTTTTAAATTATTTAGGAATACAAATCCCAGTTTCTATAAATTAAAACAGGTTGTGCAGCAGAAGTTTGTGTATTATCTATATAAACATCGCTGTATAAGCTTCAATAAAAAAGGTCCAATGAACTCAGTTACTAAACTCCTAACTCAATCCAGACTTGTGGTTGATTAGCTTCCAGGTACATCTACTTTAAGTATGAACAGATTTTGATCTGTATGAACAATTAATTGTAAGCTGACTTGAAAAAGACCTAATGTTGAGCAAGTTCTTTGTTTTCTAACCTTAAATTCTGGATAGTACTACAAAAATCTTGAATATCCTGTTATTCAACTACTTGTCTTGAGCAAACATTTAAATGACAGAACAGATGTCTTTCAACATATCTTTCACATTAAAATCTTGATATATTTATTGCTTACAAAGTAATAATTCAACCTCAACCTCAGTAAGATGACACTTTTACAATACTTTCATATTTTTGTGATACATTAATCTTTAATATTTTAAAATACATGTATGCTAAGTTACCTTAATTATGTATAACATAGGCTCATTAAAGCAGAACATTTGTATCTTCTTTAAATCATGAAGTAAAGGCCATGTACTGGTCCTGTGATGGAGAGTCCTTAGTCTGATCTCTAGTTAAGGCCACATGTACACTCCAGAATTTCATACTGGATTATGATAAAAAAAAAAGTCTTTCGGCTTTGCAAATATTACCTTATCAAAATGTCAATGACGTGGCCTTACCTTAGTAAGTCCCATAACAGCTGTCAATAAAAGGTAGTCACACAAACATTTTTATTTATTTATTTTTTTTTGGTGGGGGGGGAATATTCATGACTACAACTATGGTTACCATTCATTTCATCTAATGCATATTTGGTTGAATCACAAATGGTTGAATAAACTTCATTGAATACACATTTCATTGATAACACATTTCATAGAATCTTGTTTTACAGAAAAGTGCATAATTATTTACTGCTGGCGTGGCATATGATCTTGGGATAGTAGGAGTTACAAGTTAATCGGTCTAGAGCAGTGGTCTCCAACCTTTTTTTGCACCAAGGACCGGTATCGACGTAAGACAATTTTCCACGGACCGGCCATCTAGCGGCATGCATAATAAAGTGTTTAATGAGGAGGCCAGACCCGGGGAGAAAAGCTCCAAAGTACAATAAAAAGACAGTTGGCAATAATTGCCAAAAACAAAGTGCACATTCTGCATAACAGCATAACATTGATCTACTACGGTTGAGAGGTAAGTAAACCGAATGGCAGCTTTATTGATTTTGTTTATAAGAGCAATATTTAACATCTGTCCCTATTATTTGGCTCTATCCAACATACCTCTCAGCTGTACAGATTTTCACAGAATGTCCAGATTTTTGCCTCATATTTTTGCTTTTTCTCATAAAATTGTCATTTTCTGGCACATCACTGGCAGATCATTGAGGCTGAAGTCATAAAATAATGACAGACAGTTGAGTTTTATACTTTGTACCCTTCAGAAAATTCATGCTAATGCAAAACCTGTATTTACATCAACTTTCAAAGTTTGTAAGAGCAGCAGTTAAAAGGGTCCCTATTTTGGGCCTTTGTCCCCACATTATTTTTATTTTTTTCCAGATTTCTTGATCTAAGTAAGAGGTTGAGAGGTGTGTGTGTGTGTGTGTGTGTGTGTGTGTGTGTGTGTGTGTGTGTGTGTGTGTGTGTGTTTGTGAGTGACAGAGAGGGAGGGGAGAAAGAGTGAAGAGTGAGAGTGATTGCTGAGGTTTGTGTAACTTTCGTCCATACCACACACACACACACACACACACACACACACACACACACACACACACACACACACACACACACACACACTCATGCAGTCTCTTTTGAATTCATGCATGCATTCACTCACATACATCGCTCCCACTCTTTTCCGATCTCTCATATACAGTCACTCCCTCATTCATACCTGCATTCACTCACACATCACTCTTACTCTCTCCAAACCAAACACACACTCAGTCACTTCCTCATTCATACCTGCATTCATTCACACATTTATTCACACACCCAAGCATTCATTCATGCATCACTCTCACTCTTCCGATCTCACAAATACACACACACAGTCACTTTCTCATTCATACCTGCATTCATTCACATATTCATTCACACTTCACTCACTGTTCCGATCTCACACACACACACACACACACACACACACACACACACACTTCTTCATTCATTCATTCATTCACACATCACTCTCACTCTTCTGATCTCAAACATACACACACACAGTCACGTCTTGAATCATACCTGCATTCATTCACACATCACTCTCACTCTCCTGAGCTCACAAATAGACACACACAGCCTCTTCCTCATTCATACCTGTATTCATTCACACAGACACACAGACACTTCCTCATTCATACCTACATTCATTCACACATCACCCTCACTGTTCTGATCTCACACACACACAGACACACACACACAGACACACACACACACACACACACACACACACACACACACACCCACACACACAGCCACTTCTTCATTCATTCCTGAATTCATTCACACATCGCTCTCACTCTCCCAATCTCACATGCACACAGACTCTTTTGCTTTCATGCACACATTCACCCGCACACACAGACAGACACATACACACTCATACAGGCATTCACTTACCTTGTGTGAGGGCCCAGTTCCAAGTGCTCCATGGCCTGGTACTGGTCCATGCCCCAGTGGTTGGGGAACGCTGGTCTAGAGCATCATTAGTACCTTGCAAATACCCACCGCACTGTTTTATTCACATACGTGGTTCCATTCTTGTCAACATATTCATTAATAACCTCCCAGATGCCTCCAAATCCACCACAATAATTCAGTGCACAGACCACTCCATATATAGAGCAAAAATCCATAACAATCTGCAGCAAATCACTCAAGAATCCTCATCTGTGGAAGCCTGGCTAACCAACTCACAAATTTTTCTTAACCCTCCCTTCCACAAAACAAACTTTTTCTCTTTACACCTAGGCACGTCTCAGTGCAAAAACCCTCCTTTGATAGTCTTTCAGCAAATATCACTAAAATTGAAATTGTGTCATATACTAAGCTGCTTGGCATCTACATTAACAATAGCTTAAAATATGATCACCACATCCAACATATAGATATGGGCATCTTGAGGCAATATAACAATTGTCTCTTATTCACAGACAACCATTTAATCCTCAAAGAAACAAACACAGTATATGGGAGATGCACATTCATTGGAGACAAAACTCTCTCATACAGGCAAAGCTGTCAAGAGCACTCACACTACATCCACTACACATGGTGTCTACCACACACCTAGATCAACCTATGCTAAGGCGCTAAAACAAAATATTCCCAAACCTCAAAGACCTTCTAAGCCTATTAATGACGATGCCTATCCTCAACAATCTCTAAAGCACTCAACAAAAGCAACATCAAACACCATTCATATGCCTACACCTAGTGGAGCCCCATGAGTAAACTCCATAAGACAAGCCAACACATTATTCAGAACTCTTGTCATAGAGGACTCCATTGTACAACACACACATGCCCTACTCATGACACTGACTAAGGACAAGACAACAGTTAGTTGCTTATCTGGGCACATGACACAAAGTTATACACACATTCAAGTTACTATGCCAGTATGACTCTTGTCATAGTCCATGTGAGCATTAATGACCTCAGACATACTTCCTTGGACTATATGATGAGAGACATTGATGATATCTCTGAATATGCGTCTCATGCAGGTATGTGTCTTGCATTGAGCAGCATTCTACTTTTACCAACAGTGATGTCACAGTGTAAACAAAAGATAACTGAATTCAATTATTGGCTTTGTTTCTGGTATCTTTCTAAGGAGATTCAATATTTGTCAACATAGGAAGACATGGTTAGCAAACCATGTTGCTTTGCGAAGGATGGTCTTTAGCTGTCTCCCTTAGGCTTCTGAATATAGGCTAAAACTTTATCTACTCCCTGAGAGCCTTTTTAGGCAATGCCAAATTGACAACCCTACTGATATAGCAAATAAAACCCAAAGAAACCTAAATCTGTTGCTGCTCAATGTTAGGAGCCTAAAACACCATACCCTACAAGCTCTCTTTACTCTGAAGAATATGGACATCAATGCTGTTACCAAGACATGGTATAAATCCACAGAAAGAACTCTGGCAGTGCATGGCTTTAGTGCCTTCTACACATTTAGGCCATCAGCTATACAGGCGGGAAAAAAAGGTAGAGGAGTGTCAATCTATATTAGCAACAAGCCTAACTTTAGATCGGTTAAACAGGACAATGTCCTGCAATTTATCCATTGGCAAATAACCATAGACAAAGTCCCATGCCATATCTGAGCAAGTTATATATCACCCTGTGCAAACCTGGAAACCCATAGAATGGGAGACTTTAACTACCCCTCGATAGACTGGGAAACATACACTGCCTCATAATTGCAGGCAAAGTGATTTCTAGACATTATTAACACAAACAGCCTCAAGCAGATAGTGTGCACACCCATCAGTGGTTCAAACATACTGGACCTCGTACTCATCAATATGGGAGAGCACTGCACTGGTGAGGTTTGACCACAAAAGTCTCGCCTTTGAAATAATAATCAGTTCATTAACCCCAGCACATCCTGTAACAGTTAGGAACTATTTCAAACCAAACTACATCATTTTAAGCAGTAGTTCCTCAAATTTCGGTGCCCCTCCCAACCCTGAATTCACAGCAACCTATGCAGAACTATTCACAGAGATTCTCTGCAATCATGTAAATGGTTGTATACAGGCTGATTTACCTACTAGAAGTAAGCCCAAAACAAACTCTAAAAACAAACCACACTACTGGAATCCTAACCTTAACAGGGTATATAACTAAGGGAAAAAAGTCATAGCTGAAATAAAGAAGAACACTTCCCACAATTATAGCAGATCTCTAATTAAACTAAACAGGACATTAAGAGGACTAATTAAGTCCAACAAGACCAATTACAAGGTCAAGATAACCTCACAGGCTAAAGACAACCACAACGCCTTCTACAACTATGTCCAAAATCTCAAAGGCAGCACACACCACTGTGCTGAACTGGTGGTCAGTGGTGCTACCTTCATTAAGCAGATCAACATAGTGAATTTGCTGGCTGATAAATTCAGCTCAAACTTCACCTTCACTCCCCCCACCTCCCATATGAAATCCCTATCTAAAGACATTTCTATATGACATATAATCCTTTACAAAATGTCATTATTAACTAGACTGCATACAAATAAAACATGCTGTTTTCTTTTTGCTGCACTATTCACTATACTGTGTATACTGTTGTAAAATGCTGTTTTATTCTATATTCTGTACAAATCTTTACCTAATATGTATCATGTGTAGCTTTTCTTCCTAGGCCCCCACTGAAAAAGGGATTCTCTGCCTAGTCAGACTTTCCCAGTCAGCAAATGCAATAAATAAATGCATAAATAAATTGTGTACAAATAGTGATTCACTGTGTACTTGACATTTTCTGTGAAATGTGATTCCATAAAATGCATAGTACAAGTACAATTAAAGAGTGGCTTACTCACAATTAAAAGTTAGAGGTGTCCATGTTAGAATGGTTTGGAACAATCTGTCTGACCTAACCAGTGTCACCTGTTCACCTTTTTTGGGGTCTGGGATCCCCCTCCTGCTCTTAAGATGGTTGGGAGGGATTGAAGGCTCTTCGATCTGACCATAATGGTAGCCTAAGTGTTCATCCCAGTCATTGTGCTTGGGGTCCATTGTGTATTGGATTCTGTCTTCTAACTTGGGTGGAGCAAGTAAATCGTTGAACCAGGAGGATCCTATGATTTAGGCTGTCCTTTGCAGAGGCCAGATTCAGGAGTGTGAGTCTGGTAGAAGGAACGCAGATAAATGGTAACTGCAATGGGCAAGCCTGCAAGTAAAGAAAGCCTAGGTGATTGGTTGGGTCAGACAAATTGTCCCAAACCATTCTAACATGGACACCTGTATCCTTTAATTGTGAGTAAGCCACTCCTTAATTCTATTTGTACCTAGGGGACACCTATCACCTAGGCTTTCTTTACTCGCAGGCTTGCCCACTTGTTCCTTCTACCAGACTCACACTCCGGACCCCAGCCTCTGCAAAGGACAGCCTAAACCATGGGATTCTCCAGGCTCAGATATATGCACACACACATGCATTCTTCTGTATTATTACATCCTGAGTGCCTCACCAACACATTTATCCACATTCTATGTGCATCATAAACTCCTCAGACAAACAGTATTCAACAGTATGACTCACTATATTGCACACACACACATACTTGCCTTTGATGCTGGAAAATGAGGTCCTATCTGTCTGAGATCGTACTAACTCAGGTAGGTACAAAAGATACCATTAAACGTATTGAACAAGAGAAATGAAATTTCTGCAAGATCCTAGTCAAATTTCCTCTACTCAGTATGAATACCACCTCAGGTGTCCCATGAAAATAGATCATGTATCATAGAACTAACCAGATCAACAAATGAAAATAAATAAATTAAATTCCCTACCAAAAAACCTATATTGCCCAAACAGAGCTCTTCAGAAATGGTGCTGGTATTTGTTATTATTGTATGTAATGAGAAGAATGAGAAAAAAGTCAAAAACAGAAATCCAAGTAACTAATCAGTAAATTTCAATACTGGCAAAACAAATTTGATCATACATACTGATTAAAATTAAACTGTCTAAAATTTATAACTAAACTATAAATCTTAGAAATCTTAACCTAACTCTTACTACACTATTAATATAGTCCCAAAAATCTACCTGACACCTTAAAAATAAAGGCACCTCAGAACTAGAGTACAAAACTACCTACAACAGAATCAATTCATAGGAAATTATAAAAACTGTAAACACCATTCAGAAGACATCCTTAACAGTCAACATAATTGCCGCCTTATTCCAATAAAGTCTGATCTCTTGGCAATGACTTGTATATTGTAAATTATTTTATTTCTTTTTCAAGAAACACACTATTCAACAAATCAGAGTCAACAAAAGTCTATTAGCAAAACTTACATTTGAAAAAAAACTTTCCATTGTGGTCTTTGTTAACTGGCTAAGTGAGTTTGTTGTTGCACATTTTTCAGATGATGTGATTCAGACAAAAAGAAAATGCAGTTTTGTGCAGCCATCCTACCAATGTATATGTGTATAGGTATACTTTGTTTTAGAAAGGTTTCCAAACTGTGAAACTCATATGGCTGAGACCATATGATTGAAGTTTTGAAACTTCTAACACTTTGCACTGAAATCACTGTACAATGCGGAATGGGAGATTTACCATTTTCCTCGCTGTAGTGTGATCTCAGAGTTGGGTTATCTAATTAGCAGGAGGTGTGGGGGCTGCAGGGTGGGATTGCCCCTCCTCCAAAAATGTTAAGATAAGCTGTTTTGTTTTCTGTTACTGTTTTTATTGTAGTTTCAAAGTTTTAAAACTTTGATCATATGGTTTTGGCCATATGGGTTTCAAACTTCTGAAACTAGCCATATGGGTTTCAAACTTCTGAAACTTCAATAAAACTAAGTAGACCATATATATATATATATATATATATATATATATATATATATATATACACACACACACACACACACACACACACACACATATATATATATATATATATATATATATATATATATATATATATATATATGTGTGTGTGTGTGTGTGTGTGTGTGTGTGTGTGTATGTGTGTGTGTGTATGTATTGGAAAACAAGAAATACCTATGATTTGCCCCATTTGACACTTTTCTATGTGTATGTTTAATTTGATTAATCTATTTATCTTTTTATTGTTTAATTCAATGATGAATTGTAAATATGTAAAAGCAAATGGAATCATCTGTTACCTATAGAAAATAACTAGACCTTAGCTCTGTTACATGGTTAGAGAATGAATGGGCCATAGGTCTCTCTCATCATGATCTAGAGGAATAAATAGGCTAATAGGGTGAAAATAGGGGAAACAGGAAAATTGGCTGATGGTAGAAACAGAAAAGAATTTGTATGGCTAAATGACACTTTGTCCATTTTTTCTGTACATTTTGTATGTCAACACAATTTTATTATGTGCAACAAGTTATATTTGATATTCATATTTCTATTGTTTGTTGCTGACTTCCCTTTGTGATGTCTGTTTACAAAAACATCTGCACAAAGCATCAAATAAAGAAAAAAACTGGATAATTTATTTTTGCTTTAATTCATCTAAATAAAACTGTTGTGAGTATATAAACTTTTGTATTTTTTTCAGTCAAATGAGTTTTTATTCACACATGGTTTGGTCATCAAACTAAAACTGTATTAGTCATTGAGTTCAAAAGAGATGAATATAACTGAACAACAAATTTACTAGGATTATAACATCATAGGAGATTAGTAGGCTATCGACCCAGATGTCATTTTAAGCCTAATCATTTCAACTCAATGTAATACCATAGAGGTACTAGTCAGTACCCAAGATTGCATTTAGTGATGACTGCTTATGTCCAGGAAGGTTGTGTGCACTATCCTCAGTAAGAATTTAAGGTGCCCCAACCACTCATCCAGTTTTGTCTTGAACAGTTTCATTGATGTGCTCTTAATATTTCAAACCAGAACTGTACAGTCTTGTGAACTGAATAAACTACTTGACTTATGAAACAAAGAGTTTTGAGATTTGTGTCCTTTATAGCTTTCACTCAATTTTCAATCTGGCAGATACTTTTGATGTAGTATTAACTGTACATACAGGGAAGTCCTGAAAAGCAGATGGTGTAAATTTCCAGGCATATTCTTTGGGGAGATGTACAGGTACAGTAGACTCTGGTGTTAAAAGCCATTTTCTGAGAATTTGGATGAATATGTCACAGGATAATGAAATAAACATCTAATTCTTAAAGTCTAGCAAGTTAGTCACACTTTATTACTCTGAGTACTGGCAGTAAGCTATTTATAAAAAAATGTATTAGCATTGACTATAAATTAAATGTGCACAGTTATGCCAACATGAATGACAAATGACTTTGAACAATAACAGTTGAATCATAATTACGGGAAATGGTACAGAATGGTGTGAGGGTGAAGTTAAGTGGCTATTCTAAGAGATCTTATTTTAGTTTGTTAAGGGAATCTTTATGCTGACAAGACCACAGCAAAGCTGAATACCAGAGGCTATCTGCTCTGCCTTTACAGAAGGCATTCAGGTATGCTAAGCCTTTTTGTTCAAGATTCACACCCTTAAAATGTGTTTACTAATGAATGTGGCCATGCTTTCTGTTCACCATTTCAGGTACAAAAGCAAGCAGCTATGTTATTTAATTGGACCAAAATTCCTTAAGATATTTTTTGAAAGATTTAGTAATCCAGTAGGTGAGTCTTACAGTGTTTTGTGGATGATAGAATAACAATAATTGAGTGAATTCCTACAGCAAGTGGACATCAAGAGAATGTAACCACTAAAGCTATGAATGTTTTTGTTAAAATTGTATTTTTACATATAATGATTTTTATAATAATTCATTAGCAAGCTACTTCCTGTAATCCAGAGTTTTATTTCCTCAGTCTCTGTTGGCCTACTAAATGACTGAGCAAGTCATTTATCCAGACAGTGCTTCCAGTATGAGTCTAAAAATGCTTTACCCTGGTTCACAAATACAAATAATAAAAAACAAACAAATTAATAAATAAGAGATAATAATAATTTGTTACTGGATACTCTAGTGCCTACCAGGAATATAGCAGCTGTGAATACTGCTGTAGTTCCATTTAATTTCCTTTTAGTATCAGTGGTTCAGCAGGTAGTACAGCTACCTTTGATGCTAGAAGATCAGAAGACTGTGGATTCTATTCCCACTACAGGTGATTGAAATTGCTGACACTACAGCACAGTATGGGGTGAGAGTTGTTGAACTCCTGAGTGTGTTGTCCTTCAGATGGGACTTTAAACCAAGGTCCCATTTGCTTGGTAGCTCAGGTGGACATAAATTATTCCATTGTACCTTTTGAAAAGAGTAGGTGTCTTTTATTAAATACCATATCTACAATATTTACATATTATACACTGTTTACAATTGTTTACATCATTTTACCCTCATTTTCTATCATTTGCATAACTTTATATATACATTTCATTCTCTTTATTTGCATTTGTTGTCTGACCCCCCCACCCTTTTTCCCCACAAACAAAATCTTATTTTTTCAGTATCCCTGCTGATATCCATTTCCCATTAAATTTTATCTCATTCAATTTTTCATTCCATATAGTCCACATTATATAAAACATCTACCTATTTTCTTTACATATTCTCCTATTTTATTACTATAATAATCATATTCCAGCATATCCATACTTATATCCTTCATTTGCTTAGTATCTTCCAAAATATTATTTTCACATAGTTTTTCCCACAATTCCTTATTTTTAAAAAAACACGTTCTGTTGTTTCAACTTTGCCACAATAATTGCGTATTTTTTCTTCTATTTTGCGTATTCTTTCTTCTATTTTTATATGGTATAGTTGATTTCCACATCAGGTTCTTTATTGATAATCTCCATAGAAAATCTCTACATTCTACATATCTCTTCCAGTACTTTAGTCCTCTTACTATAGCTTTTAATTTTCCCCTCCAACCCTTCCCATGGGTAACATAATAATACTTATTCATTATGCTTAAATACCATTCTTTCCTATCATGCCACATATCACTTATCTTTATTTTCCATACTATAATTTTTTCTTGATAATCTTTTATTTCCCCCTTCACACATTCTTTCCCTCTTTTAAATTTAATCATCACGCAGAATATGTTCTTGTATTTTACTTTCATTATTATACTTATCAATGACTTGTTTTCCTCTTTTAACCATGTCAGCACTTTATATTAACTCAATGAAGCTGCTTAAACAACTGGATTTATCAAACCCAGTCCTCCTTTTTCTTTAACATATAACACACTCCTTTCACTGGATTTAATTTGGATCCCCCTAAAAATGAAAACACATTAGACATAAATTTGTTTTCATATTTTATAAGGATCATAAACAAGTTTGGCAAGCATACCTTTTTTTCTAGATAATATAGAATGTATTAAATACACTTTCTTTTTATATGGTAAATTATATGTTCTCTAAAATAAACATATAGTCCTTAATTTTTGTATTATATCTTCTCATTGCTACCTTCTATCTCCTTGCTAAATTTTATATGCAATATTTTTTCTTCCATATTAAACTGAATATTTCCTAATTTACCTATTATTTCTAGACCTTTACTGTTATCTTTATTATACTCATACATATAGCTATCAAATATTTAATAGATTGCCTAATGGCTACTTCCATCCACTACTTCCATCCATTCTTTATTCTTTGTCATTAAAACAATATTATCCACATAAGAGAACATATATGGTACTTTAATCCTTTCTATAGTCCTGTATTCTGCTATTTTTAATTATTTATTTATTTTGCTAACAACTGCATTCATAATCAATGCAAATAAAGTACTACTCCCTGAGCATCCCTGTCTTATACCACCCTTTAGTTACATTTCTTGACTTAACCAACCATTCACTACAAATTTTACTTTATTTTTTCATACACTGAAACAAATACCTTTAATATCTTCTCACCACTTATATTATATTCTTTCATTATGTCCTATAAAATTTCATGTTGTATCCTGTCAAATGCTTTATTCAAGTCACCTGCCATAATTTCAGCTTCTGTGTTCCTATTCATTATAGCATCTACAATTTCTCTTATTATCATATGTAACTCTTGACTTCCTTTTCCCTTTTCTCAAATATTATTTCTTTTAATATTATATTTACTTTATTTTCCAATCTGTTTTCTATTATTTTAATAAAATCTTATAAGCTATTTAAAGCTATCAGCCTCTAATCTGTTATGTCCTCGTTTTCCTTCTTTTCTCCATAAATATTTCATAGCTCCAATACATATTTCTTCTTGCCCAAAACCTTCCTCTAACCATTCATTTAATAGCTCCATGTAGTACTTCTTCTGCCAATTTAACATGTGTTTATACATATAATATTCTATCCCATGCAGTCCTTTAGCTGATTCCATGTTTACTATTTTAACACATTATTCACTTCTTCCAATGGTATTTCTTTTTTTAAATCTTCATTATCCTGTTTTGTTAAATTTTTAACTTTCCAGTTTTGTTTTCTTTCTAGTTTATTTTCTTTTAATGTCTTTTCTATATATTCTTCTATTGCATTCATTAGTTCTTGTCGACTTAACACTTTCTTCTCTCTCATTTCTTATTTCTCTTATTGTTTTTTTTTACTATTCTTTTCAAATAGGATGCCACCTCTTCCTTTTCCCTTGTAAAAGACCTTTGTTTAAACAACAGCCTTTTAATGGCCTTTTGCTTCATCTCATATATTCCCTTCTCTCTCTCAAAAATGTATTTCTTTTTTCCTATTAGATCTCTAAAACCATAATTGCTTACTTAGCAAAAGATCACACCTCGAAGAACAAACTTAGTGTTGCCAGCAAATAATGTGAATATTCCAGTAAAAGCAAAAAGTGTGGCAATAAACAAGCCAGGCAGTTCAAATGAAAATATAACCATAAAACATATAATAAAAATAAAAACTAATAAAGGAGGTAAGCGCTTTCACATAAGAGCTTCTTCAGACCAAAAAAATCCTTCAACTAACATTCCATTAAAAAATTATTCATCATCCAATCAAAGTGTATACAACTTAATTGCATTCATTTAAAGTGAAATTCACATTTACCCAGATTTAAAAGGTATAAACATGCAATTCTACCTAAACATACTGGAACATCATATAAATTCCTATGCATCTTTCTAAAAGCATGTAGTCACATACAGAGAATATATAAAGAATATATAAAAATGTATTCCATATGAATTTCCAGCGATATATCATCATATCTAAAATATGCATATATATATATATATATATATATATATATATATATATATATATATAAATATATGCACATACATCTATATTAAATAAACTTTTTCAGAATCTCCATTTAAACTGACTTTTCCCTTATATACATATATTATTATTATTATTATTACTTGGCAACATTTTGTCATAAACAATTTACTGTGCAGGGATAACCCACTTGCTACTTAACTGATAGTTTCCTAGATTTCAATGTGGGCTTGATGGATGCCCTCTCATTTAAGCCCTTCCCTCTATCTGCCCTAAGTCTGATAATCCATTGCACTTCTTTACTTTCAGTTAGATTTCTAATGTCACCTTCAAGTTATTACCATAAATATAAATTGGTGATCTTCCCCTGACATCATGACATGCGTAGATAAGCCATTCATGGGGAGTTTAATCCTTATATTATATATATGCTCTCTCACCCTTTCTCTAAGAACTCTGTCCATTTTCCCAATGTAGAACAATCCACATGCTGTGCACCGAGCAAGGTACACAACATGTGGTGTTCTATAGTTTGCAAAGATGATAAATGTGAAATATTGACCTGTATCTGGATGTACAAAAAACGCAGATGCATCCATATAGTGGCAGAAATTACAATGACCACATGAGTGTGTACCCAATGTTCCTTCAACATATCTGCTGTTATTTTTTGGGTGGCACAAAAGTATTTTCAGGTTACATTTATTCTTGAAAAGGAATTTAGGATGTTCCCCAACAACCTCTCTGACATCTGTGTTTGTTATCAATACTCTCCAGTTCTTATTTATAATATCAGTAATGGACCTAGTGTCCATAGTAAAGAACAAAGGTACCTTAATTGGGGTAGGCATCTGTGTGTCCCTCTCCTGTTATACATTATTAACATTGTATGAATAATAGGGTCTAGCTCTATCCATCCTGAGACTATTGAGTTCCACAAGATTCCTCTCTATTTCTGACGAGCTATAACCTCCCTCCATTATTTTTTCTCTAAGTTTAACCAATTCTTTTTGGAATCCTTCATTCAAAGCATTTAATCTGGATGCTCTCATCCCTTGTCCCTTTATAATGTTTCTGAATATATGCTATGGATGCATGCTATTCCTAAACAACAATGTGTTCCCATAGCATTGTTTCCTATAAACCCATTCCTCAGTCTCTCTACATATATATCGAGATATTCAATTTTAACTTTGGAGTAACTCATGGTGAATTTCAGGTATTCAAACATTCCATTTAATTCCTCTAGGAATTGTTCTAATTCTACCAATGTATCTGCCCAGATTAAAAAGAGATCATCGACAAAACATTGATAAAATCGAACATGTTCAAGATATGAGTCCATTCTAAACAGTGTATCTTCCTCCCACAGTGCCATAAACATGTTGGCATAGCTATTGGTACATGAAGTGCCCATAGAAATGCCATCACATTGAATATAAACATGTTCATTGAATGTGAAAACATTGCTCTCTAGTACAACTTCCAAAAGAGAGCATATCGAGTCTATATGTTTATGTCCATATTCACTGTGCCTGTGTAAATAAGTCTGCACAAACTTTATACCCAAATTATTAGGTATAATGGTAAATAAGGACTGAACATCCAAGGTGACGAAATAATAACTAGGATTCAACACATCAGAGCTACTGGACTGGTACAAATCAACTAAAAATTGTTTTGTATCTCTAAGGATGAAGCTATTGCTATTTAAGGGTCTATATTAGATATTCGAACTCTTAAAAGTTTGAATCACTAAAGAATGAACTTTAGTGATTGAATGCTTAAAACTTCAAATATCTATAAAAATAATATTTAAAAAAAAGAAAACATAAAGGGTTTAAGCAGGGGGCAAACACCCCTGCACCCCCACACCCCCCACTACTTAAATATACCAACTCCAAAATCGCACTTCAGTGTGCTACAGTGCAGAAATGGAAAATTTCCCATTTCCTACACTGTAGCCCAATTTTGGAGTTGGTATATTTAAGTAGCGGGGGGATGGGGGGTGCAAGGGGGGCTTGCTCCCCTGCTTATACCCTTTAGTTTTTCTTTTTTTTTATTTTCTTTTCTTAAATTTTTATGTATATTCGAAAATGTAAGTGTTCAATCACTAAAGTTCATTCTTTAGTGATTCGACATTTAAGCGTTCGAATATCTAATATAGACCCTTATCTAATATGGGTCTTAACAGTTTCTCTATGTATAGAGAAAATGGTTCAGTGACCCACCCTTTCCCAGCAACTATTGGCCTCATTGGAGGGTTGCTACATTCCTTGTGGATTTTAGGGAGGCCTTGTACTATATGCAACAGTGGATAATCAACCTTAAAGAAATTATATAACCCAACATCTGTTTGCTCTTTAATAGATCCTCTAACATAGATTGAATCCTATTCTTTAGCAAGTGTACCTCATCTATGCCAATGCAACAATAAAAACTGTTATCACTTAACATATTTTTCATGCTTTTAATGTATTCATCCCTATGCATGAGTACAATAGGACCTCCTTTGTCCGCAGGTCTAATAATGATGACATCATCATTTTGTAACTCTCTCGGGGCTGACCGTTCTTTAAAATTCAAATTGAATCTAACATTTCTATGCAAACTTTTACCCTCAGAGTATTTATATAAATCATCTTCCACCATTTTATTAAATGCTTCCACTAAGGGGTGTGGATAAGGCATATATAGACTAGGTCGCTTAAAAACATTCAGGTTCAAGTTATTGTCTACCTGATTACCAAATTCAAGCTTTAACATAACATTTCTACAAAAACTTTTTACATCAATCATAATTTCAGTTATATCACTGCTCCTGGAGGGAATACATGTAAGTCCTTTATTTAAAAGTGATAATTCATCTTTAGTTAAAATAAGTCTGGAAAGATTCCAGACTAAAGTGTCCCCACTTGGTTCCACATTTTCTTTAGGGACTGGTTCGACTGTCCCTCCATTGATAGTTTCCTTTTCTGCCTCCCTGATGGATCGTGCCCTCAAAGCCACTTTCTCCGTGTTGATCTGTAATGGAAAATGGGGAGGGGCACCAGTAGCAGAAGTTGAGGGTCTAACAGATGTTACATTCTCCATGTTAATACCTGTTTTAGGCTGCACATCTCCATTTAAATTAACGTGGTTTCCTTCAGTAGGCATTTGTTCAACAACATTCACATTATTAGATGTATCAAAGTCATTCCCCTCTACAACAGTATGGGCCAAGCTTCTAAATTCCTGTCTGTTATCAGCTGTATCATTCCTTCCCCTCTCTGCATGTGGGAGTATGGAACTGACTTCTACAGTCTCTGGAGTAATGTTACTGGGTATGACATGAACAGTTTCATTGCACCTTTCCCGTTTATTAAAATTGAATGTAGACCTAGGCCATGTAAAAACATGCCCTTTTAAAAAGTGATGACTGTCTCTTTCTATTTTTTTCTTTATTCTTCTGCAATAGTCCTCTTTCATACATCATCACCCCATCTAGTAGCCCTTCCAAACTGCAGTCAACTAAAGCACTGGGATACTTAGCATATAGCATTGCCTGCTGTTCCTTAATGGAGATTCTTAATAAGTTTTCTTCAGGTTTGAAAAAATCATTAAGCAAAGCCATATATTTAGAGCTTACCTCCAAGTTAAGTAACTGCCAGTTTGCTAACAGCTCAGGATATTGCAAACCATATGTCGGCATTTTGAGAACCCTAAGTCCTATCAATACTATTTTCCTGGAAATACATACTTTGAAGTGTTGCCTTTGCGTTTGCAATCTTTTTAGCTTGAGAAAATCCTTCTCAAGCTTCTTGGTCGCTTGTTTTAGCTTTTCCGAATCCACCACGTCCATCATGTTACTCACGTCACCGGATGTGACATCATACATCATTAAGGGATTCCCTTCAGACTTGATACAGGCTAAAAACCTGTCCGGAATACTCCTCTGTACCTCTACAGGTCTTGTATGTCTGTAGTCAAGTTCTACATCTACAGCATTCCCCTCTGCCATGTTCCTTCTCGATGTGAAACGATAAAGTGAAAAATAAATATAGCAAAAGGTCACACCTCAAAGAACAAACATAGTATTGCCAGAAAATAATGTGAATATTCCAATAAAATCAAAAAGTGTGGCAATAAATGAGCCAAGCAGTTCAAATGAAAATATAACCATAAAACATAATAAAAATAAAAACTTTAATGAAGGAGGTAAGCGCTTTCACATAAGAGCTTTTTTCAGACCAAAAAATGTTTCAGCTAACATTCCATTTAAATATTATTCATTATCCAAAGTGTGTACAACTTAATTGCATTCATTTAAAGTGATATTCACATTTACCCAGATTTAAAAGGTATAAACATACAATTCTACCTAAACATGGTGGAACATCATATAAATTCCTATGCATCTTTCTAGCAGCATGTAGTCACATATAGAGAATATATAAAGAATATATAAAAATGTATTCCATATGAATTTCCAATGATATATCATCATATCTAAAATTATATATATATATATATATATATATATATATATATATATATATATATATACTGACTTTTCCTTTATATACATATATTATTATTACTTGGCAACATCTTGCCATAAACAGTCTATAGTGCAGGGATAACCCATTTGCTACTTAACTGATAGTTGCCCATATTTCAATGTGGGCTTGATGGATGACCTCTTATTTAAGCCCTTCCCTCAATCCGGCCAGAAGTCTGATAATCCATTTCACTTCTTTGGGAAAATAGGCAGAGTCCTTAGAGACAGGGTGAGAGAACATATATATATAATATAAGAATTAAATTCCTCACAAATGGCTTATCTAAGCATGTCATGATGTCAGGGGAAGCTCACCAATTTGTATTTATGGTAATAGAGTTATACCTACCATACGTGAAGGTGATGTTAGAAATCTAACTGAAAGTAAAGAATTGAAATGGATTATCAGACTTAGGGCAGATTGAGGGAAGGGCTTTAATGAGAGGGCATCCATCAAGCCCACATTGAAATCTAGGAAACTATCAGTTAAGAAGCAAGTGGGTTATCCCTGCACAATAAATTGTTTATGACAAGATGTTGCCAAGTAATAATAATAATATATGTATATAAGGGAAAAGTCAGTTTAAATGGAGATTCTGAAAAAGTTTATTTAATATAGATGTATGTGCATATATTCATATATATATATATATATATGCATAGTTTTAGATATGATGATATATCGTTGGAAATTCATATGGAATACATTTTTATATATTCTTTCTATATTATCTATATGTGACTAAATGCTGCTAGAAAGATGCATAGGAATTTATATGATGTTCCAGAATGTTTAGGTAGAATTGTATGTTTATACCTTTTAAGTCTTTTCAGGCTTGCTAGTTGTTGCTGAAGCACCTACCAAGGGGAGAAAACGCTGAGAGAAGAAAAGGAGCCACTTTTGTGATTTTAAGTATTTTCTTCTGGATTTTTGTTAAGTTTTACTGCTTTGCCGCCTACTTTTTGGCATTTTCTGGCTTGCTAAAGTTTATATCTGTAACAGTAACAGTACTTGGAACACATCTAGAGCCTGTTTACTGCATTTCCTGTGTTGCAATTAATTTAAAATTGTTTTTTTTCTCTAAAAACTGCATTTTACCTGATTTTGGCCTAGCACTCAAGTGTGGGGTCATTTATTGCACTGTTGTGATTATTATGCTGCTTGTGTATCTCTGCTACCTTTAAACTACAAAAAAAAAAAAAAAAAATCTTGCTTTTTTCCCACTTTCTGAAAGTTAAGAAAGTTCAGTTACAGATTTGCTGTTCTGAACTGTTTGGAAGTTTCTAGAAGGCCAGTGCTTGCTTGGGCTAAAGGGAAGTCTCTGTGTTCACCAGTGGGAGTGGTTAACACTGAACAGCCTGCCTATCCCTGGAGGAGTGGTTACTACCTAGAAGCTGTAGTTTTATTGGCCATTTTGGGTCAATTCTAAACTCCTTGATCTCTCTCTCTTAAAACCTGGCTGCCTCGTGGTTTTGGCATCTTTTCAGGCTTGCTAGTTGTTGCTGAAGCACCTACCAAGGGGAGAAAACGCTGAGAGAAAAAAAAGGAGCCACTTTCGTGATTTTAAGTATTTTCTTCTGATTTTTTGTTAAGTTTTACTGCTTTGCTGCCTACTTTTTGGCATTTTCCGGCTTGCTAAAGTTTATATCTGTAATAGTAACAGTACTTGGAACACATCTAGAGCCTGTTTACTGCATTTCCTGTGTTGCACTTAATTTAAAATCGTTTTTTTCTCTAAAAACTGCATTTTACCTGATTTTGGCCTAGCACTCAAGTGTGGGGTCATTTATTGCACTGTTGTGATTATTTTGCTGCTTGTGTATCTCTGCTACCTTTAAACTACAACAAAAAGAAAAAAATAAATCTTGCTTTTTTTCCACTTTCTCAAAGTTAAGAAAGTTCAGTTACAGATTTGCTGTTCTGAACTGTTTAGAAGTTTTTAGAAGGCCAGTGCTTGCTTGGGCTAAAGGGAAGTCTCTGTGTTCACCAGTGGGAGTGGTTAACACTGAGCGGCCTGCCTGTCCCTGGCAGAGTGGTTACTGCCTAGAAGCTGTAGTTTTATTGGCCATTTTGGGTCAATTCTAAACTCCTTGATCTCTCTCTCTTAAAACTCTACAACTCTCTTTTTGCGTGGTTTTGCGCACTGAGCAGCGTTGGGCAGCACCGCCTAAACAGGTTTAAACTATTCCAGGCTCCACAAAGTCTGTTCTTCACTTTTTCCCTTAGAACTGTTCAAACTCTCAAAGTAATCACTCTATTCTCTTTCTAAAGCCCTGCACTTGCTCAACTCTTATAAGGAAACACTAACTAACTAAAGCACTACACCATCCTTGACTTCTCATAAGTATTAGGCTCCCGATTGGTCCTTCCTGATCAAGTGAAAAATCAGTTCCCTTTCCTAATCTGATCAGTAAAAAAACAGTTCCCTATACTAATCTGGTATGTCCAAGGGTCAGTTTCAAGGTTACTCTCCAGTCCAGCTGGTGAATCTGGGAATTTTGAGGCAATGTTACAATTGCCTTATGTACACAGACAACCCTCTCCTCCTTCCAACAAACTCTAATACATGTGATAGATGCAGTTACACAGCCAAACTGGAGGCAGAGCACTCTCAACCCAAGACTTGCACAGTCGGTCAGGAGGAAAAGGTAACCACCCACACCACAAATCCAGTCTCACACAGACCTATTGCATCTGCATACCCAACACATAACCACACAAAAACATACTCGGAGGCTCTAAATAAAAATCTACCTAAACAGCAAAGACCTCCTAAGCAGATATCCAAGCAACAGCCACCCCTCAACAATACCCACGAATCACATATCTCCCAAAATCAGTGTGCCTCACAGTCACAGCCCTTAAGGCCGAACAACACACCAAATACACTTGTTATAGGGGACTCTATTGTCCGGCACACTGACGTCCCGCTCACCAGACCGAACAAGGAAAAGTTCACTGTAAGCTGCCTGTCGGGTGCCAGGATCTGCCACATAACGCAAGCACTCAGGTCACTCCAAAGCAAGTACAAGTATGACTCCATCATTGTCCATGCTGGTGTGAATGCCCTGAGATGTACCTCCCTGGACTACATGAAAAGAGACATAGAGGAGCTCTCTAACCATGTAGCCCAGGCTGCTATGACCCTGAACTTGAGTAACATCTTGCCCTCACCAAGAATGATGCCACAGTATAAAGACAAAATGATCAGTTTCAACAATTGGCTAAAGTATTGGTGTCATTCAAAGGGGATCCAGTGTCTGTCAGCCTGGGATGACATGCTCGACAAGCCACATTGCTTCGCTAGGGACGGCTTGCACATGTCACCCTTAGGCTTTCGTATACTGGCCAAGGCTCTTGCCACCCCCATAGTGCCTTTTTTTAGGCAAGGCTCAAAGGACAAACCCACCTCCATAGACAACCCAAGGATAAAAATCTAAAGGTAATGCTACTCAATGCTACTCAATGCCAGAAGTCTAAACCTCAAGATGCACGCACTCGAGGCTCTCCTCAGTATGGAGAAAATTGAATTCTGTGCAGTAACAGAAACCTGGTTCAAGGCTCCTGAGAGCACCCCCGCACTACCAGGTTATAACTCATACCATGCGTTTTGGCCCCGAAACTCGGACCGAATCACAAAAGGAGGGGGGAGTATCTATATTCATCAAATATACCTACACCTCCAGGTTAGTGGCACTGCACAAAGTATCGGAAACCATCCATGTGCAACTAACAGCAGGTAAAACTGCCTTTCAGCTTGTAGCCTGCTACAGAACACCCTCCCTATTACAGGAACCCCACTTGGCATTCCTTAGAACACTGGAGAATATGAAGGTCTCTCCAAACACTATGTTATTGGGTGACTTCAACTACCCAAACATTGACTGGGAAAACTACTCAAGCCCAAACACCCTCACCCAATGGTTCCTTGAATTTATAAACTCTAACGCAATGGAACAACTGGTCACCACTCCCACAAGAGGGAACATATTGGACCTGGTCATCACCAACATGGTGGTTAAGATCAGACCATAAACAAATTTCCCTGGACATCCATATCCCATCCCCGCCCCCAGGCAAGGAAATCACTATAAAGAATTTCTCAAAAGCCAACTTTGCACTTCTCAAGACTGAGGTGGAATCCATCAAAGCCCCTGGGTCAGAGGATAATACAGCCCAATCCGCAGAAACCTTTACAAATGCATTCTATGAGCATCTGCAGGAATGCATGGATCATGCTATCCCAAATAAAACCAAGACTCACTCCTCCAAAAACAGGAGACCGGTCTGGTGGACCCTGGCCATAAATAAGCTATACAACAGAAGGAGGAAGCTACTACATGACAGAGCAAAAATCCCAAAAAGGGAAGACATCTCTGATCAGTATTAACAAGAAACTTCGATCCCTCATAAAATCATCAAAGGCCAGTTTCGAAAGAAAAATTGCCCTAGACACTAAAGATAATCACAAGGCCTTCTTTAGTTATGTCAGGAACATGGGCGGAAACTCCCAGATATGCTCTGAATTGTTGCATAACGGTACAAAATATACCGAACCTACAGACATAGCCAACATCCTGGCAGACAGATTCAGCACAAACTTCTCCCCCCCTTTCTCCCCAAAGGAGCAAATGCCTATCCAAACTGAATGTAACCTCCCTGATATCACAGATGCACAGTTGAAAGCTGCCCTCTCCAAAGCAAAAAAATACAGCATCTATGGGACCGGACGGTGTCCCAGGCTGTGTCTTACATGAGCTCCAAGAAGAACTGAACCCTCACATTAAGTCACTGTTCAAACTTAGCCTTACTACAGGATATGTACCCAAAGAATGGTGTACAGCTACAGTGGTCCCACTCCACAAAGTTGGTGTCACAACGGACCCCAGAAACTATTGCCCCGTAAGCCTGACTAGTCTGGTCTGTAAAGCTATGGAGCGTATTATCATGGAACTCATAAACAAAGACATTGGGAGCCTCCAGACACTGGACCCTACCTAATCCAGCTTTGTTAAGGGCAGATCTTGCCTCTTAAACCTTGTTGATTTCTTTGAAACAGTTAACAAAGCCATAGATGAGGGCAAGGTAGTCCACACAGCCTACCTGGACCTTGCAAAACCCTTCGACACAATACCCCTCTCGGGCATCATAAATAAGCTTACCAGCTTAAATATCAACCCCTATATCAAAAGATGGGTTGCAAACTGGCTCAGAGATAGAACCCACATGGTCAGAATTGCAGGTGCCATGTCCGAATCCAAAAATACAAGTGGTGTCCCACAGGGCTCAGTTCTGGGACCTCTCTTGTTCGGTATATACTTCTCTGAGGTTCAGGCTAACATGAGGGGATTATGGCTGGCAAAGTTCGCAGATGACTGCAAACTGGGGGCCATAATCGAATCTCCAGCTGACACAAGCATCCTCCAAAAGGGTCTCACAGAGATGGATGCTTGGTGCCAGAGCCATGGCCTTAAGCTAAATGCTAAAAAGTGCATAGTCATCCCCTTTGGGAAAAACAAAGTGCCCACAAATTACCACATAGGTGGTAATCCATTAAGTACGGAAGAATTAATTAGAGATTTGGGGACCAACGTAGATAGTAATCTCTCCTTTGATAATCACATTGCCAAAGTGGTTAGAAAGACCTTCTATATAGCCCACCTTATCACGAAAGGGTTCGCATCTAGATCAAGAGAGGTCATTGTGCCCCTCTACTCGTCACTCATCAGGCCCATAATTGAATACGATGCCCCTTTTGGGATGTACCTTACCCGACAACTGCAGCAACTGGAGAGACCCCAAAAGTACCTCACCAAGAGGATCATGGGCTACAAACAGATGTCCTATGCAGCTCAACTAAAGAAACTCCAGCTCTACTCAGTTGCTTACCGCCTACTCAGAGGCGATCTATGCCTGACGTAACATGCTGGAGGGGCAGATTAATTTCCCAGAGGCTCCCCTCACTCTGGAATAGAATCCCAATTCATGTTAGACATAGCCCCTCGCTGACCCTCTTCAAGCGAAATCTGGACGTGTGGATGGGAAATCGCAAATTCACCCCTGGGATCTCTTCTGTGTCCCTGCTAGACAGAGGCACAGTAAACTAATCTTAAAAGGGTACCTTCTGTGACCTACTTTACAGAGACACAGTAGACTAATCTAATAGGGAGGTGGAAGCCAAAAACACTCTGGTTAGTCTTATAAATGCCCTAGGGCAGATAGCCTAGTATCTACCTATGAACCTATGAATCTAAATCTGGATAAATGTGAATATCACTTTAAATGAATGCAATTAAGTTATATACTCTTTGACTGGATGATGAATAATATTTAAATGTAATGTTAGTTGAAGGATTTTTTGGTCTAAAGAAGCTCTTATGTGAAAGGGCTTACCTCCTTTATTAAAGTTTTTATTTTTATTATATGTTTTATGGTTATATTTTCATTTGAACTGCCTGGCTCGTCTATTGCCACACTTTTTGCTTTTACTGGAATATTCACATTATTTACTGGCAATGCTACATTTGTTCTTCAAGGTGTGACCTTTTGCTATATTTGTTTTTTTACTTTATCTTTTCACATCGAGAAGGAACATGGCAGAGGGAAATGCAGTAGATGTGGAACTTGACTACAGGCTTACAAGATCTGTACAGGTACAGAGGAGTTTTCTGGACAGGTTTTTAGCCTGTATAAGGTCTGAAGGGAATCCCTTGATGACGTATGATGTCACATCTGGTGACGCGAGTAACATGTTGAAAGTGGTGGATTCAGAAACACTAAAGCAAGTGACTAAGAAGCTTGAGAAGGATTTTCGAAAGGCTAAAAAGATTGCAAATGCAAAGGCAACACTTCAAAGTATGTATTGCCAGGAAAATAGTACCGAGAGGGCTTAGGGTTCTCAAAATGCTGACATATGGTGTGCAATATCCTGAGCTGTTAGCAAGCTGGCAGTTAGTTAACTTGGAGGTAAGCACTAAATATATGACTTTGCTTATTGATTTTTTCAAACCTGAAGAAAACGTATTAAGAATCTCCATTAAGGAGCAACAGACAATGCTATATGCTAAGGATCCCAGTGCTTTAGTTGACCACATTTTGGAAGGGTTACTAGATGGGGTGATGGTGTATGAAAGAAGACTATTGCAGCATAAAAAAGAAAAAATAGAAAGAGACAGGCATCACTTTTTAAAAGGGCATGTTTTTACATGGCCTAGGTCTACATTCAATTTTAATAAACGGGAAAGGTGTAATGAAACTGTTCATGTCATACCCAGTAACATTACTCCAGAGACTGTAGAGGTCAGTTCCATACCCCCACATGCAGAGAGGGGAAGGAATGATATAGTTGATAACAGACAGGAATTTAGAAGCTTGGCCCAGACTGTTGTAGAGGAGAATGACTTTGATACATCTAATAATGTGAATGTTGTTGAACAAATGCCTACTGAAGGAAACCATGTTAATTTAAATACAAATGTGTGGCCTAAAACAGGTATTAACATGGAGAATGTAACATCTGTTAGACCCTCAACTTCTGCTACTGGTGCCCCTCCCCATTTTCCATTACCCATCAATGTGGAAAAAGGGCCTTTGAGGGCATGCTCCATCAGCAGATGGAGGCAGAAAAGGAAGCTATCAATGGAGGGACAGTCGAACCAGTCCCTAAAGAAGATGTGAAACCAAGTGGGGACATTTTAGTCTGGAATCTTTCCAGACATATTTTGATTAAAGATGAATTATCACTTTTAAATAAAGGACTTACATTTTTTTCCCTCCAGGAGCAGTGATATAACTGAAACTATGATTGATGTAAAATGTTTTTGTAGAAATGTTATGTTAAAACTTGAATTTGGTAATCAGGTAGACAATAACTTGAACCTGAATGTTTTTAAGTGACCTAGTCTATATATGCCTTATCCACACCCCTTAGTGGAAGCGTTTAACAAAATGGTGGAAGATGATTTATATAAATACTCGGATGGTAAAAGTATGCATAGAAATGTTAGATTCAATTTGAATTTTAGAAAATGGTCTGCCCTGAGAGAGTTACAAAATGATGATTCTATCATTATTAGACCTGCGGACATAGGAGGTCCTATTGTACTCATGGATAGGGATGAATACATTAAAAGCATGGAAAATATGTTAAGTAATAACCATTTTTATTGTTGCATTTGCATAGATGAGGTACACTTGCTGCAGAACAGGATTCAGTCTATGTTAGAGGATCTATTAAAGAGCAAACGCATAGATGTTGGGTTATATAATTTCTTTAAGGTTGATCATCCACTGTTGCCTATAATACAAGGCCTCCTTAAAATCCACAAGGATGGTAGCAACCCTCCAATGAGACTGATGGTTGCTGGGAAGGGGTGGGTCACTGAGCCATTTTCTCTATACATAGAGAAATGGTTAAGACACATATTTGATAACAGTAGCTTCATCCTTAGAGATACAAAACAATTTTTAGTTGATTTGTACCAGTACAGTGGCTCTGATGTGTTTAATCCTAGTTATTATTTCATCACTTTGGATGTTCAGTCCTTATTTACCATTATACCCAAAAATTTGGGCATACAGTTTGTGCAGACTTATTTACACAGGCAAAGTGAATATGGACATGAACATACAGACTTGATATGCTCTGTTTTGTTGGAAGTTATTGAACATGTTTATATTCAACGTGATGGCATAGCTATGGCACATGTGTCAAGAGCTATGCCAACATGTTCATGGCACTGTGGGAGAAAGATACACTGTTTAGAATGGACTCATATCTTGAACATGTTCAATTTTATCGGCATTTTGTCGATGGTCTCTTTTTAATCTGGGCAGGTACAGTGTTAGAATTAGAAAGATTCCTAAAGGAATTAAATGGAATGTTTGAATACCTGAAATTCACCATGAGTTACTCCCAAGTTAAAATTGAATATCTAGATATATATATGGAGAGACTGGGGAATGGCCTTATCAATAAGGGATGTATAGGAAACAATACTATAGGAACACACTGTTATTTAGGAATAGCATGCATCCCCAGCATATATTCAGAAACATTATAAAGGGACAAGGGATGATAGCATCCAGATTAAATGCTATGGACGACGGATTCCAAAACAAATTGGTTAAACTTAGAGAAAGATTAATGTAGAGAGGGTATAGCTCATCAGAAATAGAGAGGAATCTTGTGGAACTCAGTAGTCTTGGGATGGATAGAGATAGACCCTATTATTCATCCAATGTTAATAATGCACAATAGGAGATGGACACACAGATGCCTACCCCAATTAAGGTACCTTTGTTCTTTACTATGGACACTAGGTCCATTACTGATATTATAAATAAGAACTGGAGAGTATTGATAACAGACACAGATGTCAGAGAGGTTGTTAGGGAACATCCTAAATTCCTTTTCAAGAATAAATGTAACCTGAAAAGGCTTTTGTGCTACCCAAAAAATAACAGCAGATATGTTGAAGGAACATTGGTTACACACCCATGTGGTAATTGTAATTTCTGCCACTATATGGATGCATCTGCATTTTTTGTACATCCAGATACAGGTCAATATTTCACATTTAACATCTGTGCAAACTGTAACACCACATGTTGTGTACCTTGCTTGGTGCACAGCATGTGGATCGTTCTACGGTGCAAAAACGGACAGAGTCCTTAGAGACAAGGTGAGAGAACATATATATAATATAAGGATTAAACGCCCCATGAATGCCTTATATAAGCATGTCATGATGTCAGGGGAAGATCACCAGTTTGTATTTATGATAATAGATAGAGTTATAACTACCATATGTGAAGGTGACATTAGAAATCTAACTGAAAGTAAAGAAGTGAAATGGATTATCAGACTTAGGGCAGATAGAGGGAAGGGCTTAAATGAGTGGGCATCCATCAAACCCACAGTGAAATCTAGGAAATTATCAGTTAAGTAGCAAGTGGGTTATTCCTGCACAATACATTGTTTATGACAAGATGTTGCCAAGTTTGCTTTTATTGGAATAATTGCTTACTTGTTTGCATTTGTTCTTCTCTTTTCTTTTTTGAAATTTTTCATTCCAAGAAACATTTCTTATATTTTTCTTTAAAACTTATCCACCATGATGTCCAGTTCTTATAAAATTCTTTCATACCTACATGACTTTTCCATAATTGCCTAACCCTTTCTGTACCTTCCTTAACTAAATCTTTTTCATTTTATTATTTAATACCATTACCTATTTTTGTATAGCCCTTTCTTTATTGAATCTCTATTCAAATTGCCAAATGATCTGAAAATACTGTAACTTTTCTACCTTCTTGTATAATTTTCAAACCTTCTGAAATAATAAAGTAATCAATCTCTATTCTTATGTTATAGCTTCTGTAAGTTCACTGCTTATTGTCCCATATTTATAACTTTCTACCTTTAATTATTTCTGACATTATTTTAACATCACCCCCTCCTTTTTTCCTTTTTCTCAGGTCACAATTAAAATTCCCAACTAATATTAGATCCATGTTCATGCTTACATAGTCTAGGATTGTTTTAAACATCCCCTCACTTTCTCTCCTTCTTTATCAAATGTGCATACACTGCTATAATTCTATAAACCTGCTTTTTCCACCTCACTTCTACAACCATTACTCTACCCAATATTAACAAGGAAAAATCCAAAAATCCTATACCTAAGCTTGTTTCTTTTCCTATATTCCAAATAATTTCACCTCCCTATAACTTTTCTACTTGTAATCAATCCTTTTCTGTTAAAATGTATGTATCTTCAAGTATAATAATATCCACATCAAGTGTTACACACTATTCCAATACACATAATCTCCTTCTTATATTCTTCAGACTGTTCACGTTTATCACTAGTGTTCTCTGCTCTTCTTTTATTGATTTTTACTTATTTCCCCTTTTTTACTCTTTGCCTTTTTTGTTTTCTTTCAAACCTTAACCCTTGCATTTCCTCTTCCTAATGTTTACCCCTTTCCCAACAGATTTTTCCTTCCTTTAACCACTCTAACTAATTTCTTCATCACTTGTTTCTACCATTACTTCATGTCTTTCTTTTTTTTTTTATCTTTTACTTCTCAACCTTCTCTAGTCTGCTCTTCTTGTACTTTTCCTTGATCTCTTTCTATTTCTTCCTCCTGCTCCATCTGTTGCTCATTCTCATGCTTTCTACATACTTTTACTTTGTATTCATCTGTATTTTCCTTATAATCCTTCCATGAATGACCTGGTTTTTTTTTTTACATTTAAAACATTTCAGTTCACATATTTTTGCATCATGCACACTTTGCCACAAATATAAGGTTTAATTTTGAAACAATTATTAATTAAATGATCACTCTTCCCACAAAAAAAAAACAAGTTTTTTTGTTGCCCCTCAATATTTTACAGTGCCTTTGTTTCACTCTACCTTTATCATGCTTGGAATATGTATTATTTATTTTTTTTATTTTCCATTTTTAATACAACACTCCCAGCCCCCAGTCCATAAACCTCTACTGTCGTAAATGTTTATAATGCCCATAACATCTTTGCATACAGTCTTTAAATATTCTTTTAATAATTCTTTTTCTACTTCAGTTCAAAACTGAACATACATTTTCTTTTTGTCTCTCTAGTAAATGTTTGCAAAACATGCACATTCCATGGAATATAATTTTTCCTTTAACTCACATTGTGCCAAAAAATTCTCTGTGTACACTTCTGATTCAAGTATAATGTCAAAAAAGCATATTTTTAAATATACATAAATGCTCTTATATCTTTCAGTGAAATATCCAACAGTGCTATTGTGTTATTTCAAATGTCATACTCGTCCAACTCTTTCTTCTTGACAATTAATGTTTATTAAATATTTCCTTTTCCTTAATTCTATCATCTTTTCTTCTCTTCTTTCTCCGTTTCACAGTTTCTGCATAAGACTTCTTCTCTTGTATCACTTCCTTTGCTTCTTCTTCTTCTTGAATTCTGTCCATAATATCTCCCTACAAAACTGCCTTATCACTTTCTGTCTCACTTTGGTTGATTGAATCATGTAAATAAACATCCCACAGCTCTCCTGATTGGAGGATTGTAATTATACACTCTTTCTGTGTCTCACTTTCACTTTCCACTGTAAACAATTGTTCCTTGAAAAGCAATTCTGAATCTTGCGAAGCTATGACCACCTTCACATTACTCTACACGTACATCTCTCCCTTCTCACTACATACAGACATATTCTTTATAGACTCATGTACCCCCATATCATCTACTTCTTCTTTTTTGCAAGGGCTGAACTGCCTTTGCAACAGACATAACCTCCAGTCACTGTTTCACTGTAATCTCCTCTCCAAACTCTTCACTATGACAGGATAGCTCCTCTGAAACTATTCCATCCACCAAACTCCTTCCTGCCTCTCTGAGACACCACTGCACCCAGACCAAAAGCAGGAACTGCTGCAACAAACAGCATCCCCCCTCAAAAAAGAGTAGTTTTTTTTATTTTTATACATATATACAAGTCCTATTTTTACATATTTACATATTTACAATATTAACATAGTTTAACATCAATCAGTACATTGATATTCCCATTTTAAGTATTTCCCCCACTCTTTAACTCACAACCAAAACGATATTTTGTTCAGTATTTATGCCAAAGTCCATTTTCCATTGAATTTGAATTCATTAAATCTTTCATTCCATATGACCCATGTTATATAAAATACAATTCTGTCCATTTGCTTTGCTTCTTTCTAGGATCTAGTCCCATAAACCCCACACTCTATCATGTCCATGTTTAACATTTCAAAACTAAAATAAGTTTTAATCAAATCATTTTTACATACATCTTTCCTCAGTTTTTGAATTTTCCTCACATTTAAAAAAATATTCTGTAGTTTCCAGTTCTTTATATTTATTACATATTTATTACATATTCTATTCTGTTTTCTCTTATATGGCATAATTGCCCCTGCTGGTAATTTTCCTATGAACAACCTTCACAAAAAATCATTACATTCTTTAATGTTTTTATAATTTTTGAATCTCATCATTATTGCTTTCTTCTTATCTATTTCTAGCTTCTTCCATGGATTCAGCAAATAAAAGGATCTCATAATGTTAACATACCATTCCTTTTTATTCTTTTCAATCACATTGTTTTACTTTCCACAATACAATTGTGTTGTAAAATTATTTCATTTCTTTATTAAAAGCACTTTTACTTCTTTTTTTCATTTCAAATTTATTCTTAAATTTCTCTATATTTACAATACATGATTGTTTCTATTATTATTTTTAATTATTCCTTTTTAGTACTTTATACATACTTAAAGAGGCTGCATGCACAATCATATTACTCAGCCCCAACCCCCCTTGATAATCTTTCATATACAAAATTTCCCTCTTAACCAGGTTCAATCTTGACCCCCAAATAAATGAAAAAAATTATCTGCATAATTTCTTTCATAAGTTTCATTGGCATAATGTAAACATTTGCTATATAAGTTATTTTACCTATTATTATGGTGTTTATTAAATGTGCGTTCTTCATGTATGAAACCCTATATGTCTTCCAGAATGTAATCATGTTATTCATTTCCTTAATAATTTTGCCCCATTGTTCATGTCTGTATTCCATGCCTCCACATACTATTCCTAAAATATCTATACTCTTTTCATTATATTCCACACATCCTATAATATCTTCAGTCCCATATCCTTTACATTTCTCTTTATTTATGCTTAAACTAATTTCCTTCAAATTTGTACTTAATTTTCCATTGTTCTTTCCATCCAGGCTTTACTTTTTGCTATTACTACAATATCATCAGTGTAAGTATACATTATTGGCAACTGTATTTCCTCCATCATTCTATATCCTCACTTACTTGACATTTTATTAATTTCCTTTACTACTGTGTTCATGATTATTGCAAAGATCATACTATTTGCAGGACATCCTTGTTTTATACCACACTCTATTTTCAAGTTATCTCCAATCCAACTGTTTACATTCAGTCTCACATAATTATTTTCATATATTGATTTAACTACTTGTAATATTTTTTCACTTATAAAATGGCAAAAAAAGCACTTCCAGCAGAATAGTAACCACGGCTCCTCAAGTGGAAAAAAATTATTTATTTTTAACACACCATCACTACAACCACTGCATTTTCATCCTGTAAAGTCAGAACTTCTTCAGAAATACAATTAAACCATCAAGTGTTCTTTATATTCTAATTAAAACACTATTCATTAATTAATCAAAATACAAATTGCCCTTTTAACTATTTCACCCCCAAGATGAAACTACATTTAGTGCCAGAGTTGTTTCCTAACATAATTAAATACATTCTCCACATTCTTAAAAAGTGTATATTTTTATAAAATTCATGTACCAATATGCTTAAAACTTCTTCTAAAGGTAATAAATACAATAAATAAATGGAGTAAAATAAAATACAGAATTAAGTAATGTTAGTGTGCATTCTCCCTACAACTTAAGTTTTAAAACAGTATCACAGCACCATCTGTTGGTTAAACATCCATAATAATTCTAAATAACCTTCATTCTTAAAACCAAGGGCAGGTTTTGTTGAGTCATATGTCCAAATACGCTATTTAGATAAAATTCATGATCAAATGTACACACAAAATATTTACCAATTTTTTTTTTAAATATAAAAGATATGCTGGAAAAATGGGTCAACAAGCAAAGTAAGCAAAGGAAAGGAACATATAAATGTGGTTCCTGTGCCCAATATTCCTATGTTTTGGTTGGTAATAAGGTGAACCTAAAGGGTAGGAAAGAACATATTGAGACCAACACATATTGTAACTGTGAATCAGTGGGGGTGGTATATGTTGCTATATGTAAAACCTGTGGCTGTTTTTACATAAGTAAGACCACTGGAAATTTAAAAGGAGAATTTATGAGCACCTGAATGATGTCAGGAAGCAGGATTTTAATAACACCCTTTACAAACACAGTACAGAATGTAAAGAAGCATGTTTTGGTTTCTTTGTCATCGAGAAAGTGGACATAGATCCACAGGGAGGACCTTGGGAGACTACCATTGAATTTAGAGAACTATTTTGGCAGTTAAAATTAGAGGTGAATAGGTTTCCAGGTCTTAATGACCACATCTCCCTGGCCCCTGTCTTGAAACGTAGGTCAGCCAAATTGTAAATAGGTTTTTGTTTTACATGTACATAAATTGTACAAATTTAATACATGTTTATTCATTTCATATTTAGTTCAAAACAAATTGGTGCATATTTTGTGTGTACATTTGATCATGAATTTTATCTAAATAGCATATTTGGACATATGACTCAACAAAATCTGCCCTTGGTTTTAAGAATGAGGGCTATTTAGAATTATTATGGCTGTTTAACCAAAAGATGGTGCTGTGATACTGTTTTAAAACTTATGTTGTATGGAGAATACACACTACCATTACTTAATTCTGTATTTTATTTTACTCCATTTATTTATTGTATTTATTACATTTAGAAGAAGTTTTAATCATATTAGTACATGAATTTTATAAAAACACACACTTTTTAAGAATGTGGAGAATGTATTTAATTATGCTAGAAAACAACTCTGACACTAAATGCAGTTTCATCTTGGGGTGAAATAGTTAAAAGGGTAATTTGTATTTTGATTAATTAATGAATAGTGTTTTAATTAGTATATAAAGAACACATGCTGGTTTAATTGTATTTCTGAAGAAGTTCTGACTTTACAGGCTGAAAACGCAGTGTTTGTAGTGTTGATGCATTAAAAGTAAACAATTTTTTTTCCACTTGAGGAGCCGTGGTTGCTATTCTCCTGGAAGTACTTTGTTTGCCATTTTATAGTGTCTGTTAGCACTTTTACTCCATCTTTTTTCAATTTTTTCACTTATATTATATGCTTGTAAAATACCCCATAATTCTTCATACTGAATATTATCATATGCCTTACTAATATCCCTTATCCTGACCTTTGTTTCCACTTTTTTGTTAATATCATCAATTACTTCCTTTATTATCCACAATAAATTTTGACTCCCTTTTCCTTATCTCCCAAACAAATTTTGATCAAGTAATCTTTCTATTTTACATTGTAATCTTTTAATTGCTATTCTCATGAAAATTGTATAGTCTGTGTTATTCAGTGTAATTGGTCTCCGATTTTTTACTTCATCTTTATCTGTTTTCTTTAATATAAATTTTATCACACCTGCACAAAATTCTTTATACATAATTCCTTTTTCTAGCCACGCATTTAGTACTTCTATAAACACCATTTTTTGCCAATCATACATTTCTGTATACCTACTATATTCAGTTCTGTCCAAACCTTTTGCTTAATTAACGTTAATATATTTCAAAATTTCATTCAACTCATTTAAGTTTATTTTTTGCTCTAAATATTCATTACCTTCCTTGTTTAATTTTTCCCCATTGTAAATTTGTTCTATGTTAACTTCTTTTTTACTGTATAACTCTAATACTTATTCATTAATTATTTCATGTATTTCTTCATGTTTTTAACCTTTTTCCCTTCATTTCTTTAATTCTCTCATTATCTTTCCTTCTTTTACTATCTTACATAAGTGTGGTGCTACTTCTTCTTTTCTTCTTTGTAAACAATATTCTTGCTTATATATTAATTTATTAACCTTATCCTGATTTCTTCTGCATAATTATTTTGCTTTTTCATAAACTGATTTTTTCTTCTCTATTAAATCTTTAATTTTTTAAAAATATTTTGTGTTCCATTTTTTCTTTTTTGTTTTCTTTTCTGTGCATTCTAAAAATACTTTTTTGTATTTCTTTATAAATTGAATCCACCAAATTGTCCAATTTTCATCAAAATCTCTCTTACCAATATATTGCTGCCATAACTCTATAATTTATTTTCTTTCTTCTGATTCTAACTCTTTTTCATTTACTCTTTTTGTACATGTTCCTATTTTAATATACACCTCATTTACATGAATTATTATCCAAACTGCCAAATGATCAGAAAACCCAGTATATTTGGATCTATGACATATCATCAAATGGCTGTTCAGCAAATAGGCATTCATTAAATACTTATTTATTGAAGCTGCTGTTCAGTGAATGGCATATTTTAACTAGGACAAACCAGTGGCTGGCCACTGTCTGGAATTTGCCCTTTTTGCCACTGTAGTGTGATCTCAGAGTTGTTATATTTAGTTAGGGGTGTGTGGGGGCACAGACTACCACTTTGGGGTGTGTGTAGAGCACAGCCCCCCCCCCACCTTGGCAGATTTAAAATTTTATTTTATTTTTTGTGGTCACTTGGTTGGCCAACTACTTGTGTGCCGTAGCTAACATCTGCCATTCGCTGAAAAGTGGCTTCAATAAATGTGTGTTCAATGAATGGCTATTCCCTGACTAGCCAGAAGACAAAATTTCATAGACCATATATTTAATCCCTTTTTGTGCAATTTTTAAACCTTCTGATATCAAAAAATAATCAATTTATGTCTTAATTTCAATTATTTTGTAAGTCCAGTGTCTGTTTCCCATTTTTTAAATTTTTCACTTTTTGTAATTTTAGTAATCATTTTAACATCACAACTATTCTTTTTATTCCACAAATTACAATTAAAATCCCCTGCCAGTATTATATCTATGTTAACACAGACATAATTAGGTAACATTGTTTTTCATTCTTCTTTTTTTTACATATGCATATAAAGCTATTAGTCTATATAAATATTTTTCCATCTTATATCCACTACTGTTATTCAGCCCAGTTCTACTATTGTAATATCTAATATTTTTATATTTCCTTGGCATAATGTACATATACCTGAGCATGCTTCTTTGCCTATGTTGCAAACAGTACCATTCCAAAGTTTTTCTGTTTGCACCCTTTCTTTCTCTTCTTATGTTAATATTGTAATATCTTCTAACATTATTACTTGAGCATCTACTGCATCACACCATTGTAAAATATTAATTCTTCTTTTAACATTCTTCATACTGTTCACATTCAAAGCTAATATTTCTATGATTTTTTTTCCTTGTTGTGTTGTGTGCTTTTGTACATTTTCTAAATATTTTTCTTGTATAATTTCATCTTCATATTCATGTTCTTTTTCATTTTCTTCTAATTCTACCTCACATGCTAACCATGAATGTCCTGTATTACCACATTTCTTACATTTCACTTCACATTTCTTTGCATTATGGCCTGTCTGAACACATAAATAACATCTTTTTTGTCACACCCATTAATTAAATGATCAATTTTTTCCACAAAAATAGCAAGTCTTTGGTTTTTCTCTGTACCATATAAAACCACTATTGATAATGTTTACATTAGCATGCAAATGTAATCATTTACTGTATTTCAGGGATGAAGATGGTGTGCATTACACATTTAAATTAGATAACAATGCCATGTCAATTTAGGGGCAGAGGTACTTTGTTTCTGCAATGTCTACTGACACTACTTTACTTCACACTTTCAATTTTATAGAGCTGGTCTAGCAGGAAAGAGCCTACAGCTGTCTTAAAAGAGTAGAGGTAGGTACTCCAATAGTGTTGCAATATAGCACATATTAAAACATGCAAACCATGCAAAACACACACATGCAGACACACACACACACACACACACACACACACACACACACACACACACATAAAGATAAACATGTTAATTGCTGTCGTAGTTCTCATAAAGTGTTGCAATTGCAGCAGCTATATAAATGCACTGTCATACAGGGGAATCAGTGTTTAGACATAAATATGGTCATTTAGTGGTCTATACTGTAAAAGGACGTCATATAATCATACAAATGTGACTTCAAAGAGAATGAAACACAAATAAGATGCAGATGATCAATAGTACAAAGGAAAGATAATGACCACAGTGTTTTGACCTGCACTGCCTGCTGCTGCATACCAGCCTAGCCTCAATGATGTGCACTATATACTACAGTCTCCTTGTAGCCCTATGGTATACATGTAGCCATATATGCACTGAATTACACATTCTGTTTACTCAGATTAAACCCCTTCTGCACTGTACTGAAGCAGAATAGACAATGCTCACTGCTATGCACCCTAAGCATACTGTGCCATTCCACACACCTAAAGTAAATTGTAAGGTAGGACACATGATGTCACTGTTCAGTGTACCTCCTGCATTATCCCTATGAGCACCTCCAGTAGTATCTCTAATATGGGTTCATGGTTTGCCATGTTGACTGCCCTTAGTGCCCATTGCCACCAAAAACATATACTAGCACTGTCTAAGAGTACACCATCACCTCCTCAGGTACTAGCACACTTCCTATACCTCAGACAGAGTCTAGTACACAATGCACCATGCTGTTTTATTTTCTTCTTCCATGGTTCCTTGCTGTTTAACTTTAATTGCAGGGCTCGCAGTGCAGCCTTGCTGTGAACCTAACCAGGACTCCTACTTTCCCTACCTCTGACCACTGTTCCTTGTCTCAACATTGCTAACTGTGTTGCTGAAATGAACGGTGTATTATGCTGATGTTTTATGTGCCTCTCAGTACTGTGTGGAGAGCATGGACTGTGATGTGTGTAAAGTGATTCTCTATGGAGTAATTGAAACTATCAGTACAGTTGTGGAGATGCTGGCATTACTATTGATTGATTACCATATTTGTCCAACTGGATTAAGTCAAAAACACTATTTAGTAGAGGCTTGGGAAGAAAAGTTCCAACATATTGCAAACATTTTTAAACAGACATTCAGTAATATACATTAACAATACATATGCATTTGTTAATTAGACACATTTATATAAAATAAAGGCAACTATTATAGTATAAAAGATAATTGCACATTAGTGGGTTTGTCAAATAGATAACAGGACATGTGATTAGTGTTTAGAAATTCAAAGAAATGGAGGTGAGGGAAGGAACGAGGTATGGTACAAAATGTTACTATTGTAGTTAAGAGGTAGGGTATTAAGCAGATTCAGGGTCACTTAATCCATCATATGGTTTGTATTAGAAGTATAAAGATGGGGTGGGCAGTGTCATAAAATGAGGTACATAGCTGGGCGATGCTAGTAAAACAATTCAGATATTGGTGAAGACTGGTTGTGGGGCATAGGATTTTGAATGAAGAGAAACGGTTTGATGATAATGACAAGCTGAAGATAGCAGCATTTATCCTGGAGATATACATTAACAGATTCATTGATTTGATAGGTGAAGCTTTAGCTGTGTTTTAAATGAGTTTGCATTCTGAATGGATTTCAGTGAGAGTAGGATGTGGATCCATAGTTTAATTCTACTACTTATATGTAGAAAGTCACTTGAAGCATTAGATGATTTGGTAGTCATTTTCTCTGGAGTGTAAAATTCTATTAGGAGAGCAGTGTTCTATTAAGTTATCAAGGGCTAGGTAATTTTCTGGCTTATTGAAAAGTCTGTGTATCATGGCTAGCTGAGAAAGAGCTAGGTAATGTAGTTCTAACAAATTTAATTCTGTGAGTGATAGGCGGTGGTGTGTTTTATTGTTATAGTTTAATGCACATTTGTGGTTTGCATTGAAAACCTTGAAACTGCATTGGTCAACTGGCATATGGTCGACTTGCAGTTTTTAAGTTGGTAGAATGTCAAACCTAAAGCGATTGACTACACTACACTACAGCAAACTGGTAGCAAAATTCGAGCATTTAGGTTCAACATTGTGCAGGGGGATTGTGGTTCAGTGAGGATACAGAGAATTAGTCCATTTCCTCACTGAAGTGCGATCTCGGAGTTGGTATATTTAATGTGTAGGGGGTGTGGGGTGTGCAGCCCTCCCCCGCATGGGGGTGCACGGGGGTGTAGCCCCCCCTGCACAACAGTAGAATTAACATACTGTTAACTATACAGTCTAATGGTATGTCAATGTGCATAGCAGGAGGTGAGTAACATCACTTTCTATTATGTCGAATACATTGAACCCTGTTTTTTTTAGTTTGGTTTACTTATTGGCATTCCGACTTCCACATTTAGAGTTGACATTTTAAACAGTCGACCAATGCGGATTCGAAATGGCAATAGTAAACTAAATTTGTTTATTTTATTTTAACATTGCTTATGTTTGGACAGTTGTGAGACTTAAAGGTTAGTTAACATTGGGCAGTATAGAAAAGAGTTGCAGTAAGAAAGTAGAGGCTATATATGTCTTCTGGCTGTCAATGAGGTAGGTATTTACTCAGTATAATGTACCAAGTTTTAGATGAGTTATTTCAACCATGTGTGCTGTATGGTGGTCAAATTTCAGCTGGTCATCTGTGATGACACCCAATAATTTTATATGGTTTACAATATGCTATCATGGTGCTTTTGGCAGAGATGATAGTGAATACTGTTGTTTTGTTAAATATGTATTTTGGGACAAAGAGCACTAATTTATTATTTTTTTAAGGTTTAGTAGTAGTTGTAAATTATTTAGCCATGGTTCAATCGATAAGGATTTTTGCAAAAGGTCTTGGGATTTAGAGAGAGAGATTTGGCAAAACATATTAGGGTCGAATCATCAGAGTATTGAACTAGGGAAGCATATTTTGTAGCAGTGTAGATGTCATTGATGAATATGTTGAAAAGTATGGGGCCTAGTATTAATCCTTGTGGGGCACCGATACTTACTGCCAAGAAGGAGGAGAAATCATGTTTCCATTTCACTGCTTGTACTGGATTTGAGAAGTAGCTATGGAAACATTGCAGTGACGATTTGGTGAATCATAAGGATAAGAGTTTATGTAAGAGTTTCTAGTAGAAGATAATAGCAAAAGCTTTTGATAAGTCTAAGAAGATGGTGGAGACCAGGCTTCAGGAATTTCTATAGGAGATGACAGCATTATCAAAACTCAGCAAAGCAGTAGTTGTTCTGTGATGAGGATGGAAGCAATGTTGGGTTGAAGACAGAAGCTGGTTATCTATTAGACTGTTAAGAAGTTATGTATGAATACATTTTTCTAATATTTTTGATAAGGGAGATAAAATGGCATTGGGCATGTAATTTGGAAGATCTGTATTGATTCCACCCTTGTGCAGTAGAATAATGAATGTTTTTCCATGGTGAAGAGACTTTGTTTTCAAATATGTACTGAATTATCAGATTCGAAATTTGGTATGCAATATTCTCCGTTGTTATTTTTAGATGTTGGCTCGGTAGATTGTCAGTGGTAGTTTTAGTAAGCTTTAATTTTTTGAGGTATTTTTTGATATTTGTAGGAACTGGCTAGAAGAAGAAATGCTGAAAGAGGTAGTTTGATGGAGTATGGACATCAAGAGCTTGATTGGTAAATTACTATATTGTCTTTATAAAGTCTGCATTGAATAGGTTGGCTATGGCGTCATTTTGTTTCTGTGTGCTAGGTGTTGTCTGTGTAGCTTGTCCTGGAACAGTTTTGGATTAGTAATGTCTATGTTTTGATTGGCAGAGTAATAGATATTCTTAGCTTTGGTGATAAGTTGTTTTTTAGGTTTCTTAGTTGCCTATTTGCTATTAAAGTAGGAGCTGTTTTATTTTTTGTCCAGACCTTCCATACTTGGTCTCCTTGTTTCATGAGTTGTTTAGTTGCTAAGGATAGCTCTGTAGCAGGGTTGACTTTGACTATTTTTATTCTGAGGGGGGTTAGTATGTTGAACATTTAGGAAGATTTTATTGAACTTGGAGACAGCATCATCTATGGGGAAGAGTCTTTAATGGCTACGAGTTAAGGAGATGTAGTGTATTAATAAAAGGGTCTTCATGAAAACTAATATATTTCCTTATCAGGTTGTAATGATGTGTTTTGTGGCTGTTGCTTTGGTACCATATGGAGTAGATTGATAAGTGATCACATAGGCTGCCTAACAGAGTCCCATGGGATATTTTATTTGTAAAGGATGTTAGAATCCAATCAAGGGTTGATTGTTTGGCTGTGGATTTGGTGTGGTTAAAACTTGGATGCACTTGTGCAGATGTATATTATTAACTGGATTTTCAGATTGTATGGTTTGCCAATCTATATTAACACTAGCCAGTATTAGAGTTTCATGAGGGATTTTTGAGGAGGTCCAGCAAAAAATATCTTCTAGTGTTTTAACATTGTTACCTGGGGATATGTATATATTCACGATTGAGATTATTTTGTGAATTTTTAGTTTTAGTATGGATTGTAAGATTTCCAAGTAAAAGAAAGTTGGCAAGATGTGGGGATGGGGGGTGGAGATAGCTAATGTGACACCACCAGCTTTTTTCTGGCTTTGTCTAATCTGATAATGTTATAGCCTCCTTGGGCAATTTCTTCATTTTTTTCTGTGGTAACTAAGATGTTTTGGAGTGTATACTGCTATCCATACATGCACTCCAGGGAGTTTATTATAAACACTTTGTAAAGTGGTATAGTGTATGTGTGTGTGTGTGTGTGTGTGTGTGTGTGTGTGTGTGTGTGTGTGTGTGTGTGTCTGTGTGTGTGTCTGTGTCTGTGTGTGTGTGTGTGTGTGTGTGTGTGTGTGTGTGTGTGTGTGTGTATATATATATATATGTGTGTGTGTGTGTGGGTGTGTGTGTGTGTGTGTGTGTGTGTGTGTGTGTGTGTATATATATATATATATATATATATATATATATATATATATATATATATATGTATATATATATATATCTGTGTGTGTAGTAGGCCAGGGTGTGACTGTGGGTGAGGTGGTAGTGGTAAAGGACCTGATGGAGATAGCTGTCTGGTGCCTGAATATGCTAGGTTGGGCCTGGGTTTGAGTGGATGTCACTACTAAGGTTTATGGTTCTGGAGCTATGATGGTATGGGTAGGGGCATCTGTGCTTGATTTTATGTTTAATATCCAATTTGTGAGCAAATGGTTGTTGCTTTGGATAACTGTATTTGAACAGTAGGATATATAAGTGCTGATATATCAGTGGCAGATCCAGGAAATTGCAGAAGGGGGGGGGGGGGCAGTCTGGTTAGTTGACTACCGGGGTGGAAGCAAGAAAGTGGGACACTTGGTTTGGTGGTTGTGATAAGATCACCTTAAGAAGCTCTGACATCACGTCTGGAAAGACATCACTTTACATTCAGTGACACATGGTTTTACTCTGGATGTGGTAGCAGAAAAAAGTAATTCCTGCACAGCACATCTATTTTCAATGCGTGCCTGGAAAAAAGTTGACCATACCAACTCATATTCTCCTTCTATGGCATAGTGGGCATATGGACTGTTATAAACTTGTAAAGAATCCCACTAAAGTTGGAAATAACCACAGTGAAATCTACTTTGTTATGAAACATAAAATATATACCACAGACACGTTTGGATAAATTAGTAAAAGCTTAATTTAATTGATGCACCAAATAACCATCTAAACTCAAAACTTTCCTTAGCTAAAGTATGATTGTTTTTGATATACAGCTTATATTCTCATGCATAAATTAAAATTGCAGATGGGACAGCTGATATAAACGTGGAGACGGAAATGTGAAACTACTGCGTTTATTAAAGTATTTAACAAAAAAGGATAACAAATCAGAAACACAAACAAGTGTGCACACTGCTCTTGTGTATGAAGTATCCTGCCATACTTTAGAAAAGTGGTTATCCAAACTCTTGAACAAACGTGCCCCAAAGCCAAACAATACTTGCACTTCAAAGTAAAAATTGGACCCATGGTTTGTCAGCTGGAGTAGATGTAATGAGATTAAAAACCATTAGATCGCTTGCCACTGATGTCTTTAACTAACCAGCATGTCAAAGCAATTACCTAGGCTCTCTGGGATGAGAGAAACTTACAAGTAAATGAGACTTTCAGCGACTTCGGATGGCGCAGAGCTGGTGGGACTAACAGCGTCTCTGTCTCCAAACTCTCCAATAATCATCGTCAATAAATACTACAAGCAAAGGGTAAAGACTTTGAACGTATTTAATACTTGTGCCCTGAGAAAAAAAAAAATCCCCATCACCCCGACTTCAAGATAGATCCCTACTGCAACTTACTAATTGTGATTTGTAACTATCGCTACTAAGATGTTCTCCTAGTATCAATTGGAACAATTACCTTAAACCTGTAGATGTTTCTTCTTTGTCTAATATTATTATTATTCCTGAACCAGTGTATAGTTCACGGAGCATTATAATTAAACTATAACACCAGGAGAAAAGACAACTTTATTAAGCACCTTTCATTGCCATTCTGATATCCAGCTAAGGTATAAATAGTAGCTACCACAGGCTACTGGCAAGAAGGTAAAGTTGCTTTACAAGCTGTAATGCACTTCACACTGCTACACAAAAGAAGTGTGGCGGCACAAACTTCCTACAGAGGTTTAGAGATACAAGAATATAGCTATACTTTTCTTCTGGATTCTGTGAGGCAACGCAAAATATGTTGCTATTCTCATAGCTGTAACACTTTGTGAGTTGGCACTTTCTCCCATTTTATTTTGTAGTATGTTGGGACAGCAAAAACTCCTTGTACAACACAAAAGATTTTAGGAGCCTGTCTCTAGATTGTAATCAGGTAGCTTATCACATATATGTTCTCCAAATAGATTAACACCTTGAACTTCACTTCTGTCCCCTTTCTAGGTGAATTCCTAGCATACCTCTCAACCTCTAGACATAGCCTAAAATAATAGGAGGCAAAGGCCCATAAATAGTAACATATTTTGCATATTGCTCTTATAAACTTAGAAAGTTGCTAGAGTAATAGGTTTTTGCATTACCATGCATTTATGAAGTCTGAAAGTCAAGTGCATGTCATTATTTAGTGACTTTAATCTTCAAACCACAAATTTTATGAGGAACAGACTAGAAATATGAGACAAAAATCTGGACATTCAGTGAAAATCTGGACAGTTGAGAGGTATGAAACCCTTGCATGTGCTCACAAATCTTGCATTTGATGCTACTTCTGTATTCTGTCTGCCAGCAGCAGTCAGCTCAGCTCATCTGTGGGTTTGTCTTCCAGTGCTTAAATAACTAAGATTCTTTTATCCAGGCAACAAAATATTCACATGTACAATTTACACTGCAGACTGCTGCTGAATCATTGATTTATGCTGTGACCTGCAGTGGTTATCAGATGAACAGCAAAACAGGTAAATTACTGATTTGCTTCTCATTTACATGATACAATACAAAAACAAAAGGTGGATTTTAGAATAGCAGTTGATTAAATTTCGTATCATATGAACTTGTATATATTTTTTTCTGGATAACATCAGAGTTTATTACGCTACTAAAAGTGGGCAGATTTCTTGTCAGAATTAATTATACTTTTGTGACTAAAATTAGTTATCACTATATTTACAGTACCCTTGTGGCCATCTATTTTCGATCACCTAGATTTATAATGCTGTTGTGAATGGATCTAGCAGGTCACTTGAATTGCATACTATCCATGAGTATGTCGTCCGAACTGTCATTAAAGTCCTTTGAAAGTGCCTGCCACAGCAGTAATTTTATGATAGTATTGGTTTATTGCTCTTAATTACTCTAGATTGCATAGTCATTACACTCAACTATATTAAAACTAAGGTACCATTATGGGGTGGCTACAGCATGTGCTGGTGTAGTGCATACTTGTGTATGCACTTTATGTATTTACACAAACACACGCAATTTTTTTTTATTTTTTCTTGATAGTCTCTACTGGCGAGGAAGGGTGAAATCTTCAAGAACTGTTTTATGTAAGGTGCCGCAGTGAAAGTTTCAGTAACAAAACATGTATTTATAATAAAAGTGTGCATTTTAATTTTTTTGCCTTTGAAACACATTTACAAATTATATTTGTACTATAGATACAGAGCTGAATATTTCACTCTGTCACATTATTTGTTCTATGAATACTCATTAAGTTTTTGTTTTTAGTTGTATTTTTGCTGTTCGTTGCAATAATTTATGACCATTATTGTTCTGTTTAACCTTTTATGTTAAACAAAGTTGTACAGTAAATCTATGCCTAAAGGGTTGTAGCCAGAAATTTCTAATTTGCACATGTACACAATCTCCAAAGCTGCTTCCCCACCCTATCACAACTGTCATCTGCTTGAAGTTAAATGTGTAATAATAAATATGCAATTAAAGGCACACAGTGCACTCTGAAGCAATTTATACAGTAATAACTAGTTAAAAACATACATCATTGTTGGGCCCAGTCACCATCTTTTCTTGGGAACTTGTTTATTTTATTTAATCTGAACATAACCGGTTGTTTTCATGCTTTTTTGAGATGGACAAAGCAATGCTGCGCAATAAGAAAACAAAATTCGACACTTCGGCTTAGTGACTCGGTTCAGCTAGAGATTAGTGTACAAATACCTCAGGCAATTAACTTCTATTATAAGCTTCTCTCATTAATATCAAACTCTTCTAGTAACAAAAATATATTTGATCTAATTATTATTAATTCAATAACAGGAACAATGGAACTCCCAATCCATGACTGAAACAAGACTTCACAAGGCAAAATGCAACAGCGTGTGGGAAAAACTAGTGCAGATCATATGGCGCCATTTTTTTTAACTATAATATGCCAAGGCATTTTGAGCAACAAAACCCATTTCGGGGAATCCAATGCATTTAGCATGTGGGCAGCTAACAAGCGATCAGAAATTATGTAATAATTATTTTTTTGAAAGAGCACAAACACACTAAGGAAATTCGACATCTGCGTCTTCGTGCCAAGCTTACCTCAGTGCCTTGCATAACAGTCAGTTCAAATGTTCAACTTTTTTCAAACAATTGGGGGGCTCTTTGGTACAAAAATTAAAAAAAAAAAAAAAATACCTCTCACAGACTTGTTGACTCAACGGTCTCAATGGGGTTTGTTGCTGGAGTTCAAAACTCTGCACAATGAATCACTGCTGACTTTCCCGCAAGTTTCAGTTTATTCCTACACGATGTTCTCTGACGTTTCTACCAAAACGCACCTAACTCAACTACAGTAGAGAATTATTTGGAGGAGCAATTGAGGAGATTATAAAATCACCTGACTCTGCAACCTCCAATAGCTTCTCCGATGTATTTGAGTTAAGCGTGATTTTTCACAGCATATGATTGGTTGAACCTGAACTGAAAAAAAATGTATGGTACCGTACTAGTGTCCACATTTTTTTTTTTAATTGTCAAGGAGACATTGATCATAATATCATGGACAGCGACTCCATATGATTTTGTCTCCATAACAGTTCAAAAAAAAAAAATGTACCTTGAAAACGGAACAAAGGTTCTAATGGATAAAAGGGGCCGGCACGCGCCCCTGTGCCGATGCCTAAATCCGCCACTGTATATATAGAGTGTGATTGAGAGATGAGGTTCAGAAGTTTCTTGCTTGAAGGTCACAATATAAGAGTTTTGTTGGAATTGCGAGGGTAGTGGAAGCTGACAGGGTGTTAAGTATGCAAGTAGGAGAACAGGTATTAGAATGAGGCATTGTGGAAGAAACATGTTTCTGAAATGTAAGAAGTAGAGGGGTTTGAATAATAGATAATGGAATTAAGATAGGAAGTATGGAGGATTTATTTGGAAAAAGTAAAAGCTGAAATGTAGAATAATGGACTGTTTTCAATCTGTAGGCTTATAGGTGATTTTTATGATGTGTGGGTATTTAAGAGTATAGGTGTGGGGAATATTGATATGAATGAGGATAAACCTGTGTAGTAAGGAATCTGTTCACAGTGCAGAATAGGTATGGGTAAGGAGGTTCCTATCAGAAGAGCGAATGCTTAAAATAGCAAATGCTCTTTTGTCGAACTGAAAGCAACAAAAGCTGACAATGTTGAAGGCACGGAACAGCAATTTTTTTCCCAGGGAAAAAAATCACTGGGCCATTCTCGGGACATTGCAGTTTTCTCCACTTTGGTGCAATCTCAGAGTTGGCATATTTAAGTTAGGGGTGTGTGGGCAGCACAGCCCCCTGCATCAGGAGGTGTGGGGGTGATGCCCCCCACTTTATTTTGTTTGTACATTTTTTTTTTGAGGGATCAGCAAATTTTTCCCCTGGGAAAATATTTGTTGATCTGTGTGTTCAACATTGTCAGCCTTCATGTTTTTCAGTTCGACAGAAGAGCATTCACTATTTTAAGCATTCACTCTTCTGATATAGACCCTGGGTAAGGAAGGGTAGTAAAGCCAAATGTACTGATTTAACTGTGTATGGATGTAGAGATACTGAGGGTAGAGGGGTATAAGCAGTATAGAGAGACAAGGGGAAGACTGAGAAATATTAATAGATGAAGAGATGAGAGCAAAACATTAACTGATTGTAATTTATGAGAGAGACAGAGACAAATGGAAGGGGGAGTACTATTAGGAAAGGGTCTGAGCAGGAGTGAGTGGATACAGTACAAAGCAGTTTGGGAAGGAGAAAGGTGGATAGGAATGATGTAAAATGTTAAACAGAAGTAGGGGATATGTGAATAGAAATAGGAGTGCTTCTATGACAGAAGTAAAGTTGTTTTTGTAGGTAGTAACCTATACTTTATAGGTAGTAGGGATAACATTTGTGTTATGTAAATCTGATTTTATTTGTTTTATTTTATTTTACATTTGTTCACTGAGGTAGCACACTGATCACAAAATGACCATTTGCAAATAGTGGCCTGCTACCTGGATGCCCAAGGATCTTTGTTAAATTTAAGATGAGTTCTAAAATGGAACATATTATGAACCTGAAATACTGTTCTCTGTGTCAAATGTGATTACAATATCTAAGTTTCAACCTGCCAAGACTTTAAAGTTAACAGCCACCTGTTGTTTGGTAGTTCTTGGAGCCATCACTATAGCACAACTTCTCTTTTTCTACAAACCAGTATTATATCAGGTTCCTCAACCTATTAGGTTTGGCAGTTTCTAACAGAGTTAAATTTATTTATTTATTTTATTTATTTATCATTTGTTAACCGGGAATGTCCGACTAGGTTCCACAGAGCCTGTTTTCAGCGGAGGCCCGGGGAGAAATGCTCCAGATAGAAATACGTTTTTTAATAAAATAAATCAACTTTTGGGGGTGGTATTTCATTACAAATCTGCATTTGATTAGATTCTGAAGGCCTATTGTTGGCATATAAAAGAAATTTCAACACCTAAATTTAAATTTGGTACTTCACTGAATAAAAACAATCCACCAAAGACAAGCACATTTCCATTATTTTTTAATCCTGTTAACTTTCTAAAAAGCTACTTATCTTTTTTAACGTGAGTAAATGAATATCAAACAAAAACTAGGAATCAAATTCTGAATAAGTTTAGGAATAAACATCAGTAATTACAAAACAGCAGTAAGAGGTAGATTTTTTAGCCTGTCTATCTTTAGCTACAATACAAACATGGCCTTTGAAGGAAAAATCATCTAATCAGAAGAAGAAGAATTAAAAGAAATTACAATATTCTTAGCTGCTCCTACTTGTGGCAAGCACTGGTCTAGTCATCAGCAATGTATATGTGTATGTACGTAGGCAGGTAGGTATGTATGCATGTATAGATTTGTTTATTTATCATTTGTATTTGTTAACCATGGTACAGTATTGATCTGCTTGAATCTTTTTCAGACTCAGCCCGGAGCACTGTCTACTTAGACTCAGAAACACACAGGAGTCATAGCAACACTGACAGGATCAAACCTTAAACTAACTATTAAATTATAAGATAAAGTTTTATGTAATGCATTGACAGCTTAAGTAATTGTATTTTCTCAGTATTCATTTGCTGCAGGAATCCATTTTAGCATAGCTGTTTTAATACTCATAAACCTCCTCCATAAAACTCAGTTACTAGATTTGTAAATCCTTCAAAAAAATTGCTTCCAGATTTAGGTCTAACTAAATAGCCGTTTCTGTTTAGGTCTGGAATGCTTGTTAAACAAGTAATGGGATACCATTTAGTAATAAACCAGTTTGTAGGGTGTGAATCTTGAACAAAAAATGCATAACGTACCTAAAACATTTTACGTGGTGTAGCCTCTGGAAATAGAATAGGTAGCCTCTGATATCCAACATTGTCAAGCAGCAAAGGACATTTAGCTCTGCTATAGCCTTGATAACATATACCTAACCTGAACAGACTAAAATAAGAACTCTTTGGACAGCAGTTTACTTATTCTCTTTCTTCTGATGTGACCCAATTGCTGTTGTACAGAACATTTTCTGATTCATGTTAGCATTACTATGCAAAGTAAATAAGTCTGTGCTTATACAGTCTATAAAATATAACTCACTCCCAGTCCTTGGACTAATAAAGGTTGATTTAATCTGCTACCTTTTAAAAATCAGAAGTCCATTTCATAGTCTTACAACTTATTTATCCAAATTCTCAGGATAATAGCTTTTAACACAAACATCTTCTGTACCCATTCTCAAAGACCTTTCTGGGAGTTAAATAGTGTTTGCAGTACAGGACTTTCCTGCATGCACTGTTAGATACAAGGTAGAAACTATGTACTAAATCAAACATGTAAAGTGGTTTAAATTTAAAAGCTGGGAAGACACTGAGAGGCTCACAAATCTCAAAAACTCTTTGGCTGATTTTGTTCATTCCTTTTCTTGACTTCTTGCACCTCCTGCATTACCCTCTAACCACCTACAGTACTGTTACAATCTGGGTGCACGTTCACATGCCTGCATGCCTTTAGTGCATCAGTGCTTACTGCACTGTCGACGGCATGAGTACAACGTGTGTCATACTGCACAACCCTAGAGTACAGTATCACTTCTTCAAGCACATAACATTCCTTACACCTCACAAAGAGTCTAGTAAACAGTGCACATTTCTGCTTCATTTTTCTCCCCCGTCGTACCTTGCTGTTTAACTCTAATTTCAGGACTTACAATGCTGTCTTGCTGTGAACCTAACCAGGCTTCCTGCTTCTCCCACCCCAAACACTGGTCCCTGTCCCACTAGTGCTTACTGTTCTGTTGAACTGAATGTTATATTCTGCTACTGCTGCTTTATGTTCCAGTCAATACAGTGTGTTGTGCATAAAATGGCATACGATAAATACAAAAATAAATTAAAAACAATAGAAAGCTGCTGTGTGTGGAAGTAAAACATCTAATTAGCAGTGGATAATTAAAGGAATTACAGAAGGATTTTAAGCTGATATATTTGTGGCAGGTACAGGGCTAGCCAGCAGTACATATTTATTTATTTATTTATTTATTTATTTATTTATTTTTGTATGTGTCAGCTGTGGTAGAGCATTGAATCACATGGCCTTTTTTCAGACGCATTTCCAGTGCACCAGAGTCACACAGCAGGAAAATGGAGGCTGAGGTAATCAAAATTCTGATTTCAGGAAGCAGCTTGTTAACAAATTATTTTAAAATTATAAGACAAAGCATAAGGGAAGGCTTAAATAATGAAATTATCTTGGTGCGTAATTGCCGCAGGAATCCACTCTATAATAGTTGTTTTAACATTTTCTAAAGACAATAAATCTTAGTTATTGAATTTGCAAGTCTTTCAAAAAATTTTTTTTGAACTTTGGTATAGCTAAACAACATATCTGCTTCTTTCAGGTGTGCAATGCTTGCTTAACAAGTAATGGGGCCCCATTCAGAAGTAAACAATTTTCTAGAGTGTGTAGGTGGAACAAAAGGACCTCGCATACCTGAAACATGTTGCACATTGTATGTGATAACTCAACAAAGAAGGCAGGTAGCCTCTGGCATTCAACAGTGTTTAGTCAGAAAGGAAATGTAACTCTGCTATAGTCTTGATACCATATACCACTAAAAAAGCAGACTAAAATTATATCTCTTACGGCAACATTTTTTTTCTTTCTCACAATAATATGTGGCATTTTCCATGATCTGATCCAATTGTTATTGTACAGAGCATTTTCTCATTTATGCTGGCATAGCTATGAGAAGTTAATGGAAAGTCTATGCTTATATATTCTGTATAAATAGCTTAGTCCTAGCCCTTGGACTAATAAATGCCCACTTCATCTGCCAGCACTTAAAAATCTGAAGTTCATTTCACTAACCTACAGCCTTATTCATTCATATTCTCTGAATAAAAATGTATCCCTACAAAACAAAAAGCTGAGAGGAATCTGGAAGGTTGTTTATTTTCTTTCTCCTTTCTTCTTATGTACCTTCTACATTACCCCCAGAGCACATACTGCACTATGTACAATCTGAGTATAGTTTGCCATGCTGTATGACCATAGTGCGTACTATCACCACCAGCGTACACTGCACTGTCTATGACATGAGTGCTCAGTCTGTCATACTGCACAACCCTAGAGGACACCATCATTTCCTCAAGTAAAGAACATGCTCTTTATATATTAGACACAGTCAGATAGTACAGCTGGCTGCTTCATTTTCCTTCTCCTGGTACCTTGCTTAATGTTAATTGTAGTGTTGTCTTTTGTGCACTTTAGTAGGCATCCTACTTCCCCCACCTCAAACACTGTTCTCTGTCCCACCACTCTTACTGTGCATTGAAATGACATACCTCAATGCATACTCAATACTAGCAACACTACCAATTTCAAACAACTGCTGAGGGAACATCTTAATAATTCCTGGCTTTGTTCCTGCACTAATCCAGCTTAGCTGACTAACAGGCATAATTTTCTTACCCTTCTCTTATCTTAATCATCTCTTACTCCTCACTCAGTCTATTCCCACACCAGTACTCCTTCTTCCTCCTTTCAGTTACCTATTTCCACTTTACATCCAATAACAATCAACCTAGATTCTATATTTTGGTATTAGTTGTTTTATTTTATGTCCTAGTTCAACTAATTTGTATTTCTTATCCTTTTTTGTATAATATGTACCTCTTATTTAATTACTCGACTTGTATTCTAAATGAAAATTGAACTGTAAACACTATTTTATCTGATATAAACATCAAACTGTTACAATATTGTACTCTGTTGAGCTTTTCTCCCTGGGTGCAGACTGAAAATATGAGACAAAAATATGAACATTCTGAAAAATTCTCGACTGTTGAGAGGTATATGTTCATAGTTTCATAGGTAATTATAAAGATAACTACCCCAGGGGGGCTTTTTAAACCTGACCATATTTCCCCATATGACTCGGATTGCATTTCTACAAAAAAAATTATGCAATGCTCAAGGACCTTTGTTAAACATAACAAAAGTAAGAATAGTCCTAAAATGGGGTGTATCATGAGCCTAAAGTAATCATCTCTGTGTTAAATGTGATTGTGGTAAGCAAGATTCTCCCTGGTAATCTTTTAAAATTACTACTCACCTGATACTTGGTGGGTAATTGGGCCATACCTGCAACACTAGTGTTTTGTTTTATATTTCCATACCAGCATTATAACTGATTTTTCACAACCTGATAGTTTTATCAACTTCTAACTCAATTGAATAAGTTTTCTATAAACAAAATATTAACGTTTGACTGCTATAATTCACTAGAGATGTACATTTAATGGAGTGCAAGAGCCCATTAATGGTGTATAAAACAATTTTTAACACAAGTTTAAAACCATACTTTTCTGAACAAATATAATCAGGTAATGGCAGACTCCTCTTTAGTATCTCTTAACTGCAATATCTTTCAAAAAATGCATCTTTTATCATTCTTAACTGTCTAAGTTAATAACAAAGAAAAGTGAAAATCTGATTCCAAAAGAATTTAACAATAAACATCTGTAGCTATAAGATTGCTCTGCAAAGTAGATTAGCATGTCCTTAGCTGAAATATAAAGCTGAGGTTTAGAGAAAACGTTTCTAGGACTAATGAAACATAAATGATTGTTTCTAATTTATTTTTTTATTTGTATTAGTTATTATGATTTGTATTTACTGACCAGAGTGGATTGGAACATTGATCCATATAGTCCTGTTTCTGATTCATAGGAGAAGCACTGTCTGGTTAAGTGACTTGCATTGAGTCCTACAGTAAGCAAATAGAGACTGAGGGAATCAAACCCTGGATGTCAGAAAACAACCTGTTAAGCTATTATTGTTAAATTATAAAACAAAATTTTAGCTAAAGTATTCGTAGCTTAAGTAATGATGTTCTCCTGAAGGCCTTGATTCAGTCACAGTTTCTTTTAATATCCATGATAGACATCAAGATTCAATTACTGGATTTGCAGATCATTCAAAAAATAGTGCCTGAACTTTGGTCTAACTAAATAACATAGCTGTTAGCTTTGAGCTTGGAAGGCTTGACTGAACAAGTAATGGGGCCTCAGTCATTAGCAAACCACATTCAAGGGTGTGGATGCTGAACAAAAGGGTCTAGCACACATGAAACATTTTGCTTTCTCTGCAGACAGCACAGATAACTTCAAGTACTCAACAATAACTACTTACAAAGGAAATTTTACTCTGCTATGATCTTGACAACATGTATTTCCCCATAAGACTAATTTAAATAAGATCTCTTGGAATAGCAGCTTAGTTTTCTCTCACGCTACTCTGTGACATTTTCCCTGACAGGATCAGCTGCTACTGTACAGAGCCTTTTCTCAGTCATGTATTCACACACCTCTCAACTGTTCAGATTTTCTCAGACTGTCCAGATTTTTGCTTCATATGTTGGTGCAGTTTCTCACAAAAAGTGTTGTTTTCTGGCATATTATTGAAGATTCACGTCACTAAATAATGACAGACATTTGAGTTTCAGACTTCGCAATCTTCAGAAAATGCATGATAATGCAAAACCTGTTATTCTAGCAGCTTTCTAAATTTATATGAGTAATTTTTAAAATCTGTCCATATTATGAGGCCTTTGACCCCCCCCCCCTTATTTTTGCCTTTGTCAAGATTTCTTGTGCTAAGAGGTTGTGAGGTATGTGTCAACATAAAAGTTAATAGAAAGTAGCTGGCTATACATTCTGTAAAAAATTAGCTATGTCCCAAACTCTTGGAGTAATAAAGATGCAGTAGAAACTGCTAAACTTTAAGAATCAGAAATTCTCATTACTCTAGGGCATATTTATCCAGATTCTCAGAATAATGGCTTTCAACCCAAGAGTCTGTCATACATACATCTCTGCGCAAAGAGCAATCTGGGACACTTAGAGTCCTCACTTTTCAGTACTTTCTTCCATGTACTTTTAGTTACCTGAACCAGAGTAGGAAATATTAAATTTTTATTGTGCTGTTATATTCATCTCTTTTGAACCCAATTACTAATATAGTTCACCGTTGCTTCATCAAACCATACATGAATTAAAACTCATTTGGCTGAAAAATAATGTAAACGAATATTTACTCAGGACAGTTAGACCTAATTATTCTTAAATTGCTTGTTTGTGTAAAATCAGTGTGTGAGTCCTCTGTTCCTTTCATTTCCTAACCAGAGTAACAAAGCTAAACCCCACTCATTTCTCAGAGGTAACAGCTGGTTGACATTTGTTTTCAGATTTATTTCTAACTCAGCATTGTAAGTAAAACAGTAAAATGATAAACATATAATAAAACATATACAGCATGAGACGTTAAATAAGGCAAATCACAGCACAATGAATAAATGATGAGAGATGTTAATTCATTACTATTTCTTATTTAAAAAAATGCTGCCAGACAGGTTATAGTCTGACCCATGTCATGGCTGAAAAAGGTCTGTAGACCAACCCACTTAGTTGTTTAACAAATGATAAATGAAAGGACAGAATGGAAATTTTCTCAGAAGTAAGACTTGCTAAAATATTTTGTTGACTCTGATTCATTGAACACTGTGTGTCTTGAGACAGAGAATGATAAAATCATTTACCAGAAGTAAGTTATTGGCAGGAGGTCAAAGTACATAAAACTGGCATTGTAATTACATTGTTTAAGCTGTCTGCTGGATAATGCCTATACAGTTTTCTATATAGTGTCTTATAAATTGGTTCGGTTGTGGGTAGTTTTGTACTTTAGTTCAGAGGTGACTATTTTAAGTTGTCGGGTAGATTTTGTGAATTGTATTAATCATGTAGTGGGTTATGTTAGGATTTATATATTTTATAGTTTAGTTATGATTTTGAAATAGTTTAATTTTAATCAATATGTATGATCAATTCTTTTGCCACTATTTCTTACTGGTTACTTGGATTTCAATTTTTAAATTTTATCACTTCTCATTACACATGGTAATAAAAAAAATCATCTTCATTATGCAAGAGTTCTAACTGAATCTATTTTATTTATTTTCATTTGTTGATCAAGGCAGTTCCACTATACATGATATATTCTCAGGGGAGACCTGAGATGGTATCCATACCAAGTGGGGAAATTTTGACTAGGATCCCATGGAAATTCCCTTTACTTTTTTCAGTAAGTTCAATGGGATCTTCTACATCCTTAATACAATGAAGAAAAATCTGATATACTAGCCAAGATTGCCTGTATGAAGATTAAAGAGCTTAACCAAACATAAATAAACATTTTATGAGTGGGTTTATGTCCTGGGTTGATATGATCCTTGGCACATATTCATTTTTTTTAATCTTTTACATCTACTTGTGCTACTACCATCTCAGACAGATAGGACCTCATTTTAATGATTCCTTTGAAGGACAGCACCTCAGGAGTGCAGTACCCCATCTCCTGCACTACCCTGCAGTATCAGTACTGTAAAATGAACTGAAGCACTAGGTACAGGAACAGAATCCAGGGACTTCTGATCTTCCAGCAGCAAAGGTAAGCAGGTGAGTGTGCAATATGCTGAGTCACTGATACTGCTGAATGCTGTTTGTCTTGGGCACTTATGATACACAGAGGATGTGGATAAAGCTGTTGAAACATGTAAGATGTGTTAACATAAAAGTAAACACACACATACACATATGTATATATATATTCATCAAAGGTAAGTAGGTGAATGTACAGTATGCTGAGTCACTGAAACTGCTGAACTCTGTCTGGGGAAATACATGATGCACATAGGATGTGGATAAATGTGTCAGTAATATGTGTGTGCATGCGCGTATGTGTTTGTGTATATGTATATATATATATATATATATATATATATATATATATACGTGTATGTATGTGGTGTGTGTGTGTGTGTGTGTGTGTGTGTGTATGTGTGTATGTATTATGTGTGTGTATGTGTGTGTGTGTGTGTGTGTGTGTGTGTGTGTGTGTGTGTGTGTGTGTGTGTGTGTGTGTGTGTGTGTGTGCACGTATGTGTCTATGTAATTGCATGCACAAATATGAAAGTCAAACATGGTACAGGCATTACAGCATGCCCTATGACTTTCTGTTACTGATGAGCCCTAAGTGCCTTGTAGCACTTATAAAATGATCATTTTCATTTTTGTATTGATTAAAATTTTAATTAGCTATTGTTGGTAACAGAATAACAAACTGGTATGCTATTCTGATTTAAAATAATCTCTTCCTCAATGATCATACTTGTTTTTAATACAGAAAAATATATTTGTCCTGGTCCATTTCAATAAATACACAACACCAAATGACATTTGACGACCTTTATTAAACTTCCATAAACATGATTGTTGACCAATAATTATAAATTTCAACCAAAACATGCCACAGGTAATAATAACATCCATGAAAGACAACATAAAATAACCATAAGGGCAGCGTAACCACTCCCCCTTGATAAGCAGCATCCCCCACTTGCTCACTTATCTTTGCACTAACAAGGCAGCGCTAGCCTGCTTACCTTCAATATTTTGAATTACACCACCATCCAAATAAGCAGCTCTGCTTGCTTATTAACTTATCCAAAAGAGAAGCCACTCACTTTCCTTCCCAAATTATTGAATTGCTCCTCCAACACCAGAGGGGGAACAAAAGAGGGCAAGCCAGCCCCTCTTCTCTGCCCACCAGCCTGACCAGGCTGTTCCCCCTCTCACGATCCAATTTCCCACAACCTACCCCATGAAAGGCATAAAGCCAAACATCATTCGGTGCACCCAGTCTTGCCTAACCAGACTGTCTCCATGCCATCGCCTCTCAATCTCCATTTCAACAAAACTATTCAGTTACCTAAACAGTTAAAACAAACCATCAATCCATCTCCACTGCTCAAATAGCCACAAACTCAAAGCCTAAAATACCCATACTCTTGTAACCCAACTACCATACCAATAATTTTTTTTTTTAATTATTCTCAGAATCCATACCCCAACTAAACAAACAAACGTTAAGCCCATTTCCATGTAAAACCATGCAAAGGTAATAGCATACCCTTATGCCATATAGCAGCCCATTTACTGCCCAATGAACTAGTAACCACATTAAATAATATACAAATCCCCTTTAAGAGTAATCTTGCCAACACACCAATACCCATGTAGACAGGCTGCTTACACCAGTGTAAGAGGCTTTTACCAGTACAACCCCAAATGTACCACAAACCGTAAAAACAAGCCAACAAAACTAACCAAACACAATGTACACCAGCTTGAAATGCCCACTGGCACCAAACACACCAGGTCAGTGAGTGGCCCTCACCATCCAAAAGTGTGGTAAAATTATCCAACCCTACTTCCCTTAAAACTGCAGTAACTTGAAGCCAAATCCTCCTATACACAATGCACCACCTATCTCAACAACTTATTCAATGCAACCCGCTAATCCCAACCAAGATAATACCCCCCCTTTACCAAACTCTCCTATAACAAGCCCCTTAATCCTGTCGCAATCATGTAATCCTAACCATCATCTGACATGCCTCAACTCACCTAAGATCTCCTTCAACAGTAACCATAACTTGATATGCTACCATGGTAATCTGCCCACCTGACCCATACCATGGAAATCCCAACTACCAATACGACAGTGTGAAATACAACCCTGATGCTTCCTGCACAAGATAAGATAACAAAAAAACAACCCCCCCCTCCAAGATGGACATTACCTTATGGCTGCAGGAAAGAAAAAAACAACAATGAACAACTGCCATATACAGCTGCACTGCTGAACATCCATGACCTCCTTTCCTAATGCTCCATCAGCCGATACATTCCTCAGCATCCTCCCTCACCTGTCAAGTGCACAATCCTTCAGACCACCAAACAATGCCCGCTCAGCACGTCCCCCTCTGTGATCTCCGTGTGATCTGTAAAGAAAATCTGTAAATACTCCACACACACAAAATCAATATTTAATGGCATTATGCATGACTAAGGGCATAGCTCTTCCATCAACTGTCTGAAATACTCATATTAATGAATACAAAACCCCATCAACTAAATTATATCTTGGCAAAAATTTCCCCCTAAAGTTTCTTCCTAGCACCCATCTTCATGATACGACTGATACCCATGTGAAATAAAACTTCCTAGCCTCAAAAGGCCTCTTCTATAAATAAAATTATCACTTTAACCATCCCATGAGATTTCTCAGCAAAATTGTTACCCAATAATTGGGGCAGGAAAAATTAAAACCGCAAAGTGTCACAACAAAATGCCAATCCCCATGACCAACCCTATCCATCTACCCCAAAGGACATTGACACAACACTATCTTGCATCTGCAGTAATAACAACAACACATCACTTAAACCACTACCAACAAATTGGATGAGTGATTAAACTCACCCTAGTGTTCTACCCACATCCCTCGAAGGACAATAAAAGCAGTATGTGGAAATAAATATCAATCTTGGCTAACCTACAATACCCTACACCATTAACCTCATATCTTCCTCTGCTCCTATGATTGTTATAATTCTACCTTACCTGTAAACCCCCAAATCCTTATTAACAACCCCCACATCCTTTTGCCCCAACATACTTCCCTCTACACCCCCCTGGAGCACAGTTCCAACCATCAAAGCCATGCAATAAAATATATTACCTTTCAAAACCACTTCATCAGGGCACTTACCACAGCTCACCCTTCTCTGACTTCCTTGAGCACCACCCAAGCGACTGTGCCATCCATTGAACCGGCTCCATCACACCGACTCCTCTTCCTTCTGGTCACCAACAGCAGCCCACTTAATTACTCACCTCTGCCATCTGCAAAAGAAAACAGATTAATCCTTGCCTTTACAAAAACAGTGACGACGATGAACCTCAGGTCTGATCGCTTGTGTCTAGTTAGCAAACACCTTCTCACTATGACCCCCTTTACTACCTTATGCCCTGTCAAATATAAGAACCCCAAATGTCATCACAGATATAAATCAGCCATGATTTGCTAAGGAGCCACCCTTTATGAAAGATCGACCAAAACCATGACACAGATCTGGGCATTAATGTTATTAATGGTAAGGGCTGGGCAAGATTTTGCATGTTTATTTTTTACCTAGGCATGATTTGTATTACATCCGGGCAAATGTAATATTCTCCAAATTACCCACACATGTTTGTGTCATGTGCATTGAGTGTTTGCTTTTATGTGTGTGTGTGAAGAAAATAAAAAAAATCCCCAAAATAAATGAACCACTAATAGGCACACTTGAAAATCACACAGGCAGTGATTTTATATGGAAAACAGTGATTGTAGAATCCAGAGGGTCCAATTGTGTCCTCATTTGATAGGGCATCAGAATAATGCAGATTAAACAACCATATCAGTCCACAAAACCATGGAAACAAATTGCTATCAAATAAGCTGATAAGGCAGACATTTTTCTTAGGATAAAAAACATTGTATCTGATAATCTTTAAGCTTAATATGTTATTATTAAAGCTGCATCTTTTAACCACTAAAACCATTCTACTTCAGAGATAGATACAGCACTATGGTTTTCACTCATAACAATCTATATCTACAGTCTGATTCCCTGAATACCTTGAGTGATACTGTGTTGCTAGCACTAGTATTTCAGCATATACTATATCACAAACAATATTATTGCGAGTATTAGTATCCAGGCTGGAGCTATTCCAAAATCTTTGTTGGTCCAATAAAAGCTGCCATTATTTTTGCATTCTAGAGTGTTTTAGCAGTGGCCTAGCACGTCATGTCAGCTGTTTACTTGAGATATTACAATCCAGCATATTCTAAATCAGTGATCCTCTTTTCCCAGGTGATTTATGCTATGCTCTAATATTAAAAGTACTTGAAGGAACCTGTTACAGATGTAATCCATGACACACTTCACTTAGACTTTGTGTAGCTATTATTCAACTACTTAGATAAAGACCACAGACTATTAGCAGAGGTAATGAGTATATAAACAGTAGACATAGAAAGACGTGTGATGCATATAAGTACATAAATAATAAAGACAGCCAATAGCTAAGCATAGATTACACATGTGATGGTAAAGGACATACATGAACCTAATTGGATGCAAGGGGTCCTGGTGGAGAGATGAAAAGTCAGCAAGCAAAGGAGAGTAGTAGTGCTGAAATTGAATTCATCCTCATGTCTTGGTGAGTTCCTTCGTGAGGTGGGCCCTCTTTTCCATAAAATCTCACCAAGGCGACATTGATATATAGACTGTATGTATATAGCATATATCATGGGCAGAAGGAAATCAAAAATAAAAAACGATAGCTGGGTGCACAAGAACCAGGATAAAAAAGTGCCCAATCCTGGTGGGCACACTGGTGCCAGGACTGGAAAAAATGAGAGTGTAGAATCCTCAAAATATGGAAAATTCCTACAATGGGGCCAGGCCAGGCTCAGCGGGAGGATGCCCCCCCCCCCCCCACACACACACACACAAGTTGTAAAAGGAAGCAGCAGTCCACAAAAATGACAAAAACTGATTGGCCAAAGAAGAGCCATAAAGATGACAGAGTGGACTATTGAGGATAAGAAAGAAATTATGTATTGTTACTATTATGTAAAAAGCCCAGCATTTCCAGACACAAGATATACAAAACAATTAAGAGAGAAGTTAGAGGAAAGAAAAATACTTCCACAGGAAAAACTGTCGCAAGCTTCAAATAAAAATTTGTGTTCATTAATACAACAGAATTTTGAAAAACAGTATACAGATCAAGAAACTTTGATCTCTTTGGAAAAAGAAGCCTCTGAGTAAGTAAAAAAATATAAACAACAAAACCTAGAGATATTTGAAAAATATAAAAAATAACTATGGACATGGGAAAGAAAGAGAGATTTGATATGGTGCAATATTTATGCAAAGGAGAAAGCCAAGTTAACTAATATAGAGAAGGCAGTCTCAAAGATATTCAAAGAGAAATACAGGCAAAGGCATCTAGATATGGAAAATTTCACAATAAAAAAATTAAAAGTACAAAGATGTAATGTAGAAAAGATGATTAGTAAAGCAGAAGTTAACGAAATAGAAGTTGAAGTTATGGAGTGCCTGTGAAGTGAAGGATTTAATTTAGAACGTCTAAAACAGACTACATCACAGCATGATGGAGTGAGTCCCCAGAATAAGGAAAAGCAAGAAGATCAGGAGACATGTGAAGAAGAAATATGGACAGGGGAAAGGAAAAGAGATTTAATGTGGTGTAATATTTATGCAAAGGAGAAAGCAAAACTAACCAATACAAAAAGAGCAGCAGCAAAGATATTTGAAGAGAAATACAGGCAAAGGAATCCATACCCGGTTGTGCATCAGGGCTGGTAACTCGGCATGTAAAAATCCACTACCAAACATTAGCGGACCGGAGTTCCGCTGTGGCAACCCCTAACCGGGATAAGCTGAAAGTCACAACAACATAGGCAAAGGAATCTGGATATAGAAAACTTTACAATACAAAAAATAAGAAGTCTAAGAGGAAAAGTAGAAAAAGAGATTAGTAACGCAGAAGTCATAAAAATAGAAATTGAGGTAATGGAACAGCTGCAAAGAGAAGAATTCAGTGTAGAAAATCAAATGCAGAAAAGCACCACAACAGGATAGAGCAATGGATATCCAAATTAAGGGGAAACCAGTGGAACAGGAAGCAATTGGTCAGGTGTCATATCAAGATATTTTGGAGCCTTCCACAGGAAACCAGTATAAACGTTCATTTGAAGCTAGACAGCAAGGAAAGGAACAGGAAACTGTGGAAACTCTGATGCAGTCAATGTTGAGGAGTGATAAGCCAGTGAGTTTCCATATGACAGAGCAACAAATGACACAGGATGAAATTGAAGAGAATGTGCCACAGGAAGATGCTATAGAACTTTCTGTAGAATGCTCACAGGAAACGGAAAACATGGGATGCGCCCTCAGTATGGAAGAAAATGAGTTAAGAGAAGAGTTGCTTGATTTAATAGATAAAGACAGATATATCAAGATCAATGAGAGAAATAGATTGCAGAAGGTTAATAAAACCCCAAAAGTCAGGCTTGATAAAACAAATGAACACAGTAATTAGGACTGTCCATAGAGATCCATGCGATGTAACAGAAGTAAACAGAATATATTACTGTGCTGCTAAATTAATAACTGATAAAGTTCTACCACAGGAACAGGGTAGCGAGGGAAAAGAGGGGGTGAAAGCGAATACCATCATGGAAATATCAAACAGAGAAAACTATAAAGCAGCTAAGACAAGAAGTGTCATCGTTAGAAGAGTATAGAAGAGGGAACAGATCAATAAAAATACTAAGAAAGATAGATGTGATAAAAGCAATGCACAGTATTAGAAAAGACCAGGATGTATTATGCACTATTGGAGATAACAAACTAAAAATTTCAAAACAGGCGGAAACACTTAGAAGATACAAAGATAATTATAAGGGAAAAGCACAAAATAAGCAATTTATTGATGACCCAAAAAAGTTGTATAGAGAATTGGGAAATAAGGTAAAAGTAATTGAAAAACTACCAAAAAAGAGGAGGTAGATACATTTTGGAGAAGTATCTATGAAGATCCTGTGGAACATAACAAAGATGCTAAATGGATCAAAGAAGTAAAAGAAAGAATAAGAAGTTTAAAGGATATGAAATGGGATGAAATAACAGCCAGAGAGCTTGAAACAAAGTTAAGAAAAGCCTCTAACTGGAAAACCCCAGGCCCAGATGCAATACCTAACTTTTGGCTTAAATTATTAACTTCTTTGCACGAGGATCTTGCCATGAGTAACAACTATTTATATGCGCACCCCGAACAGACACTGCACTGGTTAACAAGCGGAAAAACAATGCTCTTACTTAAGAGTGAACCTGCAGGCTACCCTGCAAATTATAGACCAATAGCTTGTCTTCTGACGACGTATAAACTATACATGGGAATTGATGCCGACAGAGTTTATAGTTATTTAGAAGAAAACTCAATTATGGCAGTAGAACAAAAGGGCAATAAAAGAAAGTTATATGGAACAAATTATTATTTGCTGTAAAACAAAGTTATAGTGGAGAACTGTAAGAAGGGGAAGAATCTAAGTATGGCATGGATTGACCACAAAAAAGCATTTGATAGTATCCCACATTCATGGATAAAAGAGTGCTTAAAAATGTATAAGATACACCACACATTGATTGATTACATTACAGTAACCATAAAATAGTGGCAGACCACTTTGCAATTAAGCCATGATAAAGGACAGATTATTATCCCAGGGATAAAAATCCAAAGGGGGATATTCCAGGGTGACTCTCTGTCACCGTTGCTATTCTGCCTTGCCATTAATCCATTAAGCTGTTTACTTAACAGTGTAGGCCATGGCTACAATTTGGCTTCTAGAAAACAACAAAGTTAATAACCTCTCATTTTCCCTTTGTCGATGATTTAAAACTGTATACCTCATCAGATTAGGAATTGAAAGCACAGCTGCAGGTTGTCAAAACTTTTTCAGATGATATTGGAATGTCATTTGGTCTTGATAAATGTGCAAAAGCAACCTTTAAAAAAGGAAAACTGCAGCACCAGGAAAACATCAGTTTGGCACAAGAATGTGATATAAAAGAACTTGAGCAAGAGGGTGTGTATAAATACTTCAGAATTGATGAAGGATCAGCAATAAAACATGAACAAATGTGAATAAAGCTCAGTAAGGAGTACTTTAGAAGACTTAAATTAATCCTGAAAACAGCATTGACATCTAGGAGCAAAATCCAATCTATAAATCAGTTTGCTCTTCCTGTCTTAACTTATAGTTTTGGAGTGATTAACTGGCCCTAAAAAGTGTTGGATAGATTGGATATTAAAACAAGAAAAATGCTTCATGCTCACCAAATGATTTATAAAAATCAGTGTATACCAAGATTATATACCTCCCATTCCAAAGGAAGGATGGGCCTCCTTAAAATTGATTATATGTACAGATCTGCAATCGTGGGACTCCAACCATATCTATGGACCTCACAGGATCCAAATGTAGTGAAAGTTTTGAAACATGATGAGAATAAATCTGCGATGGCATCCCTGTTTAATTTAGCAGAAGCATATTGACATCAAGCAGGAATGGAAATCAAACCAGAAGTAGATAAAAAACAGGTAGCAAATGAATGTGCTAAAAAACAAAAGAAAGACTATAAGGTGAAGGACCAAATGAGAAGGCAAGAAATGTGGAAAAACATAAATATAGTTGCAAGTATAGACAACTTCTGGAAGAGCCTCATGCTGATCAAAAACAAACGCAGGAATGGTTAAGGAGAGAAGAATTCACATCAAGAAATGAAAGGTTAATATTTGCAGCCCAAGATAGATGGCTACGTACACGGTGGTTTACAAAGTCCATTAAACATGTGGGAGAAACAGACAAATGTAGGTTTTATAAAACTGAATTGGAAACAGTCACACACCTTGTTGCTGGTTGCGACTCACTAATGACAGAGGGACTGTATACTGAAAGGCATAATAATGTGTTGAGACTGTTACACTGGAGATTGTGCAAACATTATGGTATCGAAGTGGCTGAAAAACACTGGAAACATGATCACAAAGAATCATAGAAAATGATGAAGTTTATATCACATGGGATCACCCAATACCAACAGTTCAAAAGATAGATGCTAGAATACCGGATATAGTGGTCCAAGAAAAGAAGACAAAAGTAGCATTGATCATTGAAATTGCCACACCTAGAGACTACAGTGTCTTGCATACAGAGAGACACAAAGTCATAAAACATTTTGATCTGCAGGCAGAAAGAGAGCCATGTGGAAGAAAGATACCCAGATAGTTCCAATAGTAGTAGGAGCAACTGGTCCTATAAAAAAGAATTTACAATCATATTTAGATATGTTACCAATTCATGTAACACCATACAGATTGCAGAAGGAGTCATTACTGGGCACATTGCAGGTGCTGCGAGGAGCACTTTTGGCTAACATCAAAGAGTGAAACAATACTAATTTCATGAACTTTAATCTAGTTGACTTAGGAATGGGGTCCATTCCCTTCATGGTATTAGAAACCCAAAAGACTTGGATAAATTAAAAACCACAGACAGTATAACCGTCATAGTCTAAGATGTAGCTCCAAGAGAACACAGTGTATGTGTGCAGAGCAATGGCAGGAAATAGTGGCCAAAAGAACAGATGAGCAAAGTTTCTATAATCTGATTTGTATCATCTGGTCAGTCATGGTAACAAAAAAAGTAGAGTATGCCCCTCTTTTAAGAAATGGCATGTAGTTTAAAAAAAAAAAGGAAACACAAGAGATATTTAAACTGAGAATAAAATTGTTTAGCAAAATAGTCCATGGAAAGACAATTTTACTGAACTCAGTTATTCATATCATGTGAGGGTGACTAATTCATCCGATTCATTTTAAAAGTAGAGCTGAAGAAGTCCTTTCCAAAAATTTCACCTTCAGTATGTCACTCTGTCTTTTATCTTCATATGCTTAGAATTATGCATATTTTATAATGGCAGTATGGAAACCAGCACAAAGTAGAACTGATTAGCCAGCAAAATAAATAATTAAAATACAGCCTCTGTGTTTCAGACCAGAAAAGCAATTTTATTCAGACAGCCTTTTCCATCTGAAATCATTAGAAACCAAAACAATTTTTTGTTTTCTAATGCACAGTAACATAAGAGTTGAGTATTAAACAGGGTGTCAGAGATGAAAACACCCCCACCCACCCAAATAAGGGAATGCAGGGAGTATCACTTCCCACAGAAAAGTAAGAGACAAGGTGATTCCTGAGTGCAAATGCAGTTTTCTGTTAAAGAACTTTATTTACAGTCAGCTGTACTTGCAATGTGTACGTGATAAAACCCTCTCCCCGAAATGTAAAAAAATGTATTTTATTCAGATATGTAGCCATTATTTTACATAGAAGTTATTAGTGTAACGGCTAAAATTGTCAATGTTTTGAGTTTTTAGACTGTTTGGGAGTAAAAATCTCATCTTCTATAAACGGCCATGTTTTGACTTATTCTTCTGAACTGTGTGAGCTTCAATAGAAAAGATTCAATGAACTCATTTATTAAAATATTAACTGCATCTAGACTTGTGGTGGATTTGTTTTCTGGCATACTTGACATAAGCATGAATATATTTTGATCTGTATGTACAATAAATTGTGAAGTTACTTTTTCATGAAGAAGTGAGAAAATAATTATGTTGAGCAACCTCATTGTTTACCTTGCAGAAATTTGGGAAGGTGTTAAAAATGCTGAATATCCTGTTTTTAAACACCCTGTCTTGAACAGGTGTTTAAATTACACAATACCTCTTTTTCTTTCAGGTTATCTTTCAGATTAAATCTCAACATGTTCATACTTATGAAAGTAATAATTCAGACTTCTACTTCTACATTTTTTGGTGGTAAACTAATCTCTGATATTTTTATTTAAAACTGCATGTATGATAACTGGCATTCCTTATGTACTGCATATGTTCATTTAAGCAGAAGATTTGCATGTTCATAATATCATGAAATAAATGAAGCTCTAGTCCTGGGTGGCACAGTGGAACAGCAGTTAGTGTTGTTACCCAACTGCAAGAGGTTCTCTGGTTTGATTCTTCACTGGGGTACCTTCTGTGCAGAGGCTGCATGTCGTCCCTGAGTTTGTGTAGGTTCCCTCTGGGTGTTCCAGTTTCCTCCCACATTCCCAAGACATGCTGCAGATGGACTGGACATTCTAAACTGACCGTGTGTGTGTGTGTGTGTGTGTGTGTGTGTGTGTGTGTGTGTGTGTGTGTGTGTGTGTGTGTGTGTGTGTGTGTGTGTGACTGCCTTCTGAGGAAGGTTGGGTGCTGGGCTGGCAACTTGGCACTATAAAGCTCTGCTGCCCTTTGTTCTGTGGATCATTGATCTGCTGTGGTGACCTGTAATGAGAGCAGCCGAAAAGGAGAAGAAGAAATGAAGCTCTAGTCCTGTAATCTACACTCTGTAGTGAACGTCTGGATTGTAAATGGCTATTATCTTCTTAAAATGTTTATAACTTGACTTTACCGTAATAAGTCCCATAAGAACTGACACCAAAAGGTGGTGACACCAAAAATGTGTGCCTACAGTGTTAGGGGCAGAGGTATGGATAGGGCTAATATAAGGTGTGTGTGTGTGTGTGTGTGTGTGTGTGTGTGTGTGTGTGTGTGTGTGTGTGTGTGTGTGTGTGTGTGTGTGTGTGTGTGTGTGTGTCTCTTGTTTAGTGATAGGGTGGTCAGAGATAGGGGTGGAATTATCAATGAGGCTCAGGTTGGAGTTAGGGGGTACGGTTAGGGCTAGAGTAAGGACTAGGAATAGGGTATGCACACAAGAATAAGGGTACTGTGGGGGGGGATCCAGAGTCACAGTACTTGTTCTTAGCTGAACCATACTGTGGGGGGATCCAGAGTCACAGTACTTGTTTTTAGCTGAACCATCGATAATATTTAAGACAATCCTTTCAAAGCTTTTCCTTATAAGGCTTGCAAGGTAATAGATCTAAAATTGTCAGCCCTATATGATACTTTATGTATAGGAATTATATTTGCATGTTTCCCTTGGTTACTATGCCTGAAAAAAAGGATTGCTGAAAAAATTTTAAAGATCACATTAAATTTTTCTTTCATACTTATTAGACAATTACATTCATTTTTATCTAGGACTGGTGCAGAATTGTTCCATTGAGGAAGCCTACATAGGACTCATAGGTTCATAGGAGAATACTAGGCTAAGTGCCCTGAAGGGCCATTTTAAGCCTAGCCAATAACCCCAAATGAGCATCAAACCCTGTACCTTTTGCTTAAGTCATTACATTATCTTGGCACTCACTGTAGTATTCCACTCTATAATGGTTTTTAACATTCATAAAAGACTATAAAACTCAGTTACTTCATGTGTAAGTCTTTCAAAAACTAATTTCTGATCTTTGGTCAAACTAAGTAACACAATTGCTTCTTTCAGGTCTGCAATGCTTGCTAAACAAGTAATAAGGCCCCATTCAATAACAAAGCATTCTGAAGTGTGTGGATGTTGAACAAAATGGTTTAGTATACCTGAAATATTTTACACATTGTATGCTTACCCTGGAGACAGGATAGGTAGCCTGGAGCATTCAACGGTGTCTAGGTGGAAAGAAAGTTTAGCATGGATAGTCTTGATAGTGTATACCGCTCCTAAGCAGACTAAAATCAGATCTCTTAGGACTACAAATTTCTTCATTCTCACAATAATTTGAGGCATGCTTCCTGATTTAATCTAATTGTTTTGCAGAACCTTTTCTTTGTTTGCATATCAATGCATAGTTGAAAGGAAGTCTGTGCTTATACAGTCTACATAAAATAGCTTCCTCCCAGCCCTTGGACTGATAAAAGTACACTTAACATGCTAACTTTTACAAATCAGAAGTTCATTTCCTTATCTTATAACTTATTTATCCAAATTCTCAACATAATGGCTTTTAACACAAAAGTATGTTGTACCTGTACCCACAAACCATTCAAGAAGTTTTATAGTATCTGCATTAAATGATTTTCCTGCATGCATTGTTAGGTACAAGACAGAAAGCATGTACTAAGTCAAACATGTAAACTGATTTGGACTTATAAACTAGAAGCTGGGAAAAAGATGGAAGGCTGACAAATTTCAAAATTCTTTGGCTGTTTTTTTTTTCTTCCATTGTCTTCTTATATATGTCCTGCACTGCCCTCTGAACATGACTGTACTATTTACAATCTGAGTGCAGTTTGTCATGCTGTGTATACCCCTAGTGCACACTGTCACCACCAATGTATGCTGCATTGAGTATAACATTCATTCCGTCATACTGCATGACCCTAGAGTAGACTATCATGCCCTCATGTACCTAAAACACTCCTTATACCTCAGACACACTAGTACATAGTGCACCTTACTGCTTCGTTTTCTTCTCCCATAGTGCACTGTTGTTTTAGGGCTTGTAGTGCTATCTTGCTGCGCATGTTAGCAGGCCTCCTACTTCCCCCACCTTCAAACACTGTTCCATGTCCCAGCATTCCATACTATGCTAAGCTTATCAACTTCTATGATTTTCTATAAATAAAGAAAATCAATATTTCATTGTTGTATTTTATTACAAATAAACATTTAATGGTCTATAAAACAATTTAACACGAGTTTAAATTTAATAATTCATTAAACAAAAATAATTAACCAAAGGCAAGCTCTTTTCTAATATCTCTTTTATCTCAATATCTTTCCAAATATCCATACAGCTTTGGGTTTTTCTTATTGCACAATTTAACAAAGAAAAGTAAAAATTGCTTTCTGAACAAATTTAACAGTAACCATCTACAGCTATAAAATTGCACTGAGAAGTAGATTTTTATTCTGCAGGTCTTAACCTGAGATATTCAAGTGGGATTTTTGCAATAAAAGCATCTTAATGAGTAAAAGAATTAAAATGAATTACAGAGGCATTCTAAGTTACTATACTTGTGGCAGGTACTGGACTAGCCACCAATAAGTTATTATTTCTTATGCATTTATTTTTGTTATTTTTTAGTATGTTTTATTATTTGTATTTGTTAACCAGGTTAGAGCACTGCTCTACATAGATCTTTCTTAGCCATCCTGGAAGCACTTACTGGTTAATTGACTTCATCAGTCATACAAAGGCCAAATAGAGACCGAGGGAATCAAACCTTGGACAGCAGGAAACAAATTGCTAATAAATTATTATACAAGCATTACATTACATTATAAAATAAAATTTATTTGCTGTAGGAATGCCCTCAATTATTGCTGCTTTAACATCCACAAAAGACAATAAGACTTGATTTCTGGATTTGTAAATCTTTCAAAAAACAGCTTATCACCTTTGGTATAATTAAATAACAGTTGTTTGTTTTGGATCCGAGATGCTTTGGCAAACAGGTAATAGGGTGTCATTCAATAACAAAGCATTTTGAGGCACATGGATGTTGAACAAAAGGACCTTAAACATTTTATACCTTGTATACTTTCTCTACAAACAGAACAGGTCACCTCTGGTATTTAAAACTATCTAGTTGCAAAGGAAGTTTAGCAATGTTGTTGCCTTGAGAGCATATGTTTTCTCTAAGCAAACATAAGATCGCTTACGTTGCTATCACACTAATTTGTATTATCCTCCTTGATTCGATTCCGTTGCTATTGTACAAAACCTTTTCCAGTTTATGTTGGCATAATTATGCAGTTATCACAAAGTCTGTGTTGATACATTCTGTATAAAACAGATTATGCCAAACCCTTGAAATAATAAAGATGCAGTCAAACCTGCTAGATTTTGAGAACCAGTAGTTCATACCACTAACCTGCAACCTTTTCATCCAAATACTCAAAATAATTGCTTTCAACACTAGAGTCTGTTGTACCTGTACATCTAACAAAAAAAAAAAAAACATTCTGGGAATTTTAGAGTCTCCACTTTTTAGGAAATTCTTGCTAACAGTATTAGTACAACATCAAATGTATTTGCTAAATCAAACATATATTTTGGACTTAACAATATCAAAATCTGTGAGGAAGCTGTGAGGCTGACAAATCTCAAAACCGTTGGGTTGTTTTACAGACCATCTGTATGGAGAATTAAATTCATTATGCAGCTAAAGTCATCTCTTTTCAGCCAAGTGACTAATACACTTCTAGCTTGCTGGATCAAACAATGCATAAATGAAAACTCATTTGGTTGAAAAATAATGTAAAAAATGTATTTTATGTCGGTTTCATTTAGATAACAAAGAACAACAAATCACCCAGCTTTTCTTAAACTGCTGTTCTCTGCAGTTGCCTTTGTAAATAGATACACCACAAAAGGAATAAAATGTTAAACTTAATGGAGATCTGAATATCTAATATAACTTTGTGTACATATCATAGTCATTTGCTATGTAAAATGTACAGCAAAAAGACCAACAGAGAATTGCTCAGCTATAGGAACATTTTTGTTTGTTTTTACCATGCAGGCAATCTTCCCAATTCCCCTACCTTCATCCAATCAGACCATTTGTTCCTTCAGATCAGGATGATGGAGTCCATTGGTACATTTATTCCCTATCCAGAGTGACAGTGATAAGACCCAATCATTTCCAAGAGGTAACAATTGATCCAATTTACTTTCATAATTGTTTATAACCCAGCAATAAAAATAAATATAAAATTAAATATGTACCTGCAAGAATGTCAAATGAGGTAAATCATAATGAGAGAAATAATAAGATAAGTTCATAGCTTTTTCTTGTTTTCAAAAAAAAAAAAAAAAAAAAAAAAAACATTGGTAGACTTTTACACTAAAAATGATATGCATATATATATGTGTGTGTGTGTGTGTGTGTGTGTGTGTGTGTGTGTGTGTACATGTGTGTGCATTTACTTTTTTTTACATTTGACTCAGGTCATGACTAAAAAAGTTCGTAGAACAACCAATTTATCCAGTTAGCAAATGATAAATAAAAAGCCACAATGGGAATTTTCTCAACAGTAAGTTTTGCTAAAAAACTTTTGCTGTCTATCATTCAATCATTCACTGAATACTGTGTTCTGGAAAAATAAATAAAAAAAATCATTTACCACAAATAAGTCATTGACAAGAGTCAGACTCCACAGAACTGACGTTTGCTGGTTATTGTATCGGTTTGAATTCCATAAAGTTCATAGAATCCGGTAGAGTGCATAGAGTTCTATGCAAAAAATTTTGATAACCAAGTACTATGCAAATATGGCTCAGTGTATGGAGAATAACTCAACACAAGGCAAACATAACCAGCAGCATCAGTGCAACCTGAGCAGGCTCGTCATATCTGTATACCAAGAAATGTTGTTCATAAAGATATATATATATATATATATATATATATATATATATATGTGTGTGTGTGTGTGTGTGTGTGTGTGTGTGTGTGCGCGCGCACGTACATTACCAATGTACATTTGTGGAAATTATAAAAACTCAGTGGAACTTACTGTAATAACTAAAAATTACTAAAGGAATAGAAAAGCAGTCTGTCTGGAAAGTGACAAATATCCATGAACAATTACAAATATTTTAATTTGTAGATAGTCATATAAAAATACACCCATCACAATTTGCTAAATCTGATGAAATCTGTAAAATTTCTAATAAAATAATGACCATTTTCACCATAGCTAGCAGTAACTAACAATGTGTATGGGACAAATGTGGGGAATACAAGTAATGCACTCTCCCAAGGAAATAGGGTGATAGAAAAGCAAATGTGGATGAAGGTGAAGAAGAGGGACACATAACAGGGATGATGAAACATGAAGGTCTGAAGGAGAGTCAGAGTGGCATGGGTATTTTTTTTGTTGGGAATAGGCCACATTTGTTTTTTAAGAAGAATAGAAGGAATGGAAAAGACTCAGAAAGAGGAAAAGGGTAAACCAGCACGTATAAATATATAACAAATATCACAAGACATGACAGACAAAGTTTGGAAATAAACATAAAGAAAAGGTAAGGTATACAGGCAGCACACATTCAGACTATGCAACACGGGTGAAGGAAAATGAGCAAACAAGGTAGGGATATATACTAGCCATGGTACAAAGCAAAAATATCTATGTACATATGCACAACTCAGTGCTAAGGTATTGTAACCTGTGATACAATCTTACCAGAATATGCATGACTGATGGTAGGTATGTGTTGTAGAAATAAGTGTATACAACTCAAACGTGGGTGAAATGGGATCCATATGTGAAAGACATATGCCATATCAGACGCAACACAGATGGATTGTCAGGTATGCAATGTATATGTCTGACATGCAATAGAATAACATGTTCCAATCAGAAAGAAGTGGCAGCACACACACACACACACACACACACACACACACACACACACACACACACACACACACACACACACACACACACACACACACAGTGGGATGAAATATAAAGTAAATGATGATACATATATGAGTAATGGCAGTTAAGGAATGCCAGCCTGTACACAGATAGAAAGCATACCAATCCATGGGTAATCTCAATACACAAGTATAACATGAATAATGATAGAATCAAATCAATTGCCACCAACTTGAATGCATATGCCTTGCATGTGTGTAATACCCAACATGGTGGCCGCAGGTAATACTATACCAGTGCACCCACGTGAGAATGGTGATAACGTAGAGGAAGATAAACATACACATAACATATGCCATGTATTTGTGCAACATGTAGGCCAAAGCAAAAAGGCGGAAGGGAGATGGGCAACACAGGTCCCACATCAGTCAGGAAATGCTAACAGCAGGAAGCAAGCACAGAATAAAGCAGAACAACCTTATCTAAGAAGACACATTGCACATGTATGTGTTCATCATAATGGATGGTCTGCAAGTCCTTAAAAGCTATAATGAAGGAAATGGCAAACATATGCCAGATGGGCATAGTGGACTTGTGGTTGGTAGAAACACGCCTGTGTACAAATGACACAAACAGAGTAATGTACAACTGTTAAACAGCAAGATGCACAAGTGCACAACAAAAGTAATTTTGATTATCACATATGTACTACGGCGCAAACATAATACAACAGGTGCCACAATCAGTGTTATTGATATAAGTAGAACTAATGATGTATGTGTAGAACCGGATCAAGGGATAGTCCTGTGAACAAAAGTATAGCACAGAAAAATGGAATAACTGCATGTAAACACTCACATCTTACAAGGGCAGTTGTGCCAATCATAATACAGTCATACAAATGTACATCCTTGTAAAGCAGTATGTCTGCACTACAAATGCATACATACAATGTATTCAAATCTGTGCGTGCATGTCATAATATAAATGATTATCAAAACGTCTGGCTATTGACAAATGCAAGATACGGACAAACAAGGGAGTCATGAATGGTGCTAAATAAAGCATCACATCTTCTGTATATTCACTAACAGACCAGTGAATGTCTATGCATAATATGAAGTTTAACTGTACATTTATACCAGTCATAATAATCTGATATAATATGCAACTATATTTGCCAGTACAAGCCACAAACAAGACCATTGTGCCAGTGTAACTGCATGACACAACAATGTTACAGAAATCACATAAGCAAGTACCTGTCATGTTGTTGAACAGACATAAGACAGCAAAAGCCAGTACAGAAATGGGTGCAACCCATACACATGGCTAATGTGCAAATAAGCACACCTGAACTGCCTCACTACTATATGTTATGTGAGAACTGCAGGAATAACATAGTATGTGAGTTGCTGTCATCCCACCAGAGTCGGATTATGGTCAAAGGGGGTCCTAGGCAATGTAAGGGATTGGGGGCTCCCCATACACAGCACCCCCCCATAGCCATTCCAGTGTTCCATTACTTGGCTATTTCTCCCCAGTTACCATAAAAACTATTCAAAGCTTTCAGTGTGCATACTGTTTTATGCTTTACTTCCTCAATGACTACAGATATTTGGATTTAATTTAAAACTTTTATTTCAAATTTTATAGTACAAACACTGATAGATATTTGCTAAACAAAGCAATACAGTCTCACAATGAAAACATACTTAGCATTAAAACTTCTCTGCCCTTGTAACTCACATTCATTGAACTGGCATTGAAACCCACATTCAAAGACAATGCATCTGGCTAGTGGCAGATAAAGTTTACCTTTGGGCTATTTTTCAAACCATAGGCCCCTTGCACACATTTTCAGGACCATGCATACATACATGTGTTCTTTGATTCATCTTCTTGATTGTATTAAATTATATTCCTTGTATAATACAGCCCTGCTTGTTAGACTGTGTTTAAAATTTGTAGTTTTGAACATTTTTCTAGTAAGTGATGAAACAAAAATGTAGAAACCAGTAATGACAAAACTGCCCAATTCAGAACATTTCCACCATAAAAGGACACTTAAACTTCTGTCTTTACAATCCACCAATATCAGTCAATATACACAATCTTTGCAGAAGTAAAAGTCATCTGAATAATTCCATATTAAAGAAAATGTTATATTTATACATAAATTAGGGACATATCCATGTAAAAATTGTAGGATGTGTGAACATATATCTACAGTTCAAGAGTTTAAACATCCAGTTTTACCTTTTATTTTTCAACCCAGGCTCTATCCCACTTGTAACATGACTAACATAGTTTATCTGACAGAGTGCAAAGAATGTAGGTGTTTTTATGTAGGCAAAACACCAAAACGTTTGAGGGATAGGATATACCAACATATGTATGATGTGAGAAACAACAATAAATTAAATGCTTTGGCTAAACACATTATGGAATTTCCTGTACATAAATTTGGATTTAAAGTTTTACAAATTGTTATTAGTGATAAGAGGGGAGGTAATCATAATAATCAAATAGACTATGTTGAATTAAAGTAGAATTTAAAGTTGCAAGCCCATGTACATCCAGGATTGAATAATTATGTTTGTATTAAACCTGAGCTAGATGCTCGCCCCCTTTAAATGAGTATAATGTTGAACATTGAATAATTGATTTAATTTGTTTTTAATTGATTTTTTAATTGATTTATTGATGAACTTTGACTATAAAATGAGTATGTGTTTTTGTATTTTTATTGAAGACTTGAAAAAGGGTAGGTGTTCTACGTGAAAGCGCTTGTCTACATTAAATCTGTTTTCATAGCTGTGGTGATCATCTGGAGTTTTTTGTTTATATTAAAGAGATACAGAACTAATGAAGAGGTTGCTGCTAGCAAACAACTTTATATTTCAGTGTTTCATCTACAAAATCTATGCTTGTTGTCCTTGAAGAATAAATTGCATTTAAAAAAACAATGGTAAGATGGTAATATTGCAATATGGAACAGATGACAAACTGCAATGAGGATCGGATAGCAAACTCACAACAGGTTCATAGTTACTAGGCATTTCATCCAAAGGGGGACATATCAAGGCTGCAGCACCCCACCCTCTCTTAAAGTACAGCACAGTATCAGCAATCCATCTATATGCTGTGGGAGTAGAACCCACAGCCTTCTGCATTAAGATGCAAGTAAGCTACTTGTTGTGCTACTAACAATTCTTTTAGTATATTGCATAATAATGATACCATTTGCTAAACAAAACAGTTGCACATTGCAAACAGACTTGGCATAAGCAGCAGTAAACGTCTCTTCCATTAAAGCTCACAATTCCTTGAAAATGCACCTGAAACTCAATTCCTTGAAAATGCACTTGAAAATCAGTTCCTGAAACTCATTTTTTTAACAGCTTGGTAGTTGGGGCAGAGGATTCAGGATCTTGTTTCCTGTGACTAAGATACAGGGTTTGAGCTTGAGTAAATTAACTAACCACCTGGTATCCCTAACTAGGGCATTATGCACACATACCTCTTATTTGTCTATGCTGTAGTTATCAAGTACAATGCCCCCTTCGGCATATACCTTGCCAAGCATGTGCAGCAGTTGGAGAGACCACAGAGGTTCCCGACCAGGAAAATCCAGGGTCTCAAACACCTATCCTATACAGATAGGCTAAAAGCCCTGCCCCTCTACTCAGTCTCGTACAGACTGCTCAGAGGTGACCTGTGTCTAGCATACAAGGTTGTCTCAGACACAGCCTTGATAGAGTTGCTGCATATCCGTAAGTCAAACTCCACTCGTGCAACCTGCATGCAAGGTCTCAACCTGGCCTGTGACATTAATAGAACCTGTTGGTGGGATAGATTTGTGTCCCAGTGACTCACCCATCTGTGGAACAGACTTCCTGTCAATGTCAGGCAAATTACCTTACTAGCCCTCTTTAAGAGGAACATGGATGACTGGATGGGAAACAGAAAATCTACCCCTGGAATCCCACCTGTGTCCCTGCTGGACAGGGAAAACAGGTGCTGACTTTGTAGGAACATGGGTGAAATTCTTGGCTAGGCTTATAAGGGCCTTCGGGCTAATAGCCTAGTATTGTCCTATGAAGCTATGAACCTAAGAACCTAATCAAGGAGCATTTTTGTGTTATCTACATTCTGTGGAAGCAAATAGTAGTACAGGAACATCTTGTATTTATTTAAATTCTGTGTAAGTGGAACGAGGAAAGGAAGAAGTAACTAACATATCTGTGCAATGAAGCCACACACACAGATGCAACATCTGCAGTCATCTACAGAATAAGCTCTACAGACATCAATGCACTAATGCTAGATGTGTAAAAATCTGTACTGTATAACTTACCAACCAAGTATAGATCTGTTGTTAAATGGGAAATACTGAACTTGCAAAATATCATTCAAAATAAGTGACACTGAGATTTGAAACCACATTGGCCTATTGCTTAAAACTCAATTGAATAATGATTGAATATGCATTTATCTGCCTTAAAACATTAGTATGTGCCAGCATACTGAGTTTAACTGTCTCATCTCCATATACAGTGGTAAACCTACAGCTATGAGAAAGAAAAAGGACTACAGATTCACACTTATTGTATTTACATTTTATTTTATAAACTCCAACATATTTCAGCCATGCTGACCTGCATTGGTCTTACATTCATGAAAGTGATTAGAACCAAACAAGGATATTACAATAATGTTGTATTTTCTATAATACAGAGCTTCCTAATGTATGTATTACTCAGCATTAACACATACAATAGTATACTGGGTGATGCTTCTTGAGGCTTTGTGGATAAAGAAGAAATGAGTAGTCGCCCGTGGCCTAAGCACTATAGGCGTCAGTGAACTAAGGCCATGCTAGATGTGTAAAAAGCTATATTGTATAAGTTAACATTCAGCCATAGTTCATCCATATGTGAAGTGCAATATTACTTAAATAACCTTCAATATTTTTAAAAATAGGCAAAAATGGAATTTGAACTCACACAAAGGAGATCAACAGTCATTTTGTCATATTGCTTACCCATTTGAGGTAAGTGACATAACACTCCATTACTGCTTATAAAAACAACATTTATGGAATATTATTAACAGTTATATGTTTGAAGTCCATACGAATTTGCAGTCATAATCAAGATCTTTCAGAATATGTACACTGTCCCAGTATAGTTGTAGATTACCTCAGAATATGTTGATATAATGATAACTTTAATGAATGGAACTTATTATTATCACTATAGATAACCATAAAATACACCTGAAACCATCTCAGAAACAAATATGCTCACCAAATACATTTATGATAATGTCGGTGTTAAGGTGTGGATTACACAACTTAATGTAGACATCTGCTTCTTGCATTAGACCTCTGCGAACCTCTGGTGAAGATCCCCTGTATCCCGCTGATGTAGGTTGTCGTAGTGGTAGTGGACCTGCATGCCAGTCCAGTAGATCCTAGTCTGTCTGCAGTGTTCTCCAATGATCCAGTTCCAGATATCAATTATTGCAAAGTACCTAGGACATGCTCTCATTAACTGCTCATGTCCAGCATAGACAGTGAGCATCTAGGTGGTCTTCTCCTTGGTCCATTTTACACCTAGAAACACATAAGCCTCCTCTTGCTCGACATTCTCAATATTTCCATTGACACTGGTACAAAAACACCTTGAAAAAAATGTTGAGGTCCCACTCACTTTGCAGGAAGCAGTGATATGAGCAGTAATTGCATCAATATCACATGTTAAACTTGGCACAAAGGTTGATAGTAGATTAGTGGAGGACATTGGGCAAGTGCTACTAATATTCCCATTTAATTATACCTATTGGATAGTTGTGCTGAGCACCTTAAAGTTATGCTGAGCTATTGGTTAATGCACCAAATGTTGACAACTTATGCGAATGTCTGCAAATGGGATTCCAAAACACTGAATGTTGATGAGCCTCATTAATTATGTATGAAGCAAATGGTATTTAAACAGCATGTGCACTTATCTTAATTTAATTTTTTAATTTCTCCAAGTCTTTTGGGTTTCTATTACCATGATTACCATTCCTAAGTCAAAGTATAATTAAAGTTCATGAAATTAGTATTGTTTCAATATTTGATGTCAGCCAAAAGTGCTCATTGCATCACCTGGATTGTGCCCAGTAATGACTCCTTCTGCAACTTGTATGGAGTTACATGTATCAGTAACATATCTAACTATGATTGTAGATTCTTTTTATAAGACCCGTTGCTCGTACTACTATTGGAACTGTCTGGATTTCTTTCTTCCACATTGCTCTTGTTTCTGCCTGCAAATCCTGATATTTTATGACTTTGCGTCTCTCTGTACACAAGACACTGTAGTCACTGGGTCTAGCAATTTCAATGATCAATACAACTTTTGTCTTCTTTTCATGGACCACTATATCTGGTTTTCTCACATCTATCTTTTGAACTGTTGATGGGTGATCCCATATAATATAGACTTCATCATTTTCTATGATGCTTTGTGGCTCATGTTTCCAGTATTTTTCAGCTACTTCAGTATTATAATTTTTGCACAATCCCTAGTGCAACAGTTTTGCCACATTGTTATGCCTTTCAGTATACAGTCCTTCTGCCATCAATATATATTACAACCAGCAACAAGGTGTACAACTGTTTCCAGTTCTGTTTTACAAAACCTACATTTGTCTGTTTCTCCCACATGTTCAATGGACTTTGTAAACCAAAGTGTACATAGTCCACTATCTTGGGCTGCCGATATTAACCTTTCATCTTTTGGTTTTAATTTACCTCTCCTTTACCATTCCTGCATTTGATCCTGATCAACATGAGGTTGTTCCAGGAGTTTTCTATACTTGGAACTATATTTATGCATTTTCCACATTTCTTGCCTTCTGATCTTTCACTTTATATTCTTTCTTTTGTTTTTGGCACATTCAGTTGCTGCCTGACTTTTATCTGCTTCTGGTTTGATTTCTATTCCCTCTTGACACCGATATTCTTCTTCTAGACAAAGCAGGAAAGTCATCTTAGATTTATTCTCCTCATGTTTCAAAACATTCACTATGTTTGGGTCTTGTGAGGTCAGCAGATATGTATGCAGTCACACATTTGCGGATCTCTACATATAATCAGCTTCTAGGAGGGCCATACCTCCTTCGGAACACAGAATATATAATCTTGGTATACACTGATTTTTATAAATCCTTTGATGAGTATGAAGCATCCTTCTTGTTTTCCAGTCTAATCTATCCAACATGCCAGTCAGTAATTCAAAAACTGTAAGTTAGGATAGGAAGATCACATTGTTTTATAGCTTGAAGTTTGTTCCTAGATATCAACACTGTTTTCATGATTAATTTGTCTTCTAAAATATCCCTTACTGAGTTTTATTCACATTTATTCATGTTTCATTGTTGATCTTTCAATTCCCAAATATTTATACACTCCCTCTTGCTCAAGTTCTTTTATATCACATTCCTGTCCTAAATTGATGTTTTCCTGGTGCTGCTTTAAAGGTTGCTTTTACACATTTATCAAGACCAAATGACATTCTTATATAATCTGAAAAATTTTGACTACTTGCAGTTATGCTTCCAATTCCTCATCTGATGAGCTATACAGTTTTAAATCATCTACAAAGATAACATGAGGAGTCTTTGCACTCTGTTGCTTTCTGGAAGCCAAATTATAACCATGACCTAATCCATTAAGCAGACAGTTTGATGGGTTAGCTCATTTAAGGTATAGCTGATGTACAGCTATCTTCAAAAGGTAAACTGTCACCTGCTGGCTTTGTTGTGGTGGAGCAGAGTGCTATTATCACATACCTATGTTATCATTATTCTGTATAAATCACCTTATATGTGTCATTTTTTTTTGTTGTTGTTGTTGTAAAGTTGCTGCATTACAATGCGTCTGTGACATAAAGAAGGAGTAGAATTCAACAATATGGATTCAGATGGGAAAATGTCCATCAGTGGCAAGCAGATTTTTCCCACATACAGTTGTAAGAATAAAAAAGGAAACAGACCCAGTGAACTATAGATATGGATTAAATGAAAATATATGTGTAGTTATTTCTGATTAACCTGTAATGTCTGTGGCATATTTATGGAAACCAGTGACTTCTAAGGATTTCCATAAATTATAGGTTCACTGAGTAGATTACAGATATTCTCTGATACTAGTAAAATTGTAATAGTTGTTAGTGCATTCAGTCTGATAGAGGCAACATGAGGATGGCTTTGAATGTCTACTGTGTTTATTGTGTTGATATGTAGCCATGACCGCATAACAGTTCATTTTATTATGCTGACTTTTTTCTCCACTGTTTCTGTATAATGTCCATTATGTGTGTTGCATACCATATAATGACATTAACATTGTTATGATGGCCTGGATTTTCATTTCATTTTTATTGGCATTGTTATGATGTGTGTCAGTGACTGCAGTAGTATATGATATGCATCTTACAGTCTTGAGGTACACATGTTATTTGTGCTAGGATGTGCATGTAACTGTGAAAACAGCACTGCTATAGTACCAGTTTTGTGGTACATTGGTCAAGTGTTTGCCCCTTAATTGTTGTGATATTCACTGACATTGGTTCAAATTCCACCTATGACCTATACAAAACCTTTTAATGGATTGGTAGATGCGATGATGTTGTTACTCCTCATAGATTACATATCTAGACATGTTTTATATTTTCATTCTTATTATCTGTACATAAGAGTGATATACATGAAATGGATTGTTTTGCATAGCTTTGCATTGTAAATGAGAGGTAAGCAATTCAATTGACATATGCTTGTAACGTTATCACATCAATCTTTGAGCCCCTTTATAAAGTACAACATGCATATCACCCTGTCTTCTAGATGCCAATCAGAACTAGAAGAGACAGTCTTCATGCACAGAGAGAATTATAATTGAGGTTCTGTGCCAGCATGGCCACAATCTTTTTGGATGGGCAGATATGAAGTGTGGATGGACCTGACAAACATGATCAATACTGTGGGTGATCACAATAGATCCAGGGATGCCTGTCAGTGATGTTGCTCTGGCATGATCCTCCATCCAGCCAGCAGGCTTCACTGCTATGAGATAGTGAGGAATGCCAAAGGAGGTGGGCCACCATTGCCTCCCTCAGATGAGATAACAGTGTTCCCAGCCTCAGATCATACACTAGTTGGGACTGTCAGATACCTGGGGAACATATTGAAGCAGGTGTTCCAGGACATACAGGTTTATCCTAACTTCCAAAACAATGCAGCATATGCCATTTCTCATTCAGGAACTTTATTTCACAGCTATTACAATGTTGTTATATTTGTGTTCCAGCAGCAGAATTATGCTGTGAATGTGAAAACGCATAAAACAAATCACAAACTATGAAGAATGAATCCAGAAGCACAATAGCAAGAACGGACAACAAAAAAAGTATAAAAGTATACCACTGTTTATTATGACAAAAAAACAAATAAAATGGTAAGCGCTTTCGGCTGCATTACTCCAGCCTTCATCAGACATTTTCAAAATGTTGGTTGTGCCATTTTATACTTCAGTTAATCCAACCAATAATTCAATTAACCAATCAGATACTAATACAAAAATGTGCATAAAGTTCTCTACTACACAAATACAATTTGATAATAAAACTATGTTGATATGAATATATGACTGTATAAATATATTGCACAAAACTATGATTGATATGTGCAATGTTCCTAAACTATTATAATTATAAAATAAAACATACTATACAAATTCTTACTATAATATATAAAACAGTATATGCATCAATAAATATATATAGAAAATGAAAAACAAAAAAATAAAAATAAAAAATAAAAAACACTTACAATAAGTAATGATGTATAAAAATACATATGTTGAAATATATTACATATCAATTCACCATGTAATGACAAGTTAATAATACACCAAAATGTTACCTATCAAAAGACCTTAATTTTAAAATACTGGTAATAGAGATAGAATCATTTAGTCCTGGAAATTGTGTGGCATTTAAGTATACCTGCCACCAATACTCTTTAGATTCTAATATAATTTTCCAAGGACCTTTTCTTAACATAACGCTCCTAGCAACATGTGTAATAGATTTTTTTTTTCAATTGCATAGGTCCCTCAACATCTTCAGAATGGCAACACACATCATATAAATGCCTCCATATACTGTTAGTCTGATCCAAACTTTTCTGTACCTCTGCCTGCTGTCATGACTGGATTACATTCACATGGTTATGTTTTTTCTGCCATTGTAACTTATAGATAAATCATCACAAGGCATGGGCCTTGAAGCTGCATGTACAGTCATTTCAGGTAAGGTTGTCCATCTTGTTAATATGATGTGGCACTGTTTGGTACACCTGTGATCCAGGATATTCATGTTGCCTTATTTAATACATAGGTACATCTGGATAACATGTGCACCATGTGTCACATAAGTGTCTCCATATCCTGTTAGTGTGAGCCATAGTTGTTCTGTACCTCTGCCTGTAGTTATGACTATGGACCATACTACTATGTTGATGTTGGTGTGCCTTATTATACTACAGGATCTGCATTACAACAGGTGATACAGTCACCAAATAAGGAGGGCATATCTGGTAAGGCAGTGTATCTTTTTGCTACATTTCATTATTGAATAATTAGATCTGCACCCTTTATGACTTCTGTGTTCTTGTTCACCTGCACAGGACATCTGCAATCTGCACATCATCCTTGCCCATCCGTTATATGTCTGTATTATTTCCTGTGTGTTATACCTCAGATGGAATGCTACATGATGCCTGGTATGCACTTAATGATGATGTTTTTATGTCTATCTTTTCACATGACAGTTACACTTCAGCCCTCACTTCCAGCGGTGAAATCGCAACTGGACATGTCAGATAGGTTTTAGTATTTGTATTACCCCCATCTGTCATATTTGTTTGATATGTAAAGTACATGTTATCTCTCTGTTATATGGGATCCCTGTAGTACACAAAACCTCAGTGTCCTGGTAAGTCCATATCATCATCAGCACTGTAGTCATATAGTTGTCCCATATTTCATTACTGAGCTGCATCAGATATCTGTGCAGATATGTAATGTGTCATCTATCTCTTCATGTAACATGTCCACTGCCTGCCTCCTCCAGTAGCCCATCCACTGATGCTGAGGTGGGATGTGATGTGCCCAACAGTGATAGCACTGCCCATAACACACAGGCCACTGAATTGGTTTTATTGTCCAGCCTAGAAGGGGATAGCCATGTGGATCATGGTGTAGTCTCAGATATGGAGGATACTATGGATGGACATTCCAATGATGTGGGGACATCAGATGATGGACATGATGATGACTGTGAACCACTGTCTCGTGTAGAGTCTAGTAATGATGGTGACATTTCCCCAAAATGGACCAACACTACCGACTGGACTATACATGCAAGGTCACTGACATACATGTACTCCTGTTAGAGGGTGTCTACCTACTATTACAGACAAATGAATATTTACAGTGACATCATGGATCTGATCTGTGTGTATTTGCCTATGATAGTGATCATGAAGCACACCAGTTCAGCTGTGTGTGTGTGTGTGTGTGTGTGTGTGTGTGTGTGTGTGTGTGTGTGTGTGTGTGTGTGAGTCATGGCAGCATTGGCTGCACAGTATAACAGTATTTTATCTGTTGCACTCTCATTTGAATGCCTTGTTACAGTGGTGCTAGAGCAGTCCTGTGGTACTAATTGGGTTTTACACACCATAACTGTACTGAGCAAATTACCTCCAGTGGAAGAGAGGAAGATCCCCTTTCATTAGCCCCACACAAGGCCCTCAGACATCAATGTCTGTGCTGCAACATGCCTACACATCTGCTGTAGGTCACTCAGCTGTGAGCCCAACAGTCATGTCTAAGCTGTCACATCACAGCCATGCTCTTACCCACACTGTGTCCCAACATGCTCATGTCACACATCCAGCTCTTTGCTAAAGATCCATGGAGCGAGTGTTTCCGGACTTGGAAATTTAGCCAGGACCATGGTGTGAGCCATCAGTGGGGGTGCACTTGATGGTATTAGAGTAAAACTGACAGTTGATCCAATGTGGGTCCTGTTGTGTCATTCTGACCCAGTGGCAATGATGCCTGCTGTGCTGACCACTAATTAATTTGTAGGTGGTTGTTCAAATAAGTTCTGCCACAGGGTTTTTGTAATCATTTATCTAACCTAGATGATTAGCTTTAAGTTGTAAAATATAATACTTCTTTGTCATTGTTATATGTTAGTACAGATATTGATGGCAGTAATGCCATATGTGATGTCATGCTTCCATGTTTGCATCACATGCTAGTGGACATATATCAGATATCTACATAGTTAACAGAATGCCAACTTTGTCATCCAGCATTGGCTGATACATTACACATTTCCTTGTTGTCTGCCATCCCTGCATGTACAGCTATGCCTCTGTATGCATACCTCAGTGCCTTATGATGTTTTAATATGGCACTGCACATGCCTTACCTTCATCACTCACTGCATTTCTGTGTACCTGTTTCCGTTATTAATTATCATAATGACATGGGCTTCCCATGTGTGCCTTTCCATATCTGACTGATTCTGCACACACACACACACACACTCATATATATATATATATATATATGTATATATATATATATATATATATATATATATATATTGCTGTATCCCCAACACTGACACATGTTCCATGTATGTTGTGTAATCACTCTCATTGATGCTCTGCATGTCTGAATATGTGTATTACCTGGAACTGAGTCATGTTGCAGCAACAGTGCATTGTAAGATTGCTTTCTGTGTGATATTCCATATCAGGCATAGTAAGTGATGCTTGTTTGTGTTTATTTTCTTTTTGAACATTCCTTGGGATGTTTGTAATTAGTCATGCTGCTGCACGAAATTTACTGTGTAGCAACTTACTCTTGCACCTCACACAATGCTTTGTGTGATGCATCAGTATTAGTGTACGGTCCCTGGTTTAGATATGGTTTTACTGATACATTGACAAAACAAAAAGAGAGCCAGCACCTTGGGAGCGTGAATATTTATTGAGAAAACCAGACCGGTTTCAGCATGTTGCTTTCATCAGTGGTACACTGGACTTTCCTATTAAATAAATAAAACATTTTACAAGGAGCTGAGACCTTCGGTATGCTTGGATTGTTAGTAGCACAACAGGTAGTAGCCTTACTTTTGATACAAAAGGCTGTGGGTTCTACTCCCACAGTATGCAGATGGATCGCTGATAATGTACTGTGTTGTACTTTAAAGGGAGTGGATGCTGCAGTCCTGTGAATGCCCTCCTTTGGAGGAATTACCTAGTAACTATGAAGTTGTTATCAGTTTTCCATCCATTCCCCATTGCAATATTGCGAGCTTATAATTTTTTAATGTAACATAGGCAAATTATTCTTCAAGGGCAACAGCCACTTTATTTGTAGATGAAACAATGAAATATAAAGTTGTTTCCTAGCAGCAACCTATTCATTAGTTACAGATCCCTTTAATGGGGGATTATTTAGATGACATAGTTCTGCAGAGATTTTGCATATTTACTGATATTGGTAGATTGTAATGACAGAATTTTGAGTGGCCTTTTATGGTTGAAATTTTCTGAAATGGGTAGTTTTGTCATTTTTGTTTCATACATTTTGTTTCATTGCTTACTAGAAGACTGTTCAAAACTACACATTTAAAACACATTCTAACAACTGATGTTGTATTATGCAAGGAATATAATTTAATACAATCGGGAAGGTGAATCAAAGAATGCACACTTGTATGCATGGCCCTAAAAATGTGTTTGAAAACAGCCCAGAGGAAAGTGTGAAAGGGTCAAATTCTTGCGCAAATTTTAAGCTTTACTCTTGTTACCAAAACAATGGATGAAGGTAAAACAGTTCACACCACATTACCTTGACCCAGCCAAGCCTTTTGACACAACCCCCTCCTCAGGTGTAGTACAAAAAACGAATAATGTAGGAGCAAACACTTACATCACTAGTTGAATTGCCAACTTGCTCACAGGATGCAGGAGATCAAAATAGGGGAAGAGAACAATCACAAATGGAGTTCCCCAGGGTTCGGTGCTGAAACTTTTTCTGTTTGGCATATACATCTCAAAAGTAAAAGAAAATACCAAAGGGCTTTGGCCGGCTAAGTTTGAGATGACCGCAAACTAGGAGCAGTTATTGAATCTCCAAATGACTTTACCATCATGCAGGAAGGTTTGTCCCAAATAATAACTGGTGGTGAAATCATGACAATGCCCTCTGAGAACTGACCCAATGGTTTGGCATTTGGGAACTTGTGTGGACACTGACCTACCTTTTCACCAGCATGTGCCCTGAGTTATAAGAAAGTCTTTCTATATTGCACATCTTATAAACAAATTGATTGTGACTAGATCTAGAGATGTTTTTCTCCCCCTTTACAAAGCTCTCATTAGGTCAATCATTTTGTATAATGCCCACTTTGGCATGTATCTGTCCAGACCCATGCAACAACTGGAATACCTTCAGAGATACCTTACTAAAAGGATACAAGTCCTAAACAATTGGTCTTGCATGGACCACCTCAAATATTTATTACTATACTTAGTATCCTACAGAGTTCTTAGAGGTGATGTGTCTGGCATACAAGGCATCCTCTGACCTAATACAGAAGGACCTACTGAACATTAGCAAGTCAAATGGCATCAGAAATACTCTTTCCAGGTATCTAAACTGAATGTTGTGGAAAGCTGGATATATATCACAGAGGCTACCACTGTTCCAGAACAGACTATCCATAAAAATAAAACAAAGCTCATCCATCCATATTCAAATGTGACTTGGATCTAAGGATGGGTAATAGAAAATGTACTTCTGGATTGCCTCTCATGCAATTAATTGATACAGGCAGTTCCTAAATGCTGCATCCCTTACAAGGGTCCCCTCAAATTATCTATGGTATGATCACAGTTATTCTCACTAGGGCTAACATGCAATTATCAACCATGGGATAGGTAAGACCAATCAGAAAATGTTAATTCAAGCACCAAAAGGGAATTAGTTAAGCTTAAAATGTCCTCCAAGTGAACCTATGTTGTGGTAGTAAATAGTTATAAAAAAATTGCCCTTTTTAGATCACTAAGTGCTCCTTCACACACACACCCCCCCCCCCCAGTCTTCATTTGCTTCCGGTGCCATCTGTTTCTCACAACTGTGATCACTCCTGCAGAGTTGTTTTTCAGCCTTTTGGCTGCTTTCTATTTAAGATTGCCAAACAGTGGCAGCTGGTATGTAGAATTAGCAGAGGGTGTTGTGGTGCCATGAGGGATTGCCCCTAGCAAAAATATTGCTTTTTTCAGTCTTTGTAGATACCTCTTTTTATATTCATTCAAGTGACAGCTCGCTGAATAATGAGTCAATATATATATATATATATATATATATATATATATATATATATATATATATATATATATACATACACACACACACACACACACACACACACACACACACACACACACACGCACACACATGGTTCTATTGTGCTTGTTTGGAAAAAAAATGAAAATAAAAATTGTTCAAAGCACAAATTGTCAAAACATATTTAATTCAGGGGCCTGGGTCCTGGCCCCCCTACACCTCTTGCCAATTATACATATCATCTCCCTGGGATCACACAACAGTAAGGAAAGAAAATTCAATTTTCCAGATTTAGTGTTTTAGACATTTTGTGCTTCAACATTTTTTTTTCTTTCAGTCAAATTACACAGAACCATACATACATACATACAATCATACAGATATATACACATACAATCATACAGATATATACACAGAGGCCTCCAAAGCAGACACCCAAGTGATCACTACCTCAAGACATAGCACATGCAACACATAGTTCACAAAGTCAGTGTGCTAAACAGTCACAGCCCTTAAGGCCAAACAACATGCCAGATACACTTGTAATAGGTGACTCCATAGTCAGACACACTGACGTCCCGCTCACCAGATTGAACAAGGAGAGGGTTACAGTAAGCTGCCTGTCGGGTGCTAGAATCCGCCACATAACACAAGCACTCAGGTCACTCCAAGGCAAGTACAAATATGACTCAGTCATTGTCCATGCCGGTGTGAATGACCTGAGACGTACCTCCCTGGACTACATGAAAAGAGACATAGAGGAGCTCTCTGATTATGTAGCCCAGGCCGGTATGACCCTGACCCTGAGCAGCATCTTACCCTCACCAAGAATGATGCCACAGTACAAAGACAAAATGATCAGCTTTAACAATTGGCTTAATTACTGGTGTCATTCTAGGGGGATCCAATGTCTGTCTGCTTGGGATGACATGCTCCACAAGCCACGCTGCTTTGCAAGGGATGGCTTGCACCTGTCACCCCTGGGTTTCCGGATATTGGCCAAGGCTCTTGCCACCCCCATAGTGCCTTTTTTATGCAAGGCTCAAAAGACAAACCCACCTCCCTAGAAAACAAAAGTAAAAAAAAAATAAGGGTAATGCTGCTCAATGCCAGAAGTCTAAACCTCAAGATGCATGCTCTTGAAGCCCTCCTCAGTATGGAGAACATCGATGTCTGTGCAGTGACTGAAACCTGGTTCAAGGCTCCTGAGAGCACCCCAGCACTTCCAGGTTTTACCTCATATCATGCTTTCCGGCCACAAAACTTGGACCGAACCACAAAAGGAGTGGGGGTATCCATATTCATCAAAGATACCCACACCTCCAGGTTAGTGGCAATGCACAAAGCATCAGAGACCATCCAGGTGCAACTAACCATAGGCAAAACTGCCCTACAGTTTGTAGCATGCTACAGACCACCCTCTCGAACTCAGGAACCCCATTCAGCCTTCCTGAAGACACTGGAGAGTATGAATGTCTCTCCAAATACCATCATATTGGGAAATTCAACTACCCAAACATAGACTGGGAACATTACTCAAGCCCCAACACCCTAGCCCAAAGGTTCCTAGAATTCATAAACTCAAATACGATGGAACAACTAGTCACCATTCCCACAAGAGGAGATAATATACTAGACCTGATCATCACAAACATGGGGACAAAATGCTCCACACCGGAAGTATAACCCTCATTGCTGAGATCAGACCATAAATTAATCTCACTGGAAATCCACATCCCGCCCCCACCCCCTGCACAAAAGACCACAGTGAAGAACTTCTCAAAAGCCAACTTCACACTTCTTAAGACTGAAGTGGTATCCTTCAAGGCCCCTGGGCCAATGGAAACCACAACCCACACCGCTGAATCCTATATAAATACCTTCTACGGGCACCTTCAAGAATGCATGGATCATGCAATCCCAAATAAAACCAAGACCCATTCCCCCAAAGGCAGGCGCCCTATCTGGTGGACCCCAGCCATTAACAAACTTTTCAACAGGAGGAGGAAGCTACTACATGACAGAGTAAAATCCCTAAAAGGGAAGGCATATCTGATCAGTACTAGCAAAAAACTACGATCACTCATAAAATCATCCAAGGCCAACTTTGAGAGAAAAATCGCAAAAGACAATCACAAGGCCTTCTTTAGCTATGTTAGAAACCTGAGTGGAAACTCCCAGATATGCTCAGAGTTAGTCCAAAATGACACAAAATACACTGAACCCACAGACATTGCCAACATTCTGACAGACAAGTTCAGTGCAAATTTCTCTGCCCCCTCCCCCACAAAAGGAGAAATATCTATCCCAGCAGAGTGTAGCCTCCCTAACATCTCAGATGCCCAGGTGAGAGCCGCCCTCTCCAAAGCTAAAAACACAGCATCAATGGGACCGGACGGTGTCCCGGGCTGTGTGCTACATGAACTCCAAGAGGAACTAAACCCACACATAAGGCTGCTGTTTAATCTTAGCCTTACTACAGGATACGTACCCAAAGAGTGGCGTACAGCAACAGTGGTCCCACTCCACAAAGGCGGGGCTTCTACAGACCCTGGAAATTACCGCCCAATAAGCTTGACAAGCCTGGTTTGCAAAGCTATGGAAAGGATCATTATGGAACTCATAAACAAAGACATTGGGGACCTACAGACATTGGATCCTACCCAATTTGGCTTTGTCAAGGGCAGATCCTGCCTTTTGAACTTGGTCGACTTTTTTGAAACAGTCACTAAGGCCATTGATGAGGGTAAGGCAGTTCACACAGCCTACCTTGACCTTGCAAAAGCCTTCGACACAATACCCCACTCGGGCATCATAGACAAACTCACCAGCTTAGATGTCAACCCATATGTCACAAGATGGGTTGCAAACTGGCTCAAGGACAGAACCCACAAGGTCAGAATTGCTGGAGCCATGTCAGACTCTAAGCCAGTCACAAGCGGTGTCCCACAGGGCTCAGTCCTGGGACCCCTCTTGTTCGGCATTTATTTTTCCGAGGTGAAAGCAAACATAGGAGGATTGTGGCTGACAAAGTTCGCAGATGACTGCAAACTGGGCACCATAATTGATACTCCAGTGGACACAAGCATCCTTCAGAGAGGCCTCATAGAAATGGATAATTGGTGCCAGAGCCATGGCCTTAAACTGAATGTGTAGTCATACCCTTTGGGAAAAACAAGGTACCCACAAATTACCACATAGGTGGTAATCCATTAAGTACGGAAGAGGTAATCAGGGACCTAGGGACCCAAGTAGACAGTAACCTCTCATTTGACACTCACATTGCCAAAGTGGTTAGGAAGACCTTCTATATTGCCCACCTTATCATGAAGGGATTCACATCTAGATCAAGAGAGGTCATTGTGCCCCTGTACTCTTCTCTTATCAGGCCCATGATTGAGTACAATGCCCCATTTGGGATGTATCTTACCCATCACCTGCAGCAGTTGGAAAGACCCCAAAAGTTCCTCACCAAGAGGATAAAGGGTCTCAAACATATGTCATATGCTGCCCGGCTGAAGAAACTCCAGCTCTATTCAGTTGCATACCACGTACTCAGAGGTGATCTATGCCTGACATACAAGGCCATGTCTAATCCGGAATTAATGGACATGCCCCACCTCAGAAAATCCAAATCCATCAGAGCCATGAGAGCAAGAGATTTGAACCTCAACACAGAAATAAATAGGACGTGCTGGAAGGACAGATTCATAACCCAGAGGCTCCCTACACTCTGGAACAGAATCCCAGTCCATGTTAGGCAGAGCCCCTCACTAACTCTCTTCAAGAGAAATCTTGACGAGTGGATGGGAGATCGTAGGTTTACCCCGGGTGTCATCTCTGTGTCACTACTAGACAGAGGCACAGTAAACTAAACCCTAAATGGGCATAGTATTCTCATCCTAAGGGGTGGTGAAAGCCACACACACTCTGGCTAGGCTTATAAATGCCCTAGGGCAGATAGCCTAGTATGAACCTATGAACCTATGAACCTATACATGGTGCAGACATTACAGCATGCTCTGTGACTTTGTGAATGGTGAACCTGAAGCACTCTAAATGCATTGTTGCTCTTATAAAATCTGCGTTTATATATATATGAAAGTTTTTATTAGCTAATTTAGGTAACAGAATAGCACAAAACTATGCTACATTGATGTAAAATAGAGATAAAGAAGGTTTAACTAGCAACCTGTGCTGGTCCCATGAGGTTGTGCCTCAACACCTCAGCTCTTTAAGTCAAAAGCAAAAAAGCAAAAAAAAAAAACTTCTGCATACCAAACTGTACATCAATGTATAGCAGTACAGTACCTTATCCATGCTCCATCACCCCAGAAAAAAGTATGCTCCTTCTGCTGGTGGCCAGATATATACACCCACCTTCCTGCTCCAGGAGCTGATAAAGTCCCATTTCTGTGCCCTGCCCCCAGATCTCCTCCTTCCTCACATTTTAGTTACTTTTATTTTTTTAAATTGTAGGAAACTACTTGCTACAAGTACAGCAAGTAGCTGCTACAGTTTATACCCCTCATGGAGTTCTACAGCACTCAGGTTTTTCAGTTTATTTATTTATTTTTTTACTTTTAAACTGTAGCAACTGCTTACAACAATGTAGCAATCAGTTGTTGCCGTTTATATGTTGCAATGGGGTGGTACAGTGCTTAAGTTTTAGTTAAAAAAAAAGAAATGTTTTAAACTGTAGCAAACTGTTTGTTACAATTTAGCAAGCAGTTGTTACAATTTAGACCACACAGGGAGAGCTAAAGTGCTCAGATTTGACCACAGATGCAATGCCAGCTTTTAAAAGATGGTATGCACTATAGAATGTTTGGGATCAACTGTCCTTGCCCCTTAACATTTTGCACCAAGGGCAGTTGTCCCCTTCTCCATACCCTACACTTCTGTAAAATAATATCTTTCCCAAAGGTCACATGCTTTTATTGCAGAAAAAGAAATTCTTTCTGGATTTTTAATATGACTGCTGCAGCATTTATGTAAAAATTTTACATAAGATATATAGAGAAATGTTAAAGTTATGAAATATATTTTTATGAAATTAAATGTATCTCTGTTAGTTTGTCAGATATAAATACTTTTTGAAAATGTTAAACATACTCATCTTTCAGTTTGATTCATTTGTAATTGCTGTGTACAGATTTTGAAGCTAGTGTGTGAAATCACCTTTCATGATGGAATGGTATAGTGACAGTGCAGAAGTATTTAAGATTTAATATTATAGATGGTATGCCAAAATGTAAACTCTATGCACTTTTAATTAGTAACGCTATAAATAAACATTTGGCAAATTTCTGACACATTTGGAAGTAATGCATACAAGATTGAGAATATGAACCTTAAATACTTTTGCAATATCCTAGACCTAGTAATTACCAACATGAGAGACTGGTATTCCACACCTGAAGTCAACTCCTCGTTGGTCAAATCTGACCATAAACTAATTACCCTAGAAATCCACATACCACACCCACCCCCCGCATTAAGGAAACCACAGTAAAAAAAACTTCTCCAAAGCTAACTTCATGCTTCTTAAGGCAGAAGTGACCAAGTTCACAACACCCATGCAGAGGGACAATACAGTTACCACTGCCGAATCTTATACAAACACACTCTATAAGCATCTACATGGGTGCATGGATCGTGCTATCCCTAATAGAACCAAGACACAGTCTTCTAAAAAAAGGAAACCAATCTGGTTGTCCCCTGCTATTAACAAACTCTACAACAGAAGGAAGAAACTGTTGCAAAAGAGAATAAAATCCCATGAGTGGGCTCCCTGAGCAGCCTCAGCAAGAAGCTGAGATCTCTCATAAAATACTTTAAAGCGAACTAGGTAAATAAGATTGCCACTGACTCTAAGGACAACCACAAATCATTCTACAGCTATGTCAAGAATCTCAATGGCAACACCCAGATCTGCTCTGAGTTACAGCACAATGGCAGAAAATTCATGGAACCAACTGATATCGCCAACATCCTGGTTGATAGGTTCAGTGCCAACTTTACCCCCCATCTCCTAAATGGCCCATATCCATACCAGAAGAATGCAGTGTCCCTGCAATCACAACTGAACAGGTAAAAACTGCGCTATCGAAAACCAAGAACACAGCATCCATGGGACCAGACAATATCCCTGGCTGCATTCTACATGAACATCAGAATGATCTAGCCCCCCACCTAAGCACCATGTTCAATCATAGCCTCTCGACAGGCTTTGTACCCTTTGAATGGTGCATGGCAACAGTTGTACCGCTCCACAAAGGGGGAACCACCATGGACCCGGGGAACTATCGACCTATTAGCCCGATGAGCCTGGTCTGCAAGGCCATGGAGCATATTATCATGGAACTCATAAACAAGGATATTGGTAACCTCCAAACTCTGGACCTCACCCAGTTTGGATTTATAAAGGGTACAGCATGTCTCCTGTACCTCATCAACTTCTTTGAAGAAGTCATTAAAGCCGTGGACGAGGGTCCACACAGCCTATCTCGACCTCACCAAGGCTTTCGACACCATCCCCCATTCTGGTGTCATAGATAAACTCACCAAGCTGGGTATAAATTCATGCATCACAAGATGGGTCACCAACTGGCTCACAGACAGAACCCATGCTGCAAAAATTGAGGACTTCAAATCTGACTCCAAACCTGTGACAAGTGGAGTACCACACGGTTCAGTCTTGGGTCCCCTCCTGTTTGGGATCTACTTCTCTGAAGTACAGGCCAACACAGAGGGCCTCTGGCTGACAAAGTTCACAGATGAATGCAAATTAGGTGTCATAGTTGAGTCTCCAGGTGACGTGGACATCCTGCAAAAGGGCCTCAGTGAGACTAATGCCTGGTGCCAGAGCAATGGCCTCAAGCTCAACGCCAAACAATACATTGACATCCCCTTTGGTAAAAACCCTGTACCTATGGACTACCACATAGGCAGCAGCCCACTTAATGCCAAAGGCATGATAAGAGACCTCGGGACTCTGGTGGACAGTAGCCTCTCCTTTGATAATCACATCATCACAGTAGTCAGGAAATCCTTCCATGTGGCATACGTCATCATGAAAGGGTTCTCATCCAGGAAAAAAGAAGTCATTGTCCCCCTCTACTCGGCTCTCATCAGACCCATTATAGAGTACAACACCCCATTTGGAATGTACCTTACAAGGAATCTGCAACAGCTAGAAAGGCCACAAAAATACCTCAGAAAGAGGATTATGGGACTCAAACAGTTACCCTATGCTGACTGCCTCAAAAAAACTCCGGCTTTACTCCGTAGCATATCGCCTACTCTGAGGTGATCTCTGCCTAGCATACAAAGCCATGTCAAACCCAGAGCTGCTGGACATGCCACACCTAAAGAAATCCCAATCCCTCAGAGCCACACACTCTAGAGACCTAAACCTTGTCACCACAATTAACAGAGCATGTTGGAGGGATAGATTTCTGTCCCAGAGACTTCCCATACTCTGGAACATGCTACCTATCTATGTCAAGCAGAGTTTGTCACTAGCACTCTTCAAGAAAAATCTTGATGAGTGGATGGGTAATAGGAAATTCACCCCAGGAATCACTTTGGTGGCCCTGCTAGACAGGGGCATAGGTAATTAACATCCATGGGTGGCATAAGCCAGGGAAACTTGTTGGCTAGGCTTAAATCGGCCCTAGGACCAATAGCCTAGTACCTACCTATGAACCTATGAATCTATGAACTATTGGCAGGTTTCATCTTACAGTCCTGGACACAGCCAGATCATGCTCAAATGGGTCCCTAGGCAGGATAATAGATAATGGACCATAGTCCGTCCCCCCCCCCCCCCACACACACACACACACACATACAAACACACAGGCATTCCAGTGTTCCATTACTTGACTGTTAAACATCATTTAAACCGGTCTTTGTGCATACTATTTTTTTCTTTTCTTTTACAGTTATCACAGTAATTTGGATTTCATTTAAAACTTTTATTTTAAAATTTATAGTACAAACACTTAGGGCCATTTGCTAAACAAAACAGTCTCAGATTGAAAACAGAGTTAGCATGAGAAACAGTAAACTTCTCTTCCCCAGTAATTCGCATTCATTGAAAATGCATATGGTTAGTGGTGGACTAAGTGTACCATTGTCCCCATGTTGTTTTCCAACCATAGGCTCCCAGCACATATTTTTAGTATTATGTATAAATGCATTTGTTCTTGGATTCACCATCCTGATTATATTAAATTATATTCCTTGTTTAATAGAACAACATTTGTTACAGTGTTTTAAATTTGTTAGCTTTGAACATTTTTTCCAGTAAGCAGTGAAACAAAATGTGTGAACTAATAATGACAACACTACCCATTTCAGGTAACTCAAACTGCTGTGATTATGCGCCACCAATATCAGTCAATATGCACAATTTCTGCAGAAGTAGAAGTTATCTGAATAATTCCACATTGAGAACTATTACTAAAGCAGGAGGTGCTACTGACAAACAATTTTGCATTTCAGAGATCCATCTACAAATGCATTGCCTGCTACCCTTGAAGAAAAAAATTGCTTATGGTGACATTAAAACATGATTTACTGGTGATTCTGCCATAACATTTCTTGAACAAGATCAGCTATGAACAGGGAATGGCTTGCAAACAATGAAATAGATTCATAGTTACTAGGCATGAAGTCCTGGAGACCATTAAGGAGCCTAGCTAAAATATGCAGGTACTGCTTTGGAGCAAATGGGAAAGTTAAGTCTTTAACTAAATGCTGTAATTCTTTAAAATCTGATTTTGTAGAGAAGACTTTCACAGTAATATGCAGCAATGACTACACAACAAATTCTGATGATCAGATGGTCCTAATTATCACTCCAAATAATGCATACTGCATGATATGACAAATGTCAACTAATTTGCAGTATCTGGAAGCTGTAAAGTAGGTACTGCAAACATACATTACTAAAATACAACATGTTTAGACAATTATACAATCAATGCCTATTAATGAGTTAATTCATTCTTTAGTGCAACGAATAAAGCAAATAATTAAAGATAATATAAATGCTGCAGCAGCTTTGTTCAACAACCTGCTAGCCATACAGAATCAGAAATATTACTGCATACAGCATATTGGTTTTTTTTTTGGGGGGGGGGCTTACATGCTTGTGTTATGCCTACACCTCATTTTTGACTTCTCTATGTCTTTTCTGTCATCAAGAATGGTTATCTCATTTGATATCACTCAGTACAGGTCTGACCCACTTGGATAGCTAATAATGCTTGACTGTTGCATATACCTCTATTGTCAACATAGCCAGATTGTTGACAAATGGGGCTGTATCCATGCTAATGAATCAGGCCCCTGCCAGCCATACCTAGGTCCCACTACATGGCTGTCTCCCTCAAATACCATAAATATTGTTCAAACCTGTCAGTATACATACCATTTTCTTTACTTTTGCAATGATCACATACATTTGGATTTCATTTAAAATTTTTATTCAAATTTTACAGAAAAAAAACATAAAGCTATTTTCTAAACAAAACAAAATAATATCACACTAAAAACAAACTTAGCATGAGAAACAGAAAACATATTTTCTCTTGAAGCCCACATTTATTGAAAAGGTATCTAACAACCCATTAAATTACAAGACATGTGCTGGGATTTGTAATCAATTAGAATATAGTGACACACTAATTAGCAGCTATGTGGAGGATGCAGGAATTCAAAAGACAAATGTGCAATGCATTTCTTAACAGCCTAGGATAGCCATCTGGGCACAAATACCCCCTTTTCAGGAGCAGCCCAGGAATACTGAGCAATGAAGTAACTTGCTTAGAGTTACACAGAAGACAAATGAAGGCTGAAGGGCTCAAATCATGTAATACAAGAAAAGAAGCCCTTTAATAGTTCATAGCCTTACTCATCTGTACTAAGTGTTAGATAAATTGTTGTAACCCAAACACAGTGCATTTCACACACACCTGTGTGACTTCAAAAACAAGATAAATTAAATGTAAAATGTATTCATAGTTAAAATATTAACTTTAAACTCATAGACTATATGCTGTCCAGTTTATTCACAGCTAATTAACAAACATGCTGTCAAAAAAACAAGGAAACCTAATATCGTGGCTCATATAATGACATTCCTATTTATTACAATCAATATCCTTCCTTTACACCATAAGCACTTTGCTTCATAGGTATTTGCTAAGCTTGAAGGCCAGAGTACCATTGATAAGACTAGCTCAAATTTCCCTTTGCCTCAAAGTACACTTTGCTTCATAGGTATTTGCTAAGCTTGAAGGTCAGAGGACCATTGAGAAGACTACCCTAAATTTCCCTTTGCCTCAAAGTACTGTCTAGTTAAGTGACTTGTCCAGGGACTGGACATAAATATGAGGCAAAATCAAAGATATTTTGTAGAACTGGAAAAAGAAGAGCAAACTAGTCTAACCCACTTAATTAGGTTTTGCATCAACATGTAACATATATATTTTATTGTTTCTATATCCTTTGGTAATCAGTTTAGACTCCCCCAGTATGGTGGCCTCTTTTCAGAGGATACCCAATGTGGTATTTATACCACTGGGAAAATTTGGCCAGGACATCAGGGAACTTCCCCTCCTCTTGGAAGTCAGGGGAAGGATTTGTGTGTTATACATCCTGACTTCCTGTTTCCTGTCCAGGCCCAGAGGCAGCCAGGAGGAACAGTAAACAATATGGCTGATTCAGCTTTGGCTGAAAATGAAGTGAAGGCTAATTAAAATGTAGTTGAAATGGTAGAAGCACTACCGGAAGTTTTTTTCTGATGCTGTAGGTGCAGAAAAACAGTGATATTGGAAGAAAAGGAGATTATAGCTGTAACAGAGATGGATTCAGAGGAAAACTTTCAGAGGAGATTGTTTGAAGGAGAAACCTGTGAGAAATGCATAATTACAACCCTCCAATTGGGAGGGTTGCAGGATGATTATTTGGAAGAAATGGTTAACCAAAGTGAACCAGAAAGTGTAGCAGCAATTTCATGGAGTGACATGGAGGAAATAGAAGAAGAAAAAGAAGAAGAGACTGTCCCAGAAAAAGTTCAAGAGACAAAAACTTATGCACAAACTGTGAAAAAAGGAACAAAGAACAAAGAAGAAATAAAAGAAACAAAAAAGAAGTATACAGTACATGTGAGCTGTAAAAAAGAAGAATGTGTGGACAGGTATAAGGTTTGGGACTCTGTCATAGCACCTCTAGGTGTCAAAGCAAAAGAGGTAAGAACATTAATTTTAATTAATAAAGAGACTTTTGTGACTTGATATTTGAGACAGGGAAGGCCATGGAAATTTTTTTGGGTGCATATGAACAAAATAAAAATATTTATCTATGGTCAGAATATGCCATGTAAGCTTTTTACAGACAAACAAAAAAAAAAGAATAATGATCCAGTTTAGAACTAAAGTTGAAGCAAAAGATCTGAAAACATTTAACTTTATGTAAAGAAGTAATGGACACTACAAAAATATATGATGAAAGAGAACTATGGACTGGAGGATGGGAATGTGGAATAATACTAAAACTGGAAAATGATAATCTTATGCACGTACCTAGTATTATTGATGTTCACGGTAATAGGGGTTTTGTGAAATACAGGGCTCAACCAAAAACTTGTTATTTTTGAGGAAACATTATCATTTAATCAATGAATGTGATAAAAATATGTTATTTGTGTGGTAAAACAGGACATAATGCAAAAAAGTGTGATTTAAAATGCAGAAAATGTGGCAATAGTGGTCATTCATGGCTAGAATGTGAAAAGAATGTGCAAGAAAATGAAAATGAAGTTATACAGGATAAAGAGATAGTAGAATGTGTTATACAAGAAAATGTACAAAAGATATAACTGATAAAGAGGTTATATATAAAGTTAAAGAATAACAAGGAAAAAGAAGCAGAGAAGACAAGTGAGGAAGAAGCTGATTGGTGCACAGTAAGAAATAAAAAGAATTTGATAGGGAAAAGAGTCAAAGAAAGGAAAACAAAATTAAAAAACATAATGCTTAGAGAAAATAAGAAAGGAAAGGGATAAACATTTTATTTTACTAACTGTTCTTAAAAGCTGAAAATAGCTTTAAATGTGAGCAATATGAAAAATCTTAAAAGGAGAATATATATATATATATATATATATATATATATATATATATATATATATATATATATATATATTACAATGGTGTGCTGCAGTAGATTCACATATTATTGTTTTAGAAGATATCAAATTATAAAAAGAGGAAGAAAGAACACAAACTGAAAAACTTTGGAATGGTGTGGTAGGTTGGAATATGGGGAAAGAAACATGCTCAGGCATATGTATATTATGTCAAGAAAGCATTAAAATATTATATGTAACCATAGCGGAACTAGGCCTAACTACAGTAATGGACATGAGATGGAAAAATATGTGTATAGAATTATAGCTTTATATGCATGTGTAACATGTTTGTGTAAATATGGACATTATAGTGGTGGGTAATTCTAATTGTAATTTAAGGAAAATAAGAGCAATTGTGATGTTAAAATGGCTAAAGAAATTATGAGAAGTGGAAAGTTAAGTGTATGGGAGAATAACCACTGGACCTATAATAGAAATGAAAGTAGGACAGAAACTGATTATTTTTTAATATTCGATAGTTTAAAAGTTATAAAAAAAGGAATTAAGTATGCTGGATTTTCAGATCATGTGGCAAAATGGGTTAAAGTACAGGAAAATGAAGAATATATAAGAATAGGAAAAAGAATAAAGACAATGAAAATTAATTAGATTTAGAAGAGAAAAAATAACTTGTGGAATTATGGAAAAATCATACAATTATGAGGGAGTTTTATGAGAAGTGGACTGTTTGGAGGCTTAATTTTAAAGAAAAAAATATAAAAAGGTATTTTTAGAATGTATAAGGAAGAAAAGAAGAAAAGAAAAATAGAGATATATTATATTAAGACAAGAAACATTTAGAGACTTATTAGAGAAGAAAAATTCCTTCTATGAAAAAGAAAGACAAATATATAAAATGAATCAAATTAAAATTAACTTGTTATATAAGCAAAAATATTGTTTACAAGGAAAGAAAGAAGAGATAGCACTATATTTGAGTAAAATAATAAAAGAAGGAAAAATAATAAGAGAATTAAAAAATAAGGAAGGTAATCAAATAAGACACCAAGAAGGAATATACAAAATAATTACAGAATATGTATTGGAATTATTTAAGAGAGAAGAAAACATAGAAGAAATTTATAAAGATAAAAAATTAAATAAGGAAGATAATGAGTATTTAGAACAAAAATGACCATGAAAGAATTTAATGTAATTCTAAAGGATATTATCATGAATTTTCCAACAAGACTGGATGGAATTGAATATAGTATGTATAAAGAAATGAAAGAATGGCAATTTTTTTTATAGAAGTTATGAATGGTTAGAAACTGAAATTAAAGAAAAAGAGCTATGTACAGGAGTTATAAAATGTATATTTAAAAAGGAAATAAAGATGAAATAAAAAATTGGAGACCTATAACATTGTATAATACAGATTATAATTTTTTTATGAGAATTATAACAAAAAGGTTACAGAAAAACATGGATAGACTATATGACCACAATGTATTTGGAAGAAAAGGAAAAGGAAGTCAAGAGTTATTATTGCTAATTACAGAAATAGTTGATGATATCATAAATAAAAATGTAGAAGTGAAGGTTATGATAGGGGATATAAGTAAAACGTATGATAATATTCAATATAAATCATTATGGGGAATTTTGCAGGCATATAATGTAAGCAAAAAAATATTACAAGTAACATAATTTGTTTATGAAAGGAACTATGTGAAACTAAATGTAAATGGCTGGATTGGGGAATTGGGGAAAAATAAAAATAAAATGTGGAATAAAGCAGGGCTGCCCAGCTAGTAGTGTAATTTTCTCATTACTTATGAATGTAATAGTGAAGGCAATTAATAAAATGTCAAGTAGGGGTGGATACAAAATGATGAAGAAAGTACAATTGCCAATAATGTATAATTATGCGGATGATATTGTATTAATTGTTAAAAATAAAGTATGGATGGGAAAAGTAAATGAAGAATTAAGTATAAATTTAAAAAATGGAATAAGGAGAAAAGTAAAGGATTTGGTTTTGAAAGTATGATAGGAGGTATTGAGTTCAATAAAAATATATAGATATATTTGGAATAACGTATGGAAGGAATGAATACAGTCAACAACAATGGGATAATGTACTCAAAGAAGTATGGGGAAAGGATATGACTAATTTTTGTAAATCATATAGATTTTCATATAGAAAAAAAGCACAGTTGTTGAACACCATGGTAATAGGAAAAAATGCTTATGTTGCTAACATCTATATGATTCCTATTAAGAATGAAAAGGAATTAATGATGATTATATTCGGTTTTATATGGGGCTCTAGACTGAATCTAGTCAAAAGCGGGATTCTATATATGAAAGAAGATCAAGGAGGTCTGAGTTCAATAAGCCCAATAGTACATGTATCATCTTTAATTTTATATAAGGTATTAAAAGGAATTATGAAGGAAAATAAAAACTTGATAGAAATGATACTATATTATAAATACAAAGAATCGTGGGAAGGAATGGAAGTTAAACAATGAAGTAAAAGCATTGTGAATAAAAAAATGAAAGAGTGTGCCAAAACAAAACTGTGTTATAGAAAAAAAAAAAAAATATATATATATATATATATATATATATATATATATATATATATATATATATATATATATATATATATATATATATGAGAAAAATAGAAAGGAATGGTAATTAAGTATTATGAAAGCATTTTATGGTATTGATCCATTGAAAGATTTAGAAGTAGATACGAAAAAAGCCATAATGATGAAATACAATAACTATAAAAAGATTAAAGAATGTAATGCGGTTTTTATGGAGATTGTCTATTAGAAAATTGCTGTTTAAGGCAAATATGCCATACAAAAAAAAGCAAAATAGAATATGTAATACATGTGGAGAGTGTGACACTATTGAGCATGTGTTTTTGAAATGTGAAAGAGTTAATAATTTGTGGAAAGAAATATGTAAAAATAATAAGGTGAAACGTTTGTTAAAATTTGAGCAAATTAATATGGCCATTATAGAATTTGGTTATTATGGAGCATGAAAGCAGGAGGAAATGAGGAAAATGGACAGAGTAATATTTTATGTTTCATAGACTATATGTAATGAGAAAATAAATGAAATCAAATACAATGGAATATGGACTTTGACAAAGATTCTGGTGAAAATAATGCTTTGGTTGTGGATAAAAGAGTGGGGAGAATGCTTAAATTGAAGTTTATAATGTATGGAGATTTGTAAATAGATGTAAATAATGTAAATATGTAAATAATATGTAATGTAAATATCAATACAAAAACCCTACTCTTTAATCTTATGGGGATGCTATTGTTGGTAGCTTATCTAACATCCTGTTTCTATTCTGGGCATGTAGGCAGCTTGGAGAAGCAGGAAGAAGTATGGTGAGCATATGCAAGCTAGAAGATGGAGCAGAGAAAGAGAAAGTGAGTGTAAGCATGGAGGCAGTGGAGCAGGTATGAGAGAGCAGGTGCCATATGAACCACAAACAACAACTCCAAATGTGAAACAAGGCATGAGAAGCACTGAGTGTAAAAGCCATTATCTCCACAAGAAATAGATAATCACTTTCATGCACTATGAGTTTGGACTTCATCAGATAATAAAACAAATTCAAGCCTGCCATAAATAATCAAATACAAATCACATGTATAGACACACCTCTCAATATGAATGCATTTAAAGTAATTTGGAGCATTTGGAGCAGTTATAACAGAGGTCATTAGATGAAGGAAGCATGTCAGAGGAATAGAAAAGTTGTTCATATCAGCAGAGAAGAGGGAAAGGCAAGAGAGGAGAAGAAGAAAAAGAAAGTTGCTGGACCATGGCAGGATTTGGAATGTTTGTTTCAGGAAAGGCTGTTTAAAGGTGATAGTGAAATGTGGCAAGAATGTATTTTTACAACTCTGCAATCAGGAGGGTTGCAGGATGTCTACTTAAGAAATATGTTAACCTATAGTGAACTGAAGAGTGAGATGATGGCTTCATTGGGAGAAATTATAAACAAGATACAAGAGGAGGAGGTGAATGCAATAGAAATAAAGAAGAAATTGTATGCTCAAAAGGTTAAGGAAAAAGAGACATGAGTGGAAGAAAAAGCAGAGATGACAAGAAGAAAATTGCTGGTAAGGTTGAGCAGCAAAGAGGAAAAAGAACTCAATTGGTATGAGGTTTGAGACACAGTAATTGCAGCTGTTGGTATTTCACTAAAAGGGTAAGAGCTTTTATACATATTAATAAACAGACACATTGTGAGATTCTATTTGAGACAGGACAGTACATGGAAGAATTCTTAGAAAAGTTTGAAAGTAAAAAGATTGCAGTCCTTGGAATATGCATATAGCACAAACATTTAATAGAGACAAAAAAATGATTGTGCAATTTTGAGTTGAAGTTGAGAGAGAAGTGGAAAAAGATTGTTTAAAGACTGTATGCAGAGAAGTGATGGACATTGCAAAAATTAAGACCATAGATAATTATGGACTGGGAGATTGGATCAATGAGTACGTTTAAAAATGGAAAATGGAAAAATAATGCATATTTTAAGTATGATAAATGTAGATGGAAATAGATATTATGTTAAATATAAGGAACAACCAAAACATTTTTGTGGGAAAGATGAAAATATGACCATTTGATTAGTAATTGTGGTAAAAGAAAATGTTCTGTTTGTTGAAAACCAGGGCATGAAGCTAAGAATTGTGATATGACATGCAAAACATAGGGAAATATGACATGCTTGGATGGATTGTGAAGAAAGCAGCTAAAGAACAAGAGCAAACACAGGAAAATGTAGATGGGAGTATAGAAAAAGATTATGCAGAACAGAATGGTAATGAAGGGATAGTAGATGAAAAAAATGAAAATAATGAAGTTGAAGAACAGGTACAAGAAACAAGTGAAGATGAATATGTAAATTGGAGAGTGATGAGAAGTACAAATAATTCAATATGCAAAAGGGTGAAAGAGAGAAAAAGAATGGTTAAAAGTATTGTTATGAAAGAAAATAAAAAAGATAAATGGTAAATGTATAAATATGTAGCAAATTTTATTTAAAGGAAGCTGACAATCTTAGCTATAAATTTTAATAGAATAAAGAATATTAAAAGAAGAACATGTGTTTTAGAATAGTGTGTATCACTCAAGAAAGGCCACAAACAGAAAAATTATGGGGAAACATTATTTGGAATGTGGGAAAAGAAACATGTTGAGGTAATCCAATGTTATGTAATGAAACAATAAATGTTTCAGATTAGACTATAGTAGAATTGGGTAGAATAATAGTTATATAAGTAACATGGAAGAAAGATGTGTATATATGTATTGATATTTCTGCACATGTTACGTTGAAAGAAAGAGAAATAATGTTTAAAAAATATTAAACTATGTAGGAGTGAATATGGACATAATATTAGTGGAAGATTTCAACTGTGACTTAAGAAAAAGAAGAAAAGTAGGAAGTGATGTTAGCAAGGTATATGAAATAATAAAATGTGGCAAGTTTTATATATATAAGATGAGAAACATTGGACTTACAAAAGAAATGAAATACAAACATAAATTGATTACTTTGTAATATCTAATAGCCTAAAAGTAGTACAAGGAGGAATAAAGGAAACTGGATTTTCAAATCTTAGCTATATGGGTAGACGTGCAAGAAAAAGATGGATATAAGATTAGGTAAATGTATTAAGAGACTTAATGAAAAAGACTTAGATGAGGGAGACAGAAAAGAGATTAACCAGCTATGGAAAGATCATATGGCTATGAGAAGTTTTTTTTTATGAAAATTCGATGAATTGGTGGACAAGCTTTAAAGAAAAATATAAGAAATGTTTTCTGGAATATCGAGTGATGAGAAAGAGGAAACAGAAATTAAAATATAAGCAAATGAGTCAGGAGGTGTTTAAAGAAGTAATAGAAAAAAAGACAAGTACTTATGAAAATGAGAAAAAAGTTATAGGAGATGATGAGGAGAGGATTAAAAATGTTATACAAGCAAAGATATTTTTACAAGGGAAAAAAAAGAGGTTGTGCTTTATTTAAATAAGATTGTGACAGAAAATGAGAGAAGGATAAAGGAATACACAAGAAAAAGTACTTGAAGAAATAAGAAAATAAATAGAAAATACATTTAAAAAGGACATAGAAGAGAGGCATAAATGGAAAGTTAGTTAAACATTAAGTAAAGAGGATAATAGGAATATGGAAAAGTGTATAAGTGTAGAAGAACTTAGTGTAATTTTAAAGGAATTAAATATGGAAAAGGCTACGAGAATCGATGGTAGTTAATATTATATGTATTATAATATGGAAGAGTATTAAATGAATGATTAGAACAAGGAATAGTAGAAAAAGAAATATGTACAGGGCTTATGAAATTTATATGGAAAAAAAAGAGAAAAAGAGGACATAAGAAATTGGAAACCAATAGTTTTGAATAAAAGAGTATAATAGGGAAAAGATTATGAAATAGTGTTGATAAATTACTTGATGACACGATTTTCAGTAAGAAAGGGAAAGGAAGTCAATATTCATTATGGATATTGAAAGAAGTGATAGATGACATTATAAATAAAGGGGTGGAAACTAAAGGTACTGCTCTAGCCTCCTGCCTGGTCGCATCTTCTTCCTAGTAGGAAACCCCCTGTCTATCCCTCACCGCGTGGCACCCAGGGCACACTCAGATACGGACCTATTCCCAGTGTGGGCTCCAATTTAAACAGTTAAAATTGAACAGAGAATTTGTACTTTTGAAAAGGGACACTAGGGAAACCCCCTGTCTATCCCTCACCGCGTGGCACCCAGGGCACACTCAGATCTGGACCTATTCCCAGTGTGGGCTCCAATTTAAACAGTTAAAATTGAACAGAGAATTTGTACTTTTGAAAAGGGACACTAGGGAAACCCCCTGTCTATCCCTCACCGCGTGGCACCCAGGGCACACTCAGATACGGACCTATTCCCAGTGTGGGCTCCAATTTAAACAGTTAAAATTGAACAGAGAATTTGTACTTTTGAAAAGGGACACTAGGAAACCCCTGTCTATCCCTCACCGTGGCACCCAGGGCACACTCAGATACGGACCTATTCCCAGTGTGGGCTCCAATTTAAACAGTTAAAATTGAACAGAGAATTTGTACTTTTGAAAAGGGACACTAGGGTAAAATTACTAGCCTATTCACTAATTTGTACACTAAGGAAGTGTGCCGTTGGCAGGAGCTAGTCAGTACCTAGCAAAATCTGGTTATCTCACAATAGAATTTTCCATGAATTCAGGTAGTGTCTCACTGAATAGTAGCTTACCTTAACATAAACTGGTTCACCTACCTTCAGCTACCTTTGAGACCCTGCAGACTCCTAGCGGTGTTAGCGAGGTTTTGTAAACCCTACCTTTTTTTCCGCCATTTTTTTCAAAACCTAACTGCTAGCAGGTACTGCTCTAGCCTCCTGCCTGGTCGCATCTTCTTCCTAGTAGGTACGCAGTCACATAACAGTGCTTAAACTGTTTAAACTGTTTAATACTTGAAAGTTGCTTCTGCAATAGCAGATTTCTTATTGTTAAGTGTTTTTTTCAAGTAGCGTTACAGACCTATCTTGGCTTGGCTGTAAACGGCTTGCCTCATCGGCGTGCAGTCACATAACAGTGCTTAACTTGTTTAAATTGTTTAATACTTGAAAGTTGCTTCTGTAATAGCAGATTTCATATTGTCAAGTGTTCTTTTTGTCAAGTAGCGTTACAGACCTATCTTGGCTTGACCAGAACTTGCCTCAACGGGCGTGTTTTCTGGGAAGCAGCGTGTTGGCGCTTGTTATAGAACTGACTTGTTTCTGTGTTTGAGAGTTAACTATTACAGTACTGCCTCATGTTTTTAACTGTATTTACCTAGTCATAACGTTAAAACAGTTTAGTTTTGCCTCTTAGGCGTGTTTTTGTCTACAGAGTTATAACTGCAGCATTGTGCTGGTGCTTGTAATACTAATTATCTAGCAATGAGTTCAGATGGTCTGTTTATATCATATCTCAAGAAGCTAGTGCACTAATAATAGTAAGAATAGAGTTGGTGAGTGTCGCTTTTACTACAGTCTGAAATCACTTTGTTAGCGTGCTTTCAGCACTGATAAATCATTGATTGAATATTTTTGTGCTGTGTTTGTATCCTTGTTCATAATTGCCATACAGTAATATTTGGTTAGGAATCCAGTTTGTGATTACATTCCCATAACTCCTGTCTTTTTCCCTATCTATTACAGGAAACCCCCTGTCTATCCCTCACCGCGTGGCACCCAGGGCACACTCAGATACGGACCTATTCCCAGTGTGGGCTCCAATTTAAACAGTTAAAATTGAACAGAGAATTTGTACTTTTGAAAAGGGACACTAGGGTAAAATTACTAGCCTATTCACTAATTTGTACACTAAGGAAGTGTGCCGTTGGCAGGAGCTAGTCAGTACCTAGCAAAATCTGGTTATCTCACAATAGAATTTTCCATGAATTCAGGTAGTGTCTCACTGAATAGTAGCTTACCTTAACATAAACTGGTTCACCTACCTTCAGCTACCTTTGAGACCCTGCAGACTCCTAGCGGTGTTAGCGAGGTTTTGTAAACCCTACCTTTTTTTCCGCCATTTTTTTCAAAACCTAACTGCTAGCAGGTACTGCTCTAGCCTCCTGCCTGGTCGCATCTTCTTCCTAGTAGGTACGCAGTCACATAACAGTGCTTAAACTGTTTAAACTGTTTAATACTTGAAAGTTGCTTCTGCAATAGCAGATTTCTTATTGTTAAGTGTTTTTTTTTCCAAGTAGCGTTACAGACCTATCTTGGCTTGGCTGTAAACGGCTTGCCTCATCGGCGTGCAGTCACATAACAGTGCTTAACTTGTTTAAATTGTTTAATACTTGAAAGTTGCTTCTGTAATAGCAGATTTCATATTGTCAAGTGTTCTTTTTGTCAAGTAGCGTTACAGACCTATCTTGGCTTGACCGTAAACGGCTTGCCTCAACGGCGTGTTTTCTGGGAAGCAGCGTGTTGGCGCTTGTTATAGAACTGACTTGTTTCTGTGTTTGAGAGTTAACTATTACAGTACTGCCTCATGTTTTTAACTGTATTTACCTAGTCATAACGTTAAAACAGTTTAGTTTTGCCTCTTAGGTGTTTTTGTCTACAGAGTTATAACTGCAGCATTGTGCTGGTGCTTGTAATACTAATTATCTAGCAATGAGTTCAGATGGTCTGTTTATATCATATCTCAAGAAGCTAGTGCACTAATAATAGTAAGAATAGAGTTGGTGAGCGTCGCTTTTACTACAGTCTGAAATCACTTTGTTAGCGTGCTTTCAGCACTGATAAATCATTGATTGAATATTTTTGTGCTGTGTTTGTATCCTTGTTCATAATTGCCATACAGTAATATTTGGTTAGGAATCCAGTTTGTGATTACATTCCCATAACTCCTGTCTTTTTCCCTATCTATTACAGGAAACCCCCTGTCTATCCCTCACCGCGTGGCACCCAGGGCACACTCAGATACGGACCTATTCCCAGTGTGGGCTCCAATTTAAACAGTTAAAATTGAACAGAGAATTTGTACTTTTGAAAAGGGACACTAGGGTAAAATTACTAGCCTATTCACTAATTTGTACACTAAGGAAGTGTGCGTTGGCAGGAGCTAGTCAGTACCTAGCAAAATCTGGTTATCTCACAATAGAATTTTCCATGAATTCAGGTAGTGTCTCACTGAATAGTAGCTTACCTTAACATAAACTGGTTCACCTACCTTCAGCTACCTTTGAGACCCTGCAGAGTCCTAGGGGTGATAGCAGGTTTTGTAAACCCTACCTTTTTTCCGCCATTTTTTCAAAACCTAACTGCTAGCAGGTACTGCTCTAGCCTCCTGCCTGGTCGCATCTTCTTCCTAGTAGGTACGCAGTCACATAACAGTGCTTAAACTGTTTAAACTGTTTAATACTTGAAAGTTGCTTCTGCAATAGCAGATTTCTTATTGTTAAGTGTTTTTTTTTCCAAGTAGCGTTACAGACCTATCTTGGCTTGGCTGTAAACGGCTTGCCTCATCGGCGTGCAGTCACATAACAGTGCTTAACTTGTTTAAATTGTTTAATACTTGAAAGTTGCTTCTGTAATAGCAGATTTCATATTGTCAAGTGTTCTTTTTGTCAAGTAGCGTTACAGACCTATCTTGGCTTGACCGTAAACGGCTTGCCTCAACGGCGTGTTTTCTGGGAAGCAGCGTGTTGGCGCTTGTTATAGAACTGACTTGTTTCTGTGTTTGAGAGTTAACTATTACAGTACTGCCTCATGTTTTTAACTGTATTTACCTAGTCATAACGTTAAAACAGTTTAGTTTTGCCTCTTAGGCGTGTTTTTGTCTACAGAGTTATAACTGCAGCATTGTGCTGGTGCTTGTAATACTAATTATCTAGCAATGAGTTCAGATGGTCTGTTTATATCATATCTCAAGAAGCTAGTGCACTAATAATAGTAAGAATAGAGTTGGTGCGCTTTTACTACAGTCTGAAATCACTTTGTTAGCGTGCTTTCAGCACTGATAAATCATTGATTGAATATTTTTGTGCTGTGTTTGTATCCTTGTTCATAATTGCCATACAGTAATATTTGGTTAGGAATCCAGTTTGTGATTACATTCCCATAACTCCTGTCTTTTTCCCTATCTATTACAGGAAACCCCTGTCTATCCCTCACCGGCGTGGCACCCAGGGCACACTCAGATCTGGACCTATTCCCAGTGTGGGCTCCAATTTAAACAGTTAAAATTGAACAGAGAATTTGTACTTTTGAAAAGGGACACTAGGGTAAAATTACTAGCCTATTCACTAATTTGTACACTAAGGAAGTGTGCCGTTGGCAGGAGCTAGTCAGTACCTAGCAAAATCTGGTTATCTCACAATAGAATTTTCCATGAATTCAGGTAGTGTCTCACTGAATAGTAGCTTACCTTAACATAAACTGGTACACCTACCTTCAGCTACCTTTGAGACCCTGCAGACTCCTAGCGGTGTTTTCCCCGCTCCGCTTCGCCCTCGCTCCGCTCGGGCTCGCTCCACCCTGCCCTTATCCCACCCGCCCCACTACCTCTACATTTATAAGGTCATTAGCCCAACCCCCTTTTCTCTTGACCAATCCTGACCATCAGTCAATTTATCAACTCTCCTCTCACACTCCAGGCCCACCTTAACTACCAAGTAAAATCTTCTACTTAGCTTACCCATTAGCCTTTCTCCCATATATCATGGGTAAAGCCTCATACCCTATTATCCTTCCCACAGTAGTACTCCTTCTTATTCCTTATTACTTAACCAGATATGAAAACCATACACTCTCAGGGATTCCTTTCCCCAAAAGCCACACTAAGTCACACTCAAACAACCCCCATCACACCAACACATATTCCCACTACCCACCCTACACTCACAGTCCTAAACCAGTGCATCTTACTCTCCGCTATCCCAAACCATCTACAAGTAAATCTAATCTCAAGCTGTTATTTAAACTACAAACATTGTTAGATCATTTGAAAACTTGTATTGCCACAGATGGTGACATCCACCCCAATCCAGGTCCTACCACTACCACAGACCCTAATTCCATAAAGTTTGCCCGTGTCTCTCGAAGAACCTCCTTATACTTCACCTCAATCTAAGAAGTATAAACAATAAGGTTCATAATTTTCATGCGATGGTAGATACCCATTCCCCAGACATCATGTGCCTATCTGAAACCTGGCTCAAACCAACTACTAAGGATGAAGAAATCCTTCCCCCTGGATATAACATCCTTAGGGCTGATCGGATTAACAAAGGGAGGGTTAGCTGTATTATTCAAGAATATCCTTAATATCGTCCTTAATCCTATCCTACCCCCAAAATCTCCAATATTGAACTTATCTCACTAAAGATCTGCCTAAACACCCAAAAATTCATTAATCTCATTGTAATCTATATACCACCAGGAAATCATTCAGATAACCTTGAGCAATTGCTCAGCTGGCTAGCCTCAATTGCCCTCAAGAAACCATAGTAATAGGTGATTTTAACCTTGACTGGTCCCTCTACACTGCACCCAAAAAGCCCCTCGCAATTAACCTTCATGGTTTTTCCCAAAATATTTCTTCACCTACCAGAATTGGCAACCCTAAACAAAAAGAGAGCATCATTGACTGGATTCTTACTAATAAAGACACACATAATTATTCTACAGGGACACTCCCAAATGACCTCAGTGACCACCTTATTACCTATATCCAGAAACATAAGTGTCCATCGAATAACCCCCCCTCTTACAGACTTGTTAGAAACAAGAAGAATTTTGTCCCAAGACTTTTCCTTGCTGAACTCCAATCCTGTAATTGGTCCACCCTGAAAACTTTACCACTCGAAGAGAGCGTAGCACACTTTAATAGTACTTTCCTGAAGATACTTGACTCCCACGCCCCAAACCGTCAAATCAGAACCAAGGAACGAATAGCACCTTGGCTGTCTAGCGAAACCAAATCTAAAATTAAACTTCGAAACCAGGCCTGGCATAACTGGAGAGCGACCAAAACCCCACTAGCTCGCATCAAATTTCAACAGCTTAGAAACACTACTAAAGCGGCCACTACCCAAGACAAAAAACAATATTTTTGTCACCTCCAGGACAAACACCAGAACAATCCAAAGAAATTTTGGGCTGGATTTAATAAGCTCCTCCGCCCGGGTAAATCTACTACCCCAACCCCTGAGAAACTCATTGGGAAAGAACCAGAGATAATAGCCAATGCTTTCAACTCTTTTTTCATCGAGACCATCCAGTCCCTAACCAGTCAGCTTACCACTACCAACCCTTCTTTTACCCACACTAAAGACTCAGTACACCCCTCCTTTAATCTACAGCCGGTACCTACCTCCTATATACGCATCCTCCTGAAAAAACTCAAACCTACCACCTTAGCTGCTGACCAGCTCCCTGCAGAATACCTTCAAATAGCGTCAGACGCCATTGCCTATCCCATCTCAATATTGATTAATAGAACTATAACTGAAACTACCATTCCCTCTATTTGGAAAATCTCATATATCATCCCTCTTCATAAGGGGGACCTCCATGGAAACATCCAACTACCGTCCCATAGCAATACTGTCTCCAATAGCTAAAGTCATGGAACGGTGTGTTCACAAACAGCTCCTACACTATCTCAACCTTAATAGTCTTCTGTCCCCAACTCAGCATGGCTTTCGCCCCCATCACAGTACAACCACTGCCCTTCTTTCCTTTGTTGACTCAGTCAACAACAACAGGAACAAGAAATTAATTTCCTCAGCTCTCTTCCTTGACCTCTCAAAAGCCTTTGATATGGTCAATCATAAGCAACTGCTTCACACCCTGGAAACCCTATACCTTGACATCCCAACCATAAACTGGTTTAAAGCCTATCTCTCGTGTAGGCAACAAGCCGTCCAATGGCAAAACAAGCTATCCGTCCTACTTCCCAACACCATAGGTGTTCCTCAGGGCTCTATACTGGGTCCTCTTCTTTTCTCAGTTTTCATTAATGAACTTCACTCGATCATCCCTAATTCTACATGCATCCAATATGCGGATGACTCTACCCTGATATGTTCTGACGTCTCCCTCCCGAAACTTCAAACAATCACCCAAAACTGCTTTACGTTAGTGGAAAAATGGTTCTCTAAAAGGCAACTAATCCTTAATCCCACTAAAACCAAACTATTGCTTTTCTACCCCTCTGCAACTACTCCTTTAGGTAAAGATCCTCTGAATGCGGACAACATGTTCCATGTGGAATCTATAAATGGTACCATCATATCCCCGGTCTCTCATACCAAACTATTAGGTGTGACCATAGATAACAAGCTTAAATTTGATATACATATTAACCAAACCATTAAATCCGTGAACAAGAAACTTGGATCTATGTACAGAATAAAAGATTTCCTAACCCTCATACTAAACTAACCATTGCTTCGCACTCACCTCCTTTCTACCCTCCTTTATGCCTCACCAATACTGTCGTTCCTCAACATGCGGAACTCAATAAACTATCTGTTGCCTATAATCATATAGCTAGATTTATAACAGGAACCCCAGATCGTACTCACCACTGCCTCAACCTAAATAACCTCGGATGGCTCGAACTCCCCAACCTCCTCAAACTCAAACAACTTACAGAGGCTTTCAAAATAATCAACCAACTGGACAGAACCCCTCTTTGTGCAATATCCTTACCCCTACTCTAACCTAAAATCACTCAGGTCAGCTAATAGTGTTCAAGTTCTAACCATTAAATCTAATAACTCTGGAGGTGATGCTCTCTATGCCAATTCCATTGGAAAGCTATGGAACTCTCTACCCAATAGCCTCAGACTAATGACCTCGATTAATCAATTCAAAACTCACCTCAAAATATTTCTTAAGTCTGAATGGTTATGCCCATGTCCTAAACCTGGCTAGCTGCTGCATTTACCCTGCATCAGCGATCGCAACTCTTCCCTGTGACTACAATTGGTCGCCGACCTAGTATTTATCTGTATAATATTACTGATTGTTACTTTATAAATATGTTATTCTAATGGCGTTTTCACTTTGTTTGTTTTTCATGCCAACCTATACCATTTGTAAATGTATTCTGTATTGTCTTATCTGTGGAGCTTTTCTCCCCGGGCCTCTACTGAAAATGGACATGTATCCAGCTAGACTAGCCCGGTCAACAAATGTAAAATAAAATAAATAAATAAAATAAATAAATAAATTTAATGTAGGAGATGTAAGTAAAGCATTTGATAAAATACAATACAATTTCTTGTAGGATAAATTAAGACATTATGGTATAAATGATAAAATAAAATATTTATGTCATTATATGAAAATAATAATGTGAAAATTATACTAAATGAGTAATTAAGTGAAGAAATAAAAATAGGATGTGGAATGAGGCAGGGGTGTCCAGCAAGCAGCATTTTATTTGTTTTAGTTATGGACATAGTTGTTAGTAATATGAATATAGAGTGTTGAAAATGGCAAGATATAACAAAACAGGAGATATTCAAATTCCAATAATTCTTACTTATACAGATGATATAGTCTTATGTCCTCCCAATGGTTGGGTGGGCGTTCGAAAGACATGCGTAAATGGGTGTGCCTTCATTGAAGGTTGAATATCGAGCTGGCACCTTGGCGTTCGTGAAAATCTACTGCCAATCATTAGTGGACCGGAGTTCTGCTGTGGCGACCCCTAACCAGGAAAAGCCGAAAGACAACAACAACAACAGATGATATAGTCTTAATTATGAAGAATAAGGAATGGATGGAAGAAGGTATCAAAAAATTAAATCAGTATTTAAAAATTCTTGGTCTATGTAGAAATAAATACAAAAGTAGTGGCATTGGGTCAATAGATGGTCTAGAACAGATTTAATTTAATGATGAGGTTATAGATATATTAGGAATAAAATGTTGGATAAAAATGTATGGAGAAAAGCAATGAGAGCAAATAATACAAAAATTAAGAGACGTTTGTATGTTTTGGAAGTCATATAAATTGTATAAGAAAAATGTATATTCGACAAATTTGATACTTTTAGGTAAAATAGCATATTTAGCAGGTATTTGTATGATTCCATCTAAATTTTTAAAAGTTATTATCTATTGTGTGCTAATTTATATGGGGATCCAGAATTAATCCAGTTAGTAGAGGGATTTTGTATGTTAAAGAAGAGGAGGGAGGACTGAGATTGAGTAATCCAATTGTTCATGCAGCATCATTGAATCTTTATAAAGTTTTGTCAGTATTGGAAGAAAAGCATAAGAATTTAATAAATGGTATTATGAAAGACAAGTATAAGAATTGTTGAGGGAAAATAAGTTCTGGGAAAACATGGACTTTTTTTTTGTAAATGAAAATATGAAAGAGTATCAGAATATTTTTTATGAAAATTGAATTTAAAAAATGTAGGAAAAAATAGAACAGAATGTTATTCTAATATAATGAATGAACACTAGTATATATATCCATGGAAGCATTTAGGGAATGAAGGAAGAAATGCAATTAAGGCAAGACATGCATGGTGTAGGAAAGTTCATGAACGTAATGATTTTATGTGGAGATTGACAATAGGTAAACTGCCAGTTAAAGCCAACAAGCCTTATAAAAAATACAGGAGACAGTGTCTAATTACTGTGGGGAGGTTGACATAATGGCACATGTTTTTCTGAATTGTTTAAGAGTAAAAGGGATTATGGACAAAAGTATGTAAGAATAAGATACTAAAAGACTTTAAAATTGTTGAAGATATAAATATGAAAATGCTGAAATATGGGTACTATGGCAACAAGAGGTGAAAGAGACTAATAAAAACTGTTTTACGTTTCATGAACAATATGGAATGAGAGACTGAATGAAAGTAAGTTCAATGGCAAATGGGTATTGTCTGAAATTTTGAAAAATATATATTTTTGGTTGTGGCAAAAGGAGTGGGGAATCATTAAAATATATGAAATTGCATGGTAGATGAAAAATGTAAACAATTGCAAATAATGTAACATGTAACTAATTTAAATAATGTGTACAAGCTGTGTTAATCAATAAAGAAACCCAACTCTTTAAAGCTGCTAGATGATCCCGAAGGTCTCCGATAGCAGCAAGTAAGACGTGTAAGAAGAGCAGCAACATGGAGGAGGAAAGAAAAGCTATGAAGAGTTTAGAAGTGAAAAGTGAAAATTTGAAGAAAAATGTTTGATATGGAGTTACAGAATATAAACAAAGATTAGTGTGGTGAATGTTACAATTGGGCAGTGTTTAGTTGTCTCCTTTGAGAAAGAAGTGAGTCTGTGGAAGTGGTGTGGATAACATAACTGGCATTCAGGAGGGCTTGCAGATGATGTTCTGTTAAAAATATTCAAGTAGGATGATCCAGGTGACAGTTATACTGTTTCATAGGTTGAAATGGCTGCTATAATTTTTGGAAGTGTGGAAGATATGGAAATGGAACCAGGTGAAGTGGCAGCAGAGAATGCAGCAGTAGAAACTTAGTCAGTAATGACACAAAGCAAAATAGGAAAGCAACAACAAACTGAGAAGGCGTCCAGTTTTGTGGCAGCAGATAATGGAGTAACTAAAATAACAAACTGTAAGTAAAACTGTTTTTAAAAAGAAAAGAGTTAGAACAAAAAATGACACTGTAATTGACAGGTATGTATGGGACAATTTGGTAACTCTTTCAGGTTCTAAAATTCAAGATATTTGGTCTTTTTTATACATATTGGGGCAGAGACTTTTTTGACTTAACATTTGAAACTGATGAACTTATGATAAAATTTCTGTAACTGTGTAACAAAAAGAATAACATTTATCTGTGAGACAATTATTTGTTTTCTGGTAATAACTTAAATGTTAAAAAATGTTAATTTGCAGTTTAGAACTGATGAGCTGGAAGAATACAATGCTAAAAATGCATGCAGGATCTGAGTGAAACTGTTGACAATATTGTGAAAGTTAGAGATGAGAGAACTTTACGGAATGGAGAGTGGAGTTTGGATATTGTTTTGAATTGTGAAAGCATGATGAAACACTTGCCAAGTGTTATTTTTGTGGTTGGTCATAGAGGGACATAAAGATAAGCTGGCCACTCTAAATAATGTTTTTGGGGCTGGGAGCTTTTTTCATTTACTTAACAGCTGTGACAAGGTGCAATGTAACCAGTGTGTGGAGAAAGGGCATGCAGCAAGAAGGTGTGTGCCTGAATAGAGGTTGTATAAAAAGAACATATCTGGATAGATTGTTAAGAGCAAACAGTAAATAATTAAAAAGAATGGGAAAGGAAAGAAAACATACATGAGGAAGAACAATGAGCGGTTGGGGAGAGGATGAAAAAATATACCTGGAAGGACAACAAGAGGCTAGGGACATGGTGAACTAGGTGAAGAAGAAGTTGTAGAAGAAGAAAAAATCTGGATGGGAAATTATGAGAAGAGACAGTGCATGCAGGGAGAGAAGTCAGGAGAAGGGATTGCTACTAATAACTTTTTGAAGTTCTAGCCAGTGAAAATTCTGATTCTACGGATCAAGGATGATTTGTATATAAACCAAGGAAAATATTCAATTGAGGAAAGGGTAAAAATGTAAAAATATTTCTTCTAAATTTAAAACTAAGGAATGGAAACAGTTTTAGAGTACTTTCAGTAAATAAACACTGAAAGAAGGATAAGGATACTGGAATGGTGTACTAAATGTGATGTGGCTGTTATTCTGTTTGAGGACATAAGATTCCTGATAAGTGAAGAAAGACTGCAAACAGAAACATTGTGGAATAGAAATATAATATGGAATTTAGCAAGTGAACATTGCTCAGAAGTGGCTGTGTTGTGTAACAAAGCAGAGAAAATATTAGCTCTAATATTGGTAAGGATGGGAAGGTTAACTGTTGTGGATGTGAAGTGGAGAGAACATGTTTATAGAATTATAACATTATATATACATATATAACTAGCAAACAAAGAAAGACACTGGGCAGGATTCACGATGGCTTGCACGGAGTCTAAGAGTCGTGTAAGACTCCATGCAGCCATCGCAATCCAGGAACAGCCCGAAATCCCATGTAAGAGACCAGCTAAAACGACTCTTACACGGGCAGGGCATGGATATGCTAATAACCTCACTTGCAGCTGAAAGGCATGCAAATGAGGTAGATTAGTGATCCATGAAGCTGAAACCAGCCCGTGTAAGAGTCGTGTTAGGTGCAGAAATGTACTCAGTTGACAACTGAGTACGTTACTGCAAATAACACAATGGAACCATGACAGGTCCAAATAAAGTGTGCATATGTTGCAGTCAGCATGCCAATGGCCAAATATGTGGCCATTGGCATGGTAACCTGATGCAAACATGAAATAAAATACTTTTTTTTCTGTGACGTTTAAACGCAGCGCAGCCCCGCGCAAACGGGCTGCGCTATATAGAACATAAAAGTAAAGGTTTGAAACCCACAAATGTGGGTTTTATGTAATGCATGGATTTGCAATGCAGGGACTAGCAGACCAAAAACAACATGGCCACCGTCTAGTGGTTGCTAAGGGGGAAGCTGAGTGTAAGACATGTAACTAAGCATTAGTAGGCAATCCTATGTAAATGAGTGGTAGGATAGTGAATCACACTGTCACATAGCAAATGAGCACATTCCGTGTAGTGTAAGAGTTAGATAAGGGGGAGTAACAGAGTAGGAGATAGGTGACATCACAGGGGGGAATGTCAGGAAGAAATCAAGCTCATTGGAGCAAAGTGGTATGTGAAAGATGTCAATCACACAGCATAAAAAGAGGAGTGTCAACAGATAAGCATGGGAAAGTCAAGAAATGGAAGGTGTACACTGTGGCCAACACCAAAGTTTCTTGCTGTGCGTGCATGCACGCGTGTGCCTGCTGGGAGCCACAAGTAAGACAGAGTGTGCTCGTGTAAGGCAGAGTAAGCATGTAGGAGCCTGTGTAAAGATCTGTAAACCTGTGTGTGCTGGTGTGCGCGTGTTTTAACCTGAATAAGCAGATTCTAGTCCATGTAAGCATGTGTGCACACGTGGTAGCCACTGTGAGTGTGTTTTCCCTGGTATGCGAGCTGCTCCCCCCTGAGGAAACAGAGAGGAAAAAGGAAGCAGAAGAAATAGTAGGAAACTAGCAGGGAATACTGGTAGAGCTAGCAGGTGAAAACAATTAGAAGCAGGCAATTACACAGGCAGAATACTAGCCCAGCCCAGCACTTAAAACACTGCAAACAGCATTGCAGTATGTTTCTCTCAAGAGACACTGCAAGACAGGAGTAAGCTAGTAGAAGTGAAAACTGAAAAAGCTGCACTCAGACCAAACATGCTAGGGGCTGCCATAGCTGTTATAAGGAGACATAGGAGACTTGCTGAGGGTGGTGACAATGCAAATGCTGCCAGACAACCCACAGTGAGGAGACGGAGAAGAGTGTACAGGCCCAGGGTCACCTACCAGGGGTTACATGAGCTGGAGATAGTGGAGCTATAGAGTGGACAGAGACCTCCTGCAGCAAATTGTTGAGCTGTGCAGGCCACGCCTCACACACAGAACCAACAGAGGGGAACCCATCCCAGTGGAAACCAAGGTATGTGTTGGCCTAAGAATACTAGCAACAGGTACCTTCCAGAGACCAACTGGTGATATGATGGGGATATCACAGGCATCAGCCTCCAGGGTACTGCACCAGTTCCTGGATGCCATGTCAGCACATGTCGGTGAGCATGTATATTTCCCCAATGCCCATGAGGTATTGGCCAGCAATATGCGTCTCTTCCATCAAATAGCGGAATACCCTGAGGTAGTGGGTGCAATAGACTGCACGCACATACGCATCAAAGCACCAGCTGGTGAGCGGGGTAGGGCCTACATTAACCGCAAGGGCTTCCCCTCCATCAACTGCCAGGTTGTGTGTGATGCCCAGGGCATAATAATGAATGTGTGTGCTGGCTGCCCTGGGAGCTACCATGATTCCCATATCTGGAATTTGATGCAGCTGTACCAGACATTTGCCAATGGGAACATCCCACATGGTCACCTAGTGGGGGATGCAGGATATGCACTGGAGCCGTGGCTGATGACACCCATCAGAAATGCACACACACCTGAACAGGAACGCCATAATGAGGCACACGCACAAACATGTAATGTAATAGAGCATGTGTTTGGGCTGCTCAAGTCACGGTTCCAGTGCCTGGACACATCTGGTGGAGCCTTGCAGTACTCACCAACTACATGTACCCAAATTGTCATGGTATGTGCTATGCTACATAATATGATTCTGTGAAAACAGCTGCAGCAGGACCAGCATAGGGCCGGGACAAACAGCCCCCCACCATTGCCAAGGCCATCACAGGCAGAGCGTGACTCGGAGGAGGAACAACCTGAGCCTGCCCCAGTAGGCAGAAGGAGGTGTGCCCAGTATGCCCTGGCCTTGGCAAAGAGGCAACGCATAGCACATACACTGGCTCAGTAGGAACCCTGGGAATGATATCCCTCTCTGACTCACTCATATAGTAACAGGGACGCCTAACATGACACAACCTGCTCTCAAACATGTACAGGGAGTGTAGTATGTGCATCCGACAGAGGCAGCCCTGCAGCACCACCTGAGGCATGATTGCCATGTGTTAAGCAATGTAACACCATCTAGTATATGCAAACATGAAGACCCTGCCTAACATCTCACCCTCACCAAGCATGATGCCACACTATGAAGACAACAAGATCAAGTACAATAATTGGCTGAAGTATTGCTGTTAGCAAGGGGGAACACATGGCTGACAGCCTGGGCTGACATGCCGAGCAAGACATGATGCCCCACCTGCTAGGGATGGCATGCACCCAGCACACCTGGCTGTGTGGATACTGGCAAAGGCTGTTGTCACCCCACTGTGCCTTGAATAGGTAAGGCTGGAAACACAAACCCACCACCATAGGTAGCACAAGGGATAACAACCTGGACGTAATGCTACCCAATGCCAGAAGTCTAACCTGCAAGGTGCATGCAGACCAAACCCACCACAGCATGGAGAATGGTAATATGTGTTCTGTAACAGAAACCTGGGTCAAGGCCCAGAAGAGCACCCTAATACTACCAGGTTATGCCTCATACCATGCTCTACAGCTCCAAAACATGGAACACATGACAATAGGAGTGTGGCTATCAGTAATTGTCAAGGATAACCACACCCCCAGGTTGGTACCACAGCAAGAAGCAGCATGGACTATCCATGGGCAAGTAACACTGGCTCAAACTGTGTCCCTGTTTGAAGCCTGCTACAGACCACACTCACAAACCCAGGTACCCCAGCCAGCCTTCCTGAAGACACTGCAGAGTATGAATGTCTCAACAAATACCAAACAAGGCACACACAAAGTATGACATAGGTGGCAATCCATTATGTATGGAAGAAGTAATCAGGGACCTAGGGACACAAGTGGATGGTAACCTGTCATGTGACACTCACATTGCCAAGGTGGCCAGGAAGACCTGCTATATTGCCCACCTTAATATGAAAGGATGCACATGTAGATCAAGAGAGGTCACTGTGCCCCATACTCTTCCCTTATCAGGCCCATACATGACAACAATGCCCCAGTTCGGATGTACCTTACCTTACACCTGCAGCAGTTAGAAAGACCCCAAATGTACCTCACCAACAGGATAAAGGGTCCAAACATTGGACATCTGCAGCCTGGCTGAAGAAACCACAGCCCAATTCAGAAGCATACTGCCCAGTCAGAGGTGATGTATGCCTGATGTACAAGGCCATGTCCAGTCCAGAATGAATGGACATGCTCCACTGCAGAAACCCCAAATCCAGCAGAGACACCACAGTGAGATATCTGAACCTCCACACATAGATAAATAGGATGTGCTGGAGGGACAGATCCATAACCCAGAGGCTCCTTACACTCTGGAACAGAATCCCAGTCCATGATAGGCTGAGCTCCACACTCAAACTCAACAAGAGAAATCTGGTGAAGTGCATGGGAGATAGTAGGTGTACACTGGGGGCCATCCCTGTGTCACATCTAGCAAAGTAAACCCTACATGGGCATAATATGCACATTGCAAGGGATGTTGAAACTCACACACAGTCTGTCCGTGCTCAAACAAGGCCAGGGCAGATAGCCTAGTATGAACCTATGAACCTATGATGATACAAATTGTGCAGGACACAAAGGATTATCACACAGCTGTCCTACCTGATGGTAGGAACCATGGTGATAATCCACAGATATGCTCTGCAGCACTCTAATATCACAAACAATACACCAAACCCACACACATTGCCAACATCCTACCTAACAGATTCCTTGCAAACTCCCCACCAGCACCTAACTGCCAAATATCTATCCCAGCAGAGTGCTGGCCCCCTGACATTGCAGATGCTGAGGTAACAGCCAGCATCCACAAAGCACAGCACACAGCATCAATGGTACCAGATGGTGTCCTGGGTTGTGTCCAACAAGTACTGTAAGAAGAATGGAACAGCAAATAGCAGTACTGCGCACTATCAGTCCTACCACAGGATATGTACCCAAAGAGCAGTGTACAGCAACAGTGGTCCCTCACCACAAAGGGGTGCCTGAATGGATACTGCAAACTATCACTCTCAACCCCGACTATCTAGGTTGGCAAAGTAATGGAGAGGATGATCATGGATCCCATGAATAACGAGATTGGGTACCTACAGACATTGGACCCTACCCAGTGTGGCTGTCATAGGGCAGATCCTGCCCTTACACATGTCTGACTCATGTGAAACATGCACCAAGGCCATTGATGTGGGGAATGTGGATCACACAGCCTATCTGGACCTTGCTAAACCCTTCCATACAATACCCTAGTTGGTGGTACAGATAAGCTCACCAGCCTAACTATAAACCCCTATGCAAGTAGATGGGTTGCAAACCAGCTCAAGGACAGAACTGACCTGGTCAGACATGCTGCAGCCATGGCAGACTGCAAACCAGGTACAACTGGCATCCCACAAGGCATGGTCCTGGGACCTCTCTTGTATGCTATATATGTCACATAGGTACAGGCCAACATGGAAGGACTCTGTCTGAACAGGTTCGCAGAGGACTACAAACTGCCCACCATATCGGACCCTCCAGCTGACACAAGCAACCTACAAAAGGCACACATAGAAACAGACAAGTGGTGCCACAGCCATGTCAACAAGCTAAATGCAGAATAGTGTATAGTCAACCCCTGTGGAAACACAGTACATGGCCAGAAATTACCACATAGGTGTTAACCCAGTAAGTACATCAGGAGCAATAAGAGACCTGGGGACACAAGGTGATAGATATCCTGCATGTGACAACCATGTGTCTGTAGTGGTTACAGAAACATACCATATACCCACCTAATCATGAAGGTAAGCACAGCTCGGTTAGGGTAGGTCAATGTGCCTCTCCAGTCATCCATCAGCAGCCTCACAATTGTGTACAATGGCCCTTCAGGGATGTACCTTAGCAGACACCTGCATCAACTGGAAAGACCCCACAAATACCCCACCAGGAGGATCGCAGAGCTGTAACAGATGCCATGTGTCGCCTGATTAAACAAACTGCAGCTCCACACAGTGCCATACCGCCTGGCTGGAGGTGAACTGTGCCTGATGTATAGAGCCATGACCAAGCTGGTATCAATGGACATTTGGCACCATGTAAACTCTGAATGCTGGTGACCTATGCAGCTGACAGGCCTGAACCCCAGCACAGACATAAACAGGACATGCTGCACCGATTGGTCCATAACCCAGAAGCTCACTCCACTCACGACTAAACTCCCACTACAGGTTATCCAGGGAGTCCCTCATTGACTGTCATCCAGAGGAATCATGATGACTGGATGGGAGATGGTAGGTGTACCCTGGATATCACCTGTATGTCACGGGTAGACAGAGGCACAGCACACTAACCGTGACATATGTCATGGCAAACACCAGTAAATGTGTGTTGAAGGACAAACACTCTCTGACTAGCATTACAAATGGACTAGGGCACATGGCCATTGTTTGTCACTGTCCACACAAGTTGTGGAATACATTAACAATGTCGGACAATCATGTACTATGCTGTCCATATCTGAACAAAATGCAACATGGTCATATCTGCACAACTGGCCCTCAACCAGTCTGGTGTGCTCACTATAAATATTACAAGCAGTGATAGGACTGAAACCGATTATACTGTCCACCACAGTGAAAGTACTGCACCAGTACACTATATGACAATACAACTGTTTGGTCAGTAGGAAAGGATGTTGACAACTGTATGCAAACTATCCCATGGTGACCCTGCAGGCACAGCATAATGCCTGTTAGGTTCAGACACAAAGCAGTTGGGCAGTAAGAACACAACCTGATGTCCAACACTCAACTGTACATGTGAAATATAGATGGCGTCCACACACAAACACAAATGTGGTGGTCCACAGATCCCAACATAAGGAAAGGTCACACTGGGCATGCTCGCACACTTAGATAAATGCGTGTCAGTCAAGAAGCCATAGAAACTGTGAACTGGGCATGCTCACACACTTTAGCCATGTCACAGTTCAGCAGTTGCACACACATATCTGGCATTTGTATGTGTTAACACAGGAACCTCCCACAATACAGACATCTGCCCAGTGCACACAGTGAAGTTACAACAGAGACATAAGTAAAGTACTGGATCCCACTCATATGCAAACATCTTCCACAGTACACAAGTTGTTTATAGAGATAGGGAAGGCTATGGCAATAAAGACCCACAAACAGTATATGAGCAACAGATACTTGCATCTGACAGGTAAACATATGGCCGTAGAGTGCAATACTAGACTGTTGTCCCTAGGGAATACAGAAGGCTATCCACAGTGTATTTGGCATCTGCCTCCACAGTACAGTAGGCCACTGTGCCTGTGCAAAGTTAATGCATAGATATGCTCTCCCCTGTACTGATGGATAGTAACAGATGTACATACCTCTTCATACATAATGATGTCAGCACACTATACATATGTCAGGAGCAGAAATTATACCCAGTAATTTGAATAGCATGCTCTGCTACTGCGTCTCTCACAAGTGTCATAACATAGTTAGGTAGGGGTTTGAATCCTGCAAGTGCTCAGTGTGTGTGTGTGTGGGAGTAGTGTGTGCAATTCCATGTGTAAGAGAAATGTCCCTTTTGGCAACTATTACTACACAACACATGCTGCATATTCCACTGTCTAAACACTGATGATGTCAGCACCCTATAAGTACAGCAGGAGAAAGCAATCCTCCCAGTAATGCAAATAGCGCGCTCTGCTACTGCGTCTCTCACAAGTGTCATAACATAGTTAGGTAGGGGTTTGAATCCTGCAAGTGCTCAGTGTGTGTGTGACTGTGTGGGGGAGTAGTGTGTGTGCAATTCTATGTGTAAGAGAAATGTCCCTTTTGGCAACTATTACTACACAACACATGCTGCATATTCCACTGTCTAAACACTGATGATGTCAGCACCCTATAAGTACAGCAGGAGAAAGCAATCCTCCCAGTAATGCAAATAGCACACTCTGCTACTGCGTCTCTCACAAGTGATCTAACATAGTTAGGTAGGGGTTTGTATCCTACAAACACCATGTGTATTTTTGTCACACAGTTTGTCCATGTGTGTGGGGTGTTGTTCCCAATATTGCACGACATACATTATATCAGTAATGTCAATGCACACATGATGTATGTGTGTGCCACCTACACATATGTACCTGTGAACTGCAATAGTTCCCATGTCCGAAGCCTGCCTCATGTGAATACATGGAATATGCATCAGACAACTGTATGACTGTGGTGTTCTGTGCAGGGGCTGCATGTGGTATGTGACTATACAGTGTGGGTTGTAGATGGTGTCATCCCACCAGCGAGGGATACATGACTGGTCTGGAGCATATAGTCCACATGTTGGTGATGAACAGGTGCAGCATGTTGTCACCTCTTGTGGGAGTGGTAACAAGTTGTTCCATAGCAATGCAGGGAATGAATGCTAAGAACCCTTCAGATAGGGTCTTGGAGCTAGAGTAATGCTCACACTCTATGTTTGGGTAGTCGCAGTCCACCCATATAATGGTGTTTGTAGAGACTGTCATATTCCCAGTGTTGTCAGGAAGGCCAAGTGGGTTTCCTGGGTATGGGAGGGTGGTGTGTGCCAGGCTATGAACCTGAAGGCAGTCTAACCCACTGTTAGTTGCACATGGATAGGCTCTGATGCTTTGTGCTGTGCCACCAACCTGGGGGTGTGTGTATCTGAGGTGCCTTTGGATACATCATCCCTGTTCTGGTTTGGTGCATGTGTAGGGGATGACAAGCATGGTATGAGGAATGACCTGGCAGTGATGGTGTGCACCTGGGAGCCTTGTACCAGGAGTCTGTTACTGCACGGATATTGCTGTACCCCATGCTAAGGACAGTTTCCACTGCATGCATCTTGAGGTTTACACTGCTGCTGTTGAGTAGCATTTCTATTAGTGTCCTATCCCATGTGATACCTGTGTAGGTGGCTATGTAATGTCAGCCTTGCATACAAAGGCACTATGTGTGTAGCAACAGCCTCTGCCAATATACAATGGCCCATGGGTGACAGGTGCAAGCTGTCCCAAGCAAAGCAATGTGGCTTGTCCAGCATGTAATCCCACACTGACAGGCATTGGATCCCCTTTGAATGTCACTGAAACATACGTTAATTGCAGAAACTGATCATCCTGTCTACATATTGTGGCAGCATTCTTGGTGAGGGTAAGATGCTACTCAAGGTCAGGGTCATACCAGCCTGTGCCACAAGCTCAGAGAGCCCCTCTATGTCCCCTAACATGTAGTCCAGGGAGGTGCATCAGAGGTCATACACACTGGCACAGACAATGACTGAGTCATACTTCTACATGCCTTGGAGTGACTGGTATGCTTGTGTTATGTGGTGGATCATAGTGCCCGACGGGCATCTCAGCATGACCTTCACCTTGTTCAGCCTGGTGAGCAGGACCTCAGTGTACCTGACGATAGAGGTACCTCATACAACTGTAGCAGGTGTGTTGTCAAGCCGTATGGCCTGTGACTGTTTGGCACACAGGCTTTGTGAGCTATGTGTTGCACGTGCTCTGCTCTGGCTTAACGTTTGCTTGTGTGTCTGCTTTGCAGGTGTCAGCTGCTCAGGCAGGATGCTATTCTGAGAGTCCAATAATGTACCTGTGTGTTTCTGTGTTTGGATTGCGGTCGTGGCAGGTCTATGGGAGACTGGTACTGTATTCACTGTAGTATCCCACTCCACCTGACAGGGAATGCCAGTGCTGAGTTAAGAGAGCTTAGCCCCAGTTTGGCTATGTGGTTGCATCTCTCACATGTGTTGTAAGTGTATGGGAAGGGGAGAGGGTTGTCTGTGTACATGAGGCAGCTGTAACATTGCCACATGACTCACAGATTCACCAACTGGACCTGAGAGTAGATTGACAGGTGACCTTTGCACATGCTACCATAGCATTGTGAATCCCATACTAAGTAATGACACATAGGGCCAATGGGGAACAAGGTACTCAAGGTGACTATGTGAGGGTGTAGTGCTCCTGATTTGTTAGTGCTGGCATATATGAATGCTGTCTTGAGCAAATGCGAGGTAAGTCATATGCAATGTGTTACAGGCAAGCTACATGCAAACAGGACAAACAGTGACGTTCTGTCAAGTGAGACATGGACATCAGTACAGTAAGCAATACAGATGTCACTAGGGATCCACAGAGGCACTGTAAATCTGCACTGCAGGTGGAATCAGTGTTTCAGGAACATAACAAGCAAACATGCATACAAACAAAGCTACAGTCAGCAGGCCTGTATGTAGACTATGCTACAACAAACAAGGTGTACGACTTCCAGTAGGTAACAGTGCATATATGCAGGCACTATAAGCCTGTACCCAGACATTCACAGGTCAGACGGGCTGGGTCCAGCCACACCCCACAAGTGTATAGACCACGTACCTTTGTAATGTTGAATAACTGGCCTGATACCCAAGTGCTCATACCTGTAATAATACACATGTCAAATAACAGACACTGAGCCCTCACTCAGCAGTTCCAGACTTAGTATGATGTATGCTACCTGTCCTGGCACCACAGTATCCTTGACATGTATGGACACTCTCCCTCCTGTCATAGTTAGTTCTGTGTTTTGGTGCTGTCATGCATGGTATGAGGTGTGACCTTGTAGTGCTAGTGTGCTCTTGTGAGCCTTGAACCTGTTGTGTAGTACTGCACAGATATCAACATCCTCAAACATCCTCATTGCAGAGTCATGTGTGGACAGCATGCAACTCGCAGTTGACATGACCATCATTGAGTATCAATATGTACATTGTCGTATCCCCTGTGCTACCTATGTAGGTGGCCATCCCTTGACAGCCTCACCACCAGTATGCAAAGATGTGCAGACAGTACACTGTGGTAATTACTATGGGTGTACAAAACAATACAATGACATTCATACTGTAACTGCATCAGGCATGCTGGTATATACCCACAATGATATCATTACACTGTACTGTTGTCAACATCATACTATTACAACACTTCTATGTAGTCACCCTGTGCATCAGCACCATGTTAACCTGTTCCTGCACCGATTTTACAGATTGCAGGAGGTGGCACAGTTTCATCATATGCACAGGGTGTGTACCTGGTATGCCTGAGTCTGCCACTGATACAACCAATTGACATGTCTGTGTGTGTGTGTTGGTGAGGGACAGCAGTACAAGATGGGGCAATGTTGATGCAGTGTGTGCATGTATGTGGTAGCCCTAGGTGTTATCACTTTGCATGTGTGTATGCATGCACACAGTCCCACCTCATGGCTGCCATATACAGGTGTTTGTGGACAGCCACAGACTGTACCTGCCAGGTCATACAGATCACTGTCTGTGGCCACAGACATGGTACCTGTGCCTGGCAGGGGTGCTACGGACCGTATCAGGTACTAAGCCAGACTGGGTACTGTCATCAGAAGCAGGTGGTTGGTGACTGGAGACAGGTCCCTGTTGGGACTGTCCAGCGCCACGTGCACGTGGTCTCCTGGGGCGGTCTGATGACAGCACAGACCCAGCATTGCTGGGGCTGCTGCTGGCACTATGTGAGTGGCCGCGGGCCTGTTGTCATCCGCGATGGCTGCCAGCTGCTGCTGTTGCTGGCATACGGCCACGCCGATGCCTCAACCATCCACCATTGCCCTGGCTCATGGACATGTAGTTGTGGAACAGATCTAATGTGTCCCCCCAACGTCTGTCAATGACCTCGGTGAAGTTACGGATGGCAGCCGCAACATCACGCATACTGTCACTCATAGCTGTGCGACATGCTCTCAGCTCCCTCAGACCCTGTCTGGTGTACCGTTCCATACGTGACTGTGCCTGCATTACAGCCTGAAACATAGCTGAGGTTGAAAGACCTCTGTGGGCACATCTGACAGGGGTGGTACGCCCACGGATGCTCCCACGAGAACCCCTGGATGTCTGCCTGTGTGGTACCATGTCAGGACCCTGGCCATGGCTGCTGTGTGGGGATGCATGTGCCACCGATACCACATTACCCTGGTCAATGCCCACTGTATCCTGTCCATCACCTAGGGACATTGGTGACAAAGGATGTATTGGCAGGATGACTGTGCGCATTGATGGGGTCGACAGCTGTGTAGTGTCAATTGGCTGACCAATGACGGACCCTGGCACACCTACCTGTGCCATTACACAGGTATCATCATTATCACTATCCACAGCAGCTGATTCAGGTTCCCTGCTGCACAACACCAGAGCAGCACCAGAACCTGTGGGAGTAAGACAGGAAACACAGTTTACAATGTGTACACAATGTCACCACTGATACACACATGCACACATGCACACATGGGCACATGCACACATGGGCACATGCACACATGCACACATGCACACATGGGCACATGCACACATGCACACATGCACACATGGGCACATGCACACATGCACACATGCACACATGGGCACATGCACACATGCACACATGCACACATGGGCACATGCACACATGCACACATGCGCACATGCGCACATGCACACATGCACATATGCACACATGCACACACCTCAGTATATGAGATATCAACACACAGACACAAACACACCTGCAATCAAACACATAGCACTACTGCTTCAGCCTATTATTACTGTTAGTATCAAGAGTATTGAAGGTAATGGTATTACACACTCACCAGCATGGATAGGCTGCCTTGCTGTTACACCAGAGGGACCTGCAGAAAAGAGACATTTATTGTCAGTGGGCACAACTGTGCCATTGATACTGTGGGCATGATACAGTTCAGTAGTGCAACAGTTAGCTTCCACAGGTGTACTGCTGATATTGAGAATATCACTCTTGCACAATAATTACCAAGATTACAGCTACAAAACGAGGACACACCTCACACATGCATAACCTAACAGTGTACAGAACGGTCAACTATACACATGGCATGTTACCTGCATGCTCCATGTCCTGCTGCTGTGTGGCTCCAGCCTCCATCATTACACATGTATGCTGCTGCTGTTGCTGTTGGGCTGGAGCCACAACACTTAGGAGTAGTCCCTCCAGTCTGGTGAGGGGGGGATGTCTAGACACCCCACCACCTGTGGCAAGCTGCTGCCTGTGGATATCCGATGCACGCTGATGGACATTTCTAATTAAATCACTGCAGTGATGGCGTACCTGCTCATATGTCCGGTTATGTGTGCCTATGTCATTTACCCGACGGACCAGGTCTTGCCACAGTGCAGCCCTCTCCTGCTGGTTCTGGCTGGTGCGGGAAAAGAGCACTGTGAAATCCTGCACCAGGCTCTGGTGTATCTCTTCCTCCTCTGCAGCGGAGTACACAGGGTTCCGCTGGTGAACCATAGCCCTGAAAAGGAGAAGGAAAATATGTCAGCAATATCTGTCAGCAAACTATGGCACACATAATACACATAATACTCGACTGCAGTGATATAACTTAACCACCATATATAGCATCTGTCTGTCTATTGGGGATACACATGTAAATGACCAGATATCAGTGCTCATCCGACAACTGTGCAACAGTACCTGGCACACTCCATACGACAGACTAGTATACTGCAGCAGTCAACACACTGGTTCAGGTACAATGCACAACCTCACACTGGGGATTTGTATCAAGGTACTGTATGGGGAACATTATCAGCCCATGCACTGCACACAATGCACGTTACATATTTCACTGGTAATGCACACTACTCTTACTTGCCATAACCCTACCTACACCACAGTGACATACAGGGTAACACAGCACAACATATGGCAATGTAGTATGTGTTGATCGCAATACCTCACACATCTGTCTCTGGCCTCACACCAAGGACACACACTACCATGACAGACAGACAGTCATGGTGAGCAATCACACCAGTACACAACATGCACCCAGTCACTGGCACACTCATTCCACCTCACATATTTCATTTGCAATGTGTTCATGGGTGTGCATTGTGTCTTAGGTAGGTAGTGTGCTTTTGGCCCTGGGCCTACAGCAGCATACTGTTATGCTACACTGCCCCTTGTGACACATGTGTTATGATCGTACCTGCTCCTTACAAACAGTTACACAGGGTGACTCATATGGCATATTACCTATCTGCATAACATTCAGCAGGGGTATGTCTGACATCTACTCATGGGGAGCCTTGCTTCTTAATTCTGTGTGGTTTACTACAGGGTATGTCGTATCTGTGGGTAGGGTCCTGTACCTCCACCATGTGCTCTATACTGCAGTGACAAGGACGACAGACATAGGTAATTTGTGTTGTGGATGTTGGAGGTGTTACCATGGTTGTTAGACAACTGTCATGGGTGTGACCGAACTATGTATATCCAGCAGTGGTAACCTCTATGTAGGTAGTCTGTGTGCGCTCTGTGGTCTTGTCAGTCACTCTGCATAGGTATTGTGTTTGAGTGCATTGACACAGTTACTTGCATATGTCTGTGTCCTTCTCCATATCTGTAGCTGTCATGGGAGGTACATACCGTGTAGGACATTGTGGGGTGTGGAGGGGTACAGTGACCTACATGTCCATAGCTGACACACCATGTCCGCTGACACATTCCATGTACAGGTATTACAGGACTAGTGTGCCACTGTGTATATCAATGGGGAGCCTATTGTACACTTGTTGCCCCTGTTCCCGCCTGACACATGCAGTGGTGGGCAGGCATGCACATATGTGGTGGTTACTGGTGTCAGTGTTTTTGAATGGGGTATGGTACTCCAGTATCCACACTGGTGTTCACTCCATGCCTTTGACACCAGGCACCTGTTGCAAGACATCTGCACACATGTGCCTCACACAGTATATATATATATATATATATATATATATATATATATATATATATATATATATATATATATATATATTGATATATTTATATCTGTATATATATATATATATATATATATATATATATATATATATATATGTATATAATATGTATATATAGATGTAGATATATACATATAGATGTGGGGAGAGAGGAGAGAGAGAGAGAGAGACAGAGAGTGAGAGTGAGAGGGGTGGGACAGAGAGAGAGATAGTCATATACAGACATATCTGTTGTCAGTCAGATCTATCTGTATATGTATATGTATCTACATATATCTGTATATGTATGTGTGTATTACATATATCTGTACATACATATTCTACCAATGTCGATGTCTGTGCAGTAAGTGAAACCTGGTTCAAGGCTCCTGAGAGCACACCAGTGGTACCAGGCTATACCTTGTATCATGCTTTTTGGCCCCAGGACTCGGGACAAAACAAAATGGGAGGGGGAGTGTCCATATTCATGAAGGACACCCACACCTCCAGGTTAGTGGCAACACATGAAGCATCAGAGACCATCCAGGTGCAAATAACCATAGGCAAACCTGCTATACAACTGGTAGCATGTTACAGACCACCCTCCCAATCTCAGGAACCACAGTCAGCCTTCCTGAAGACATTGGAGGATATGAATGTCCCACCACACACCATCATATTGTGAGACTTCAACTACCCTAACATACACTGGGTGCATTATTCTAGCCCAAACACCCTAGCCCAAAGGTTCCCAGAATTCACTAAGTCAAATGCAATGGAACAGCTAGTCACCTCTCCCACAAGGGAGATAATATACTAGACCTGATCATCACAAACATGGGGACAATGTGCTACACACCGGAAGTATACCCCTCACTAGTCACATCTGACCACAGACTAATCACCCTGGATATACATATCCCACCTCCCCCACAACACAAAAGACTACAGTGGGAAACCTCTCACATGCCAACTTTACACTTCTTAAAACTGAGTTGGTATCCTTTAAGCCCACTGGGCCAGTGGAAACCACATCCCACAATGCAGACTCCTTCACATATGCTTTCTACGGACATCTCCAAGAATGCATGGATCATGCAATCCCAAATAAAACCAAGACCCTCTCCACCAAGGGCAGGCATCCTGTCTGGTGGACCCCAGCCATGAACAAATTGTATAACAACAGAAGGTAGCTACTGCACGGCAGAGCAGAATTCCATAAAGATAAGGCATCTCTGATCAGCACTAGTAGAAAGATACGTTCTGTCATACAAACATGCAAGGCCAACAATGAGAGGGAAATCGCTATGGACACTACAGATAACCACAAGGCCTTCTTCTGCTATGTTAGACACCTGGGTGGAAACCCTCAGATATGTTCAAAGTTAGTTCACAGTGACAAAAGCTACACTGAACACACAGATATTGCCAACATTCTGGCAGACAGGTTCAGTGCAGATTTCTCCCTCCCTCACCCCCACATGAGGAATTACTTATCCCAGCTGACTGTAACCTCCCTGTCATCTCAGATGTCCAGCTGAGAACCGCCCTCAGCAAAGCTGTAAACACAGCATCAATGGGACCCGACGGTATCGCAGGTTGCATGCTACGTGAACTCCAAGAGGAGCTAAACACGCACATAAAATGCTATTCAACCATAGCCTTACTACAGCATATGTACCTGGACACTGGCATACAGCAACAGTAGTCCCACTCCACAAAGGAGGCACCTCTACAGACCCTGGTAACTACCGCCCCATAAGCTTAACCAGCCTGGTCTGCAACGCTATGGAAAGAATCATTATGGAACTCATACACAGAGACATTGGGGACTTACAGACACTTGATCCCACCCAGTTCGGCTTTGTAGAGGGCAGATCCTGCCTTATGAACCTGGTTGACCTTTTCAAATCAGTCACTAGAGCCATTGACGAGGCACAGCGGTCCATACAGCCTACCTGGACTTGCCTACGGCTTTCGACACAATACCCCACTCTGGCATCATAGACATGATCAACAGCTTAAATGTAAATCCATATGTCACAAGATGGGTTGCAAACCGACTAATGGATAGAAACCCTACAGTCAAACTCACTGGTGCCATGTCAGACTCAGAGCCAGTCACAAGTGTTGTCCCACAGGGCTCTGTCCTGGGACCGCTCATGTTCAGCATATATTTCTCAGATGTGGAAGCAGACATGGGAGGGTAGTGGCTGACAATGTTCAAAGATGACTGCATACTAGGCACCATAGTCGATACACCAGCTGACACATACATCCTACAGAAAGGCCTCATGGAAACCAACAACTGGTGCCGGAGTCATGACCTTAAACTGCATGCCACATAATGTATAGTCATACCCTTTCGGACGGACAAGGTACCCACATATTATCACAACAGTAACCCACTGAGTACAGACAAAGTAATCGGAGACCTGGGGACACTAATCGATACTGACCTCTCATTTGACACCCAAGTTGCCAAAGTGGTTGGATAGACTTCCTACCTTGCCCACCTTATCATGAAGGGATTCACATCCAGATTAAAAGAGGTCATTGTACCCCTATAATCCTCCCTTATCAGGCCCATGACTGTGTACTATGCCCCATTTGGTATGTACCTCACCTGGCACTTGCAACAGCTAGGGGGACCCCATAAGTACATCACCAGGAGGATCAAGGGTCTCCAACAACTTTCATATGCTGCCAGACTAAAGTAACTCATGCTCTATTCCATAGCATACTGCCTACTTAGGGGTGATCTGTGCCTGATGTACAAGGCCATGTCCAATCAGGTATTGATGGACATGTTCCACCTCATACAATCCAAATCCATCAGAACCACAACAGCTACAGATTTAAACCTCAGCACACATATGAATAGGACATGCTGTAGGGACAGATCCATAACTCAGAGGCTTCCCATACTGTGGAACAGGATCCCAGTTCATGTTAGGCAGAGACCCTCACTGACACTCTTCATGTGAATTCTTGACGAGTGGATGGGAGATCATAGGTTTACACCAGGGGTCATCTCTGTGTCACTACTAGACAGAGGCACAGTAAACTAATGCTATTATGTACGGGGGTCTTCACTGTGTCACTACTATACAGAGGCGCAATTTTCTAAATCTATTCTATACACTGTCTGCAGATAGCCTAGTACTAAACTATGACACTGTGAAACTATATATGTCTATGTATTTCTACATCCCTCTCTATCTATGTATACACATATGCATATTATATATATATATATATATATATATATATATATATATATATATATATATATATATATATATATATATATATATATATGTATATATATATATATATATATATATATATATATACTCCTTTTAGTTCCACATATGTATACACACAGTAACGTACTGATGAACATCCATTACTGTACAACCTACTTGTACATTGCACTACAACCTACATTGCTATGTGCACATAGCTACCTTCACATACATATGTATGTAGAGCCTTCAGTGACAGTTGCAGTATGTCCCGGCCCTATGCACATCTTCATATACATAGATACAGACCAATAACACATCTGGAGGGTTCACAGTATGTAGACTATTATAGTAGTACTTTACATTACCTGTGTTTGTTGCAGCTGTTTGCGTAGGCTTGCAGTTACTTGGCCTGCTGTCATCCTCTTTGTTTTGTTGTTACTGTTTTTTATTTTCTTATTTCTTTCTCTCTCTCTCTCTCTCTCTCTCTCTCTCTCTCTCTCTCTCTACCTCCAGAGGGTGCAATGAAAGTATTGCATGTGTGGACTGGGAGTACAGGATGCTTTTGTAGGTATCTGCACATGTCCATGTGATGGCCTCTGCACCAATTGTTAGCCAGCATTTACTAATTGCATGCAGCCTGTTGTGTAGTGATTGCAGTTCTCACTGTGATTACAGGACAGTGCTATAAAAGGTCTGTTAGGTAGGCGTAGCCCTTTCAGATTATCAGGGTGGGGACCATGCTGGTTTGCTGTGGACACTGTTCTGTGAGTGTAAGGGTTGGTATGTCTCTCATATTTCAGGCTGTGTTGTAGACACTGCAATGCATGTTGTTCTGTAAGCTGAGTATTCCTTCCTCCAGTGTCCTCTTCTCCATGTGTATGTAAACTGACACCTACGACTAGTAATACTGTGTATATGGGTGTGTGTGCTTTCCTGTGGGGATTGTGGTGTAACTGGTATATAGCAGTGGCTCTTGCAATCTGTTGCTATGGCTTCAATATTTGGCCTTTACATTCACTCCTTGTATGCCTGCTAGGTGTCTTTCCTGTAATGTGTTGCTATGGCTTTCCTATTTTCCATTTACATTCACAGCTTGTAATGCTTGCTAAATCTGTTTGGGCAGCAATTCCCTATGTGTTTGTTGTGGTAGGGTGTTACTGCATGCAGTGTGGTCTGGCCATGGTGTGGGCCTTGACACTTACAAGGGTATTTGATCATGCTGCTGAGCAGGCCTCAGATACTCTCAGGTGCATCTTTTATCAGCCTCATGGAATGGTACATATCAGTGGGATACTCCAATGAAATATTCTGATATTCTGCAGTTGTGACTGTGGGTTATTTCAAGCATATGTATTAGTACACCATTTGTGACGTGCAGGTGGTGCATACCTTCAGTCATTCATAGTTACCATTGCATGTGTAGTTACACCTTTCTGCCTACTGTTAGTACATTTGACAGGGTGTCAGTGGGGCACAGTTGACATTTGTTTTCACATCAGGGACATCCCTGTAACTCAGTCACAGTTGCTATGTCTGATCTCTTAACTATTCAACTATGGCAGTGTTTATCCTGCTCTGAGTATGTGTGTGGCTTGCCAGATGCTACTGTGACATTATTACCTAGTAGCTACCAACTAGCATGACTGTTTCTCATCACACAGTACTATTTTACAAATCCACTAGATTTGACAGTAAATATACATGACATGCTTTGTGTACTAGACTTGCTATATTCCCTTTACATTAATTCCTACTATTTTATGATATATTTCTTTCAGCACAATGTTCTTGTATAGCAGTCATGGCTTAGTGGTAAGTCATGCAGACTAGTGTTTCCAAGGTCCTGGGTTCGAGACTGAGGGAGGTATTTTATTTTGCTGCTGAGAAAACTACAGGCCTTGTCATTCAGAGTGACTAAGGCACTTTTAAGCAGTTGTAAGCGCGTTAGCGCTGGTTTGCTGAGGTCACGCATGCACTGCCACTTAGCTTCATGCACACACGCTTAGCTAAGCGCACAGAAGCGCACACCATCTTACTACTGCTTAAAAGTGCTTACTCAAGACACCTGTGCTATTTTCTTTTAAAGAAAAGAAAATGGGGAGATAGGAAAGTGGTGAAAAGGGGCACAAAGAGGGTAGGACAGTAGGAAAACAAGCTCGGTTTTGCAGGAGGGATATAGGAAAGGCCCATAGCTGCCCATTTCTTCATCAGCAACAGCTGTGCATATGTTTGTAATTTGGTGTGAAATTTGAAACCTTCCACCTCTGAGAGAGGTGTGAGGACAACAATAATATTTGTTGTACAGCCAATTGTAATTGCCAGTTTACATGTCCAGCAGACATGTGTGCAAAATGGGCAGCTATGTATGGGGCGTAATTTTTTGTGGGTACAGAGTGCCCTTTTTTTTTTTTCAGGTGAGAGTGGTATGTCAGGTACAGGAAGTCGGTATAGCTGGGGAGGTAGGTAGGGGAGGTTAACAGACAAGACAAACAAGACGCATACAGGGGTGGTGTATGACACATGTGAGGGGGTTACACAATTGACGAGGATGGATGTTTGGATATCTCGAGCCCATGAGCCCACAGATGGCAACAGTGGAACTGAGATCCCCACCCATGGGCAGTTGCCACTGTGCCTTCACTGCCCAGGATGGGGCTGTGCTGGGGGCTGTGTAGGATGGGCAGCAGGCACGCCCGTGAGTTGTGCCACCCATGCCTCAAGCTGGCATAGGGGCCCAAGCACAGCGTGCTGGATCTCCCTACGCACCACAGTCCGGACACTACGGAGGGTGAGTGGATGTTCTCCTCCGGCCACACTTGCAGAGAGGGGATGAGCCCCATCCTGCAGTGCTTCCACCCACAGGTGGCACAGGGCCACTGGAGGAGGGTCCGGCCTGGGCACTACTGCCAGGTGCACTCGCCAGCTGAGGTGGGAGAGGTGGGTCCGCTGGAACCCGCCTTCCCTGTCGTCCTATGTTTTGCATTATTTAGTGACAGTTTGGGTTAGTAACATGCAATACCATTCACAATTAGTTGTAACAGCATGCATTAGTATTCCCATTAACCAAACACCCATAAATTCAAGCCGTTGAACAGCAAGCATAACACATGCATAATTTGAACAACAGTACACGTTCCAACAACATGCAGGGTTGAGTGATGGCAACAGGCCATCAGGTTTGGATGTATGAACAGGGCACATGCATCAACGTACATGCAAATATGTATGAACCAACAGGACAATTGTGTTAATTGTGAATACACATACCCATTTCACGTGGAATGGATTATTTGTGGTTATAGGGTAGGGTGAAGAAATATTTCATTAACAACTTCAAATACCTATACATATGCTGTACATTTCTACTAGCTGCAGATATATACACACTACAGGTCTGACTACAGTTTCCTATGTGTAAACTTATGCATGTTGGTGATAGGAATGTTACTGCTACATCAATATACATTTCATTTTTATTCATACACATTCATATCTGGCTCTGTTCAGCTACATCATCCTGCTACATTTGCTTTATATGGCTCTAGACAACTGTGGATGTTTGGTATTTCATACAACCATACTATCTGCATATTGCAAACTGAGAGCAACATATCCAGATTTTGGGACACACATTCCAGCTTCAGTACTTTTTTCAACACATGTTGCTGTTTGGTTGTGCCTGTCACATTCATTTCATTCTGTACTGACTGCAGTATACTTTATTCAGGAGTTATTACTACTTTATTGGTGGATTCATACCTCTTTCTCACACTCTCTCACTTGTTTTATTTTTACAATTCAGGATGGTACTTAATTCTAGGCTTTATTGACATGTTTTACTTAGTTATAACAATCCTTTCCAACAGTCTCACTTGTGTCATGTTTCAGAATTTAAACAGGGATATATTTCACACATGTGTTTTACTCAGCTTCTGTAGCTGTACTTTTCAGCCTGCTGCAGGTTATGTACTATTATATTACAGGTGGAACATCTTTATTTCAGACTTGTTTCATTTTTATTTTTGGATTACAGGCTGCATCACACTTATGTAATCAAACAATACTAGCAAAATCTCTCTTACACTGTTACTTGCACTTTTTATTAATAAGTGACTACACTGCACTCTTTTGTAAGCTGTCATACTTATATTTTTTACAGTTACAGGGAGAGAATTACTAACCTGCCTGGTGGCGCAACCGCACAAGCCTATCGGCATAGGCTCGACGATTCATGGAACGGACACCTGCAGCTGTAATATAAATGAAGTAATATTGGAATACACATCTCCATAATATCAGCTAGGTTAATTTCTTACATAAATAATTACATGTAACTTACTCAGTAGTGGGGCGTTGGGCATTTGCCGGGCCTCCTGGATCCAACGGTTCAGTTGGTCCTGCTTCCATCTCTTCAGGTCCGCATGGTGGTGACGGACCTGTTCACCAGTCCTTGGTATTCCTGTGGCACTGGTGAGATCATGTGCCAACCGGTCCCACGCCTCAGCCCTATATGCTCCCCACAGGACCTGGCCCTGCATGAGTTGGGCCTCATGATCATGGACGAGGAGCCAAACCATATATTTGGACTCCTCAATGCCCCACCTCTGTGCTCGGAAGCAACTACCCTCTCCTACACCTGCCATCCTGACTGCAAATCGGTTCCACAATCAGTTATGCTGTGTATTCCGCCTATGGGGCTTATATATGCCGTTTTTCCCACACTTATCTGTGATTGGCCATTTTGGAATTGTATCAGCTTCACAAAACCTGCTTTGTCATGCTTCTTCCATTCATTCCTATATATATGCTATTACTGCATTTCTAAGAGCAACTGTCATGGCTTAGTGGTTCAGTACTTTGACTATGGTGCATGGTATCCTGAGTTCGAGCCTGGCCATTGCTTTTTATATTTTATGACTGTCTACACAGGCTAGGAGGTGTGTCTGTGTAAAGGCAATTTTGATACAGCTTGCTCAACGTTGCCCGTCGGTTAGCTTGTTGGCGCGGTGCGCAGCTCTGCGCAAATGGATCACGCTGGCTTACGCGCCGTTTGGCTGTCAGCACGCATATTACGCTCAGCTCAGCTACGGGCACACAGTTTCAGCATGTTAGAACTCTGCTCAACCCCGGGCACTCATTTTACACCTGTTAAATCACTGCTCACCTACGGGCACTCATTTTACACCTGTTAAACCACTACTCACCTACGGGCACTCATTTTACACCTGTTAAAACACTGCTCACCTACGGGCAGATATACTCAGCTTGTTAGAGTGTAGCTCAGCTATGGGCACTTCTGACATTTGTTCTTTTTTTTTCACACATTTCTTCATAATACATGGCCCATTTCATTACATTTTACATAAAAATAATTTTATACATGTACATATATGTCAGGGAATTGTTTCGTGCTTATTTCACTAAAATAAAAATTGATGTTGTGGGGGCTCGAACCATGACTGCCTCCTCTTCAGCCAACGTCTCTACCGCTATGCTATTGCTTCTTGGCTTACTTTGCATATTTAGTTCTTATATGCTTTTCCACTGACTGCTAACTGTGGCTAGGCGACGGGCACGCCCACGCAAACGAGCACACTCACGGGCAAACATCTTTAAAACTTATAAAAAATATAACATGTTCATTTTTACATTTTATGTTAATAGTCTGTGGGGGCATGTGTTGTGTTGTGTTTATTGACATTTACACGGACTCTGTCGTGGGGGTTTACTTTCAGGACTTTTACTCTTCTGGGGGCGTGTCCGTTTGCAGGGTTCGCCCTACGGACACGCCCCCTACTGTCTTACACGGACCGTGTTAACCTTAGGTGTGAGTCAGCATGCCCTCATGCATATGCATGGCATGCTGATGTCACACCGTTTAACTGCAGCCTCCGTGTAAGCCTTGTAACTCTTACACGGAGGCTTCGTGAATCCTGCCCACTGTTTCATCAAATATTAGACTATTTGGTGGTGAAAATTATAATTGTATGGGGACTTTAATTGTGATTTAATGGGAAATGTAAAAAAGGGAAATATGTTAAAAATACAAGAAGTGATATAATTTGGTAAATAAGCTGTGTGGAACAAAAAGTCAATGAACTTATAGAAGGAGGGCATTTGGATTTGAAATTGATTATTTTGTATTATTGGAAGGCTTGAGGGTAGCAGATGGCAATACAGTTTGACAGGTTTTTCAGACCATTTAGCAATATGGAGGGAAGAGATGAAAAAAAGAGTATTTAAAAGTAGGAAAAGGTATAAAATGAGTAAATGAGAAATTATGGGATATAATTTTAGAGTGGAAAGTATTGTATGTACAGAAGGATCATATAACTATGAAGGACTTCTATAAAAATTGTTCTGGATGGGAGACTAAATTTACAAAAAAGTATAAAAAGTGTTTTTTTTTTCAATGGCACAATGAAACAAGAAAGAAAGAGAAATCGAAGTATGGGAAAATGTACAGAAATGTATCCAAGAACACAGACAATACTAGAAGAGAGTATTATGTTATGTAAAAAAAAATATAAAAGAAATCAAGAAAAATTTAAGGCATTACTGTTTATGCAAAGGTATTATCTGAAAGGGAGAAGGGTATATTTGGGTAAAATAGTAAAGGATAATATTAATAGAATGAGAGAAAAGAACACTGTAAAAGGAGAGGTAAAAAGAACACAAGAGCAAATTATGAGTATTTTAGTAAATCATTGAAAATCTGTATAAGAGTAAAAAGAAGGAAAATAAGAGAGAATAGAAAGTAAAAAAAAAATCCAAAATGAGTTAAGAAAGAATTTGAAAATGTATTACTATTACTGAATTGGATGAAGTACTTAGGAAAGTAAATGTTAATCCAGTGGTGGGGCCAGATGTTATATTTTATTTTATTTTTTTATTTTCACACTTGTTAACCAGGTTAGTCCAAGTGAGCAAAAAGCCCATTTTCAGTGGTGACCTGAGGAGAAAAGCTCCAAAAATAATTCTTTACATAATAACACAGATTAGAGTATTAAAAAAATAGTGCCTTCTGTGGAAGGTTGGGCACTCGGCTGGCAACTCGACACCATAAAACTCTACTGCCAATCATGAGCAGACAGGTGATCCACTGTGGCGACCCCTAACCAGGATAAGCCGAAAGAAAAAGAAGAAGAGTATTAAAATATACAGCATAATTGTTGACGTATACAGAGACATCATAGAGAAATATAGAAATACATATCATTTGAGAACAAGTACAAGAAGGTGTATGCAATTTGCAGTCAAGAATTTTTGAGATTATGTAGATTTGGTGAGATAAAAGGAGAATAGGCCACAAAATGGTCAGGTAGGATCCTGACAGGAGCAGGTCCAATTTTTCTGGAAGAACTCTTTTAGTTCTTTTTTGAAGCTGTTTGTTTGTGTGATGTTTCACAAGTTAGGGGGGAGGTTGTTCCAGATTTTTGTTATGGATGATTTATATAGGAGATTGCCTATGTTCTTTTTTGTTGTATAAGTTTCTAGAAGATGTTTCTTTGAGCTGCGGAGAGGACAAGGAGGGGAATAGTAGGTAACTAGATTGGCAAGAGGGGGACAGGCAGTGGGTTTATTAAGTATGAGATGGGTTAAATGTTGGGATAGTTTTAGATGGTGGGGAATTCAAGCCATTGAAGCTTGTGGAGAGCTATGCAATGGTGGGTAGGATTATGAAGGTTGGCTGCAAATTTGGCAATTTTATTATTATTATTATTATTATTATTATCTAGCCTGGAGAGTAGAGAGGATTGAAGGTTAGTGAGTAGATCCATAGAGGAGGCTTGGAAGGAAATAAGCTTGGCCTAGGGTGCATCTACAGTCAGCAGAGAGGAATTTTGCATTCAAAACCGACTAATGGATAGAAACCCTACAGTCAAACTCACTGGTGCCATGTCAGACTCAGAGCCAGTCACAAGTGTTGTCCCACAGGGCTCTGTCCTGGGACCACTCATGTTCGGCATATATTTCTCAGATGTGGAAGCAGACACGGGAGGGTAGTGGCTGACAATGTTCAAAGATGACTGCATACTAGGCGCCATAGTCGATACACCAGCTGACACATACATCCTACAGAAAGGCCTCATGGAAACCAACAACTGGTGCCGGAGTCATGGCCTTAAACTGCATGCCACATAATGTATAGTCATACCCTTTCGGACGGACAAGGTACCCACATATTATCACAACAGTAACCCACTGAGTACAGACAAAGTAATCGGAGACCTGGGGACACTAATTGATACTGACCTCTCATTTGACACCCAAGTTGCCAAAGTGGTTGGATAGACTTCCTACCTTGCCCACCTTATCATGAAGGGATTCACATCCAGATCAAAAGAGGTCATTGTACCCCTATACTCCTCCCTTATCAGGCCCATGACTGTGTACTATGCCCCATTTTGTATGTACCTCACCTGGCACTTGCAACAGCTAGGGGGACCCCATAAGTACATCACCGGGAGGATCAAGGGTCTCCAACAACTTTCACATGCTGCCAGACTGAAGTAACTCGTGCTCTATTCCATAGCATACTGCCTACTTAGGGGTGATCTGTGCCTGATGTACAAGGCCATGTCCAATCAGGTATTGATGGACATGTTCCACCTCATACAATCCAAATCCATCAGAACCACAACAGCTACAGATTTAAACCTCAGCACACATATGAATAGGACAAGCTGTAGGGACAGATCCATAACTCAGAGGCTTCCCATACTGTGGAACAGGATCCCAGTTCATGTTAGGCAGAGACCCTCACTGTCACTCTTCATGTGAATTATTGACGAGTGGATGGGAGATCATAGGTTTACACCAGGGGTCATGTCTGTGTCACTACTAGACAGAGGCACAGTAAACTAATGTTATTATGTATGGGGGTCTTCACTGTGTCACTACAATACAGAGGCGCAATTTTCTAAATCTATTCTATACATTGTCTGCAGATAGCCTAGTACTAAACTATGACACTGTGAAACTATATATTTCTATGTATTTCTACATCCCTCTCTATCTATGTATACACATATGCATATTATATATATATATATATATATATATATATATATATATACATACATATATATATATATACATACGTATACACATATATATATATATATATATATATATATATATATATATATATATATATACACACTCCTTTTTAGTTCCATATATGTATACACACAGTAACGTACTGATGAACATCCATTACTGTACAACCTACTTGTACATTGCACTACAACCTACATTGCTATGTGCACATAGCTACCTTCACATACATATGTATTTAGAGCCTTCAGTGACAGTTGCAGTATGTCCCCGGCCCTATGCACATCTTCATATACATAGATACAGACCAATAACACATCTGGAGGGTTCACAGTATGTAGACTATTATAGTAGTACTTTACATTAACTGTGTGTGTTGCAGCTGTTTGCGTAGGCTTGCAATTACTTGGCCTGCTGTCAGCCTCTTTGTTTTGTTGTTACTGTTTTTTTTTATTATTTATTTCTCTTTCTCTTTCTCTCTCTCTGTCTCTCTCTCTCTCGCTCTCTCTCTCTCTCTGTCTCTTCCTCCAGAGGGTGCAATGAAAGTATTGCAATTGTGGACTGGGAGTACAGGATGCTTTTGTAGGTATCTGCACATGTCCATGTGATGGCCTCTGCACCAATTGTTAGCCAGCGTTTACTAATTGCATGCAGCCTGTTGTGTAGTGATTGCAGTTCTCACTGTGATTACAGGACAGTGCTATAAAAAGGTCTGTTAGGTAGGCGTAGCCCTTTCAGATTATCAGGGTGGGGACCATGCTGGTTTGCTGTGGACACTGTTCTGTGAGTGTAAGGGTTGGTATGTCTCTCATATTTCAGGCTGTGTTGTAGACACTGCAATGCATGTTGTTCTGTAAGCTGAGTATTCCTTCCTCCAGTGTCCTTTTCTCCATGTGTATGTAAACTGACGCCTATGACTAGTAATACTGTGTATATGGGTGTGTGTGCTTTCCTGTGGGGATTGTGGTGTAACTGGTATATAGCAGTGGCTCTTGCAATCTGTTGCTATGGCTTCAATATTTGGCCTTTACATGCACTCCTTGTATGCCTGCTAGGTGTCTTTCCTGTAATGTGTTGCTATGGCTTTCCTATTTTCCATTTACATTCACAGCTTGCAATGCTTGCTAAATCTGTTTGGGCAGCAATTCCCTATGTGTTTGTTGTGGTAGGGTGTTACTGCATGCAGTGTGGTCTGGCCATGGTGTGGGCCTTGACACTTACAAGGGTATTTGATCATGCTGCTGAGCAGGCCTCAGATACTCTCAGGTGCATCTTTTATCAGCCTCATGGAATGGTACATATCAGTGGGATACTCCAATGAAATATTCTGATATTCTGCAGTTATGACTGTGGGTTATTTCAAGCATATGTATTAGTACACCATTTGTGACGTGCAGGTGGTGCATACCTTCAGTCATTCATAGTTACCATTGCATGTGTAGTTACACCTTTCTGTCTACTGTTAGTACATTTGACAGGGTGTCAGTGGGGCACAGTTGACATTTGTTTTCACATCAGGGACATCCTGTAACTCAGTCACAGTTGCTATGTCTGATCTCTTAACTATTCAACTATGGCAGTGTTTATCCTGCTCTGAGTATATGTGTGGCTTGCCAGATGCTACTGTGACATTATTACCTAGTAGCTACCAACTAGCATGACTGTTTCTCATCACACAGTACTATTTTACAAATCCACTAGATTTGACAGTAAATATACATGACATGCTTTGTGTACTAGACTTGCTATATTCCCTTTACATTAATTCCTACTATTTTATGATATATTTCTTTCAGCACAATGTTCTTGTATAGCAGTCATGGCTTAGTGGTAAGTCATGAAGACTAGTGTTTCCAAGGTCCTGGGTTCGAGACTGACGGAGGTATTTTATTTTGCTGCTGAGAAAACTACAGGCCTTGTCATTCAGAGTGACTAAGGCACTTTTAAGCAGTTGTAAGCGGGTTAGCGCTGGTTTGCGCGGAGCTCACGCATGCACATTGCCACTTAGCTTCATGCACACACGCTTAGCTAAGCGCACAGAAGTGCACTCCCACTTACTACTGCTTAAAAGTGCTTACTCTCGCGCACACCCACGCTATTTTCTTTTAAAGAAAAGAAAATGGGGAGATAGGAAAGTGGTGAAAAAGGGGGCACAAAGAGGGTAGGACAGTAGGAAAACAAGCTCGGGTTTTGCAGGGGGGATATAGGAAAGGCCCATAGCTGCCCATTTCTTCATCAACAACAGCTGTGCATATGTTTGTAATTTGGTGTGAAATTTGAAACCTTCCACCCCTGAGAGAGGTATGAGGACAACAATAATATTTGTTGTACAGCCAATTGTAATTGCCAGTTTACATGTCCAGCAGACATGTGTGCAAAATGGGCAGCTATGTATGGGGCGTAATTTTTTTGTGGGTACAGAGTGCCCTTTTTTTTTTTTTCAGGTGAGAGTGGTATGTCAGGTACAGGAAGTCGGTATAGCTGGGGAGGTTGTTAGGGGAGGTTAACAGACAAGACAAACAAGACACATACAGGGGTGGTGTATGACACATGTGGGGGGGTTACACAATTGACGGGGATGGATGTTTGGATATCTCGAGCCCATGAGCCCACAGATAGCAACAGTGGAACTGAGATCCCCACCCATGGGCAGTTGCCACTGTGCCTTCACTTCCCAGGATGGGGCTGTGCTGGGGGCTGTGTAGGATGGGCAGCAGGCACGCCCGTGAGTTGTGCCACCCGTGCCTCAAGCTGGCATAGGGGCCCAAGCACAGCGTGCTGGATCTCCCTACGCACCACAGTCCGGACACTACAGAGGGTGAGTGGATGTTCTCCTCCGGCCACTCTTGCAGAGGGGGGAAGAGCCCCATCCCCTGCAGCGCTTCCACCCACAGGTGGCACAGGGCCACAGGAGGAGGGTCCGGCCTGGGCACTACTGCCAGGTGCACTCGCCAGCTGAGGTGGGAGAGGTGGGTCCACTGGAACCCGCCTTCCCTGTCGTCCTATGTTTTGCATTATTTAGTGACAGTTTGGGTTAGTAATACCATTCACAATTAGTTGTAACAGCATGCATTAGTATTCCCACTAACCAAACACTCATAAATTCAAGCCGTTGAACAGCAAGCATAACACATGCATAATTTGAACAACAGTACACGTTCCAACAACATGCAGGGTTGAGTGATGGCAACAGGCCATCAGGTTTGGATGTATGAACAGGGCACATGCATCAACGTACATGCAAATATGTATGAACCAACAGGACAATTGTCCAGGGGAGTTAATTGTGAATACACATACCCATTTCACGTGGAATGGATTATTTGTGGTTATAGGGTAGGGTGAAGAAATATTTCATTAACAACTTCAAATACCTATACATATGCTGTACATTTCTACTAGCTGCAGATATATACACACTACAGGTCTGACTACAGTTTCCTATGTGTAAACTTATGCATGTTGGTGATAGGAATGTTACTGCTACATCAATATACATTTCATTTTTATTCATACACATTCATATCTGGCTCTGTTCAGCTACATCATCCTGCTACATTTGCTTTATATGGCTCTAGACAACTGTGGATGTTTGGTATTTCATACAACCATACTATCTGCATATTGCAAACTGAGAGCAACATATCCAGATTTTGGGACACACATTCCAGCTTCAGTACTTTTTTCAGCACATGTTGCTGTTTGGTTGTGCCTGTCACATTCATTTCATTCTGTACTGACTGCAGTATACTTTATTCAGGAATTATTACTACTTTATTGGTGGATTCATACCTCTTTCTCACACTCTCTCACTTGTTTTATTTTTACAATGGATGGTACTTAATTCTAGGCTTTATTGACATGTTTTACTTAGTTATAACAATACTTTCCAACAGTCTCACTTGTGTCATGTTTCAGAATTTAAACAGGGATATATTTCACACGTGTTTTACTCAGCTTCTGTAGCTGTACTTTTCAGCCTGCTGCAGGTTATGTACTATTATATTACAGGTGGAACATCTTTATTTCAGACTTGTTTCATTTTTATTTTTGGATTCCAGGCTGCATCACACTTATGTAATCAAACAATACTAGCAAAATCTCTCTTACACTGTTACTTGCACTTTTTATTAATAAGTGACTACACTGCACTCTTTTGCAAGCTGTCTTACATATATTTTGTTACAGTTACAGGGAGAGAATTACTAACCTGCCTGGTGGCGCAACTGCACAAGCCTAGCAGCATAGGCTCGACGATTCATGGAACGGACACCTGCAGCTGTAATATAAATGAAGTAATATTGGAATACACATCTCCATAATATCAGCTAGGTTAATTTCTTACATAAATAATTACATGTAACTTACTCAGTAGTGGGGCGTTGGGCATTTGCCAGGCCTCCTGTATCCAATGGTTCAGTTGGTCCTGCTTCCATCTCTTCAGGTCCACATGGTGGTGACGGACCTGTTCACCAGTCCTTGGTATTCCTGTGGCACTGGTGAGATCATGTGCCAACCGGTCCCACGCCTCAGCCCTATATGCTCCCCACAGGACCTGGCCCTGCATGAGTTGGGCCTCATGATCATGGACGAGGAGCCAAACCATATATTTGGACTCTTCAACACCCCACCTCTGTGCTCGGAAGCAACTACCCTCTCCTACACCTGCCATCCTGACTGCAAATCGGTACCACAATCAGTTATGCTGTGTATTCCCGCCTATGGGGCTTATATATACCGTTTTTCCCACACTTATCTGTGATTGGCCATTTTGGAATTGTATCAGCTTCACAAAACCTGCTTTGTCATGCTTCTCTTTCCATTCATTCCTATATATATGCTATTACTGCATTTTTAAGAGCAACTGTCATGGCTTAGTGGTTCAGTACTTTGACTATGGTGCATGGTATCCAGAGTTTGAGCCTGGCCATTGCTTTTTATATTTTATGACTGCTACACAGGCTAGGAGATGTGTCTGTGTAAAGGCAATTTTGATACAGCTTGCTCAACGTTGCCCGTCGGTTAGCTCGTTGGTGCGGTACGCAGCTCTGCGCAAACGGATCACGCTGGCTTACGCGCCGTTTGGCTGTCAGCATGCATATTACACTCAGCTCAGCTACGGGCACACAGTTTCAGCGTGTTAGAACTCTGCTCAACCCCGGGCACTCATTTTACACCTGTTAAATCACTGCTCACCTACGGGCACTCATTTTACACCTATTAAACCACTACTCACCTACGGGCACTCATTTTACACCTTTTAAAACACTGCTCACCTACGGGCAGATATACTCAGCTTGTTAGAGTGTAGCTCAGCTATGGGCACTTCTGACATTTGTTTTTTTTTTCACACATTTCTTCATAATACATGGCCCATTTCATTACATTTTACATAAAAATAATTTTATACATGTACATATATGTCAGGGAATTGTTTTGTGCTTATTTCACTAAAAATAAAAATTGATGTTGTGGGGGCTCGAACCATGACTGCCTCCTCTTCAGCCAACGTCTCTACCGCTATGCTATTGCTTCTTGGCTTACTTTGCATATTTAGTTCTTATATGCTTTTCCACTGACGGCTAACTGTGGCTAGGCGATGGGCACGCCTACGCAAACGAGCGCACTCACGGGCAAACATCTTTAAAACTTATAAAACAATATATAACATGTTAATTTTTACATTTTATGTTAATAGTCTGTGAGGGCATGTGTTGTGTTGTGTTTATTGACATTTACACGGACTCTGTCATGGGGGTTTACTTTCAGGACTTTTACTCTTCTGGGGGGGCGTGTCCGTTTGCAGGGCTCGCCCTACGGACACGCCCCCTACTCTCTTACACGGACCGTGTTAGCCTTAGGTGTGAGTCAGCATGCCCTCATGCATACGCATGGCATGCTGATGTCACACCGTTTAACTGCAGCCTCCATGTAAGCCTTGTAACTCTTACACGGAGGCTTCGTGAATCCTGCCCACTGTTTCATCAAATATTAGACTATTTGGTGGTGAAAATTATAATTGTAGGGGACTTTAATTGTGATTTAATGGGAAATGTAAAAAAGGGAAATATGTTAAAAATACAAGAAGTGATATAATTTGGTAAATAAGCTGTGTGGAACAAAAAGTCAATGAACTTACAGAAGGAGGGCATTTGGATTTGAAATTGATTATTTTGTATTATTGGAAGGCTTGGGGGTAGCAGATGGCAATACAGTTTGACAGGTTTTTCAGACCATTTAGCAATATGGATGGAAGAGATGAAAGAAAGAGTATTTAAAAGTAGGAAAAGGTATAAAATGAGTAAATGAGAAATTATGGGATATAATTTTAGAGTGGAAAGTATTGTATGTACAGAAGGATCATATAACTATGAAGGACTTCTATAAAAATTGTTCTGGATGGGAGACTGAATTTACAAAAAAGTATAAAAAGTGTTTTTTTTTTTTCAATGGCACAATGAAACAAGAAAGAAAGAGAAATCGAAGTATGGGAAAATGTACAGAAATGTATCCAAGAACTTAGACAATACTAGAAGAGAGTATGATGTTATGTAAAAAAAAAATATATAAAAGAAATCAAGAAAAATTTAAGGCATTACTGTTTATGCAAAGGTATTATCTGAAAGGGAGAAGGGTATATTTGGGTAAAATAGTAAAGGATAATATTAATAGAATGAGAGAAAAGAACACTGTAAAAGGAGAGGTAAAAAGAACACAAGAGCAAATTATGAGTATTTTAGTAAATAATTGAAAATCTGTATAAGAGTAAAAAGAAGAAAAATAAAAGAGAATGGAAAGTAAAAAAAATCCAAAATGAGTTAAGAAAGAATTTGAAAATGTATTACTATTACTGAATTGGATGAAGTACTTAGGAAAGTAAATGTTGATCCAGTGGTGGGGCCAGATGTTATATTTTATTTTATTTTTTTATTTTCACACTTGTTAACCAGGTTAGTCCAAGTGAGCAAAAAGCCCATTTTCAGTGGTGACCCGAGGAGAAAAGCTCCAAAAATAATTCTTTACATAATAACACAGATTAGAGTATTAAAACAATAGTGCCTTCTGTGGAAGGATGGGCACTCGGCTGGCAACTCAACACCGTAAAACTCTACTGCCAATCATGAGCAGACAGGTGATCCACTGTGGCGACCCCTAACCAGGATAAGCCGAAAGAAAAAGAAGAAGAGTATTAAAATATACAGCATAATTGTTGACGTATACAGAGACATCATAGAGAAATATAGAAATACATATCATTTGAGAACAAGTACAAGAAGGTGTATGCAATTTGCAGTCAAGAATTTTTGAGATTATGTAGATTTGGTGAGATAAAAGGAGAATGGGCTACAAAATGGTCAGGTAGGATCCTGACAGGAGCAGGTCCAATTTTTCTGGAAGAACTCTTTTAGTTCTTTTTTGAAGCTGTTTGTTTGTGTGATGTTTCACAAGTTAGGGGGGAGGTTGTTCCAGATTTTTGTTATGGATGATTTATATAGGAGATTGCCTATGTTCTTTTTTGTTGTATAAGTTTCTAGAAGATGTTTCTCTGAGCTGCGGAGAGGACAAGGAGGGGAATAGTAGGTAACTAGATTGGCAAGAGGGGGACAGGCAGTGGTTTTATTAAGTATGAGATGGGTTAAATGTTGGGTTAGTTTTAGATGGTGGGGAATTCAAGCCATTGAAGCTTGTGGAGAGCTATGTAATGGTGGGTAGGATTATGAAGGTTGGCTGCAAATTTGGCAATTTTATTATTATTATTATTATCTAGCCTGGAGAGTAGAGAGGATTGAAGGTTAGTGAGGACTCGAGATCCATAGAGGAGGCTTGGAAGGAAATAAGCTTGGCCTAGGGTGCATCTACAGTCAGCAGAGAGGAATTTTGCATTGCGGTATAGCATGCCAAGTTTTTTTAGTTTTCTTAATAGCCTGGTGTATGTGCAAGTCAGATTTTAGTTGGTCGTCGATAGTCATTCCAAGTAATTTTGTGTGAGTGTCAACATTTATAATAGTATTATTTAGTGAAGATAGAGAAGGTAGTTTTTAGGTGGTCATTGTTTTTGGGGAGAAAGAGAAGTAGCTTAGATTTTTGCTGATTTAAGATGTGCTGATTATCATTTAGCCATTTTTCAACAAGAAGGAAAAATTGTTGAGTGTGTGTTTGAAGATATAAGACTGAGTTGGAGTTAGTAATCAGAGTGGAGTCATCAGCATACTGTATGAGTCTAGAGAGGGGGGGTACAGGAGTGAAAGTCTTTTATAAAGATGTTGAAGAGAAGAAGTACAAGGATAGAACCCTGAGGTACGCTTGTGTGTATAGGTAAGAAAGAAGAGCAAGAAGATTGCCATCTGATGAATTGTAGCCTGTCTGTGAGATAACTGGAGAACCATGAGAGAGCTGAGCTGGATAGAATAAGGTTAGCCAATTTAGTCAACAGTTTGGGGTGTGATACTGTGCCAAATGCCTTAGATAAGTCTAGCAATAGACATGAGACAAGATTATTACTGTTCCTAGCTTCAGCAATGGTGTGGGTAAAGGATAAAAGTGCTGTGGAAGTGCTGGGATGAGGTCAGAAGCCATGTTGGGTGGGGGGAGGAGGTTGTTTTGGAGGAAGAAATTAAGTATTTGGTTGGGAACACATTTTTCTAGTATCTTGGATAGTAGGGAAAGTATACCAGTAGGCCTGTAATTAGAGGGATCATTGGAGTTACCACCTTTGTGAAGGGTGATAGTGTAGAAGGATTTCCAGATTTTGGGTACAGTAGCTTCTTTAATGGATTGATTAATAAGAATTGAGACTGGATAGGAGATGGAGTTTGCTGCAAGTCTCAGGAAGTGAGGAGGAAGCTTATCAGCAGTGTGAGAACAGGGTTTTAGTTTAAGAAGCAGAGACTTTATGTAGGAAGTAGAAATAGTGTTGAGGGAGAATATTGTGTTGTTGTTTGTGGCTAGTGGAGTTTTATGTGGAGGACATTGGTTTGTGATAGTTAATTTGTTGATGGAGTCTATGAAAAATTGGTTGAGGTGAGGGGCGGTCTCTTGGTCAGGGAGGTTAGGGTAGGGATTGGGAGTTTGGGGTTTACCAGGGTGGAAGATAGAGTTGATGTTTCTCCAAACATTTTTGGGGTTTGATTGAGCAGTGGTTTGTGTCTTAGTGTAGGAGGTCTTTTTGTCATTGTATATCTGTTTTTGGTCTGGTTCCTAACTTCTTTAAATAGTTGGAGGTGAGTGGGGGATTTATGTTTTTGCCAAGTTTTCCAGGCATTGTCTCTTTTATGCATTAGTTTCCATGTGTCTTTACTGAGCCAGGGGGAGTAGTTAGATTTTATTCTTATTTTACGTAGGGGACTATTGAGTCTAGGGTGTTTAAGAAGATGCGGTTAAATTCGAGTACTGCATCTTTGAGAGGAAGGGAGTGCAAGATAGACCAGTTAGTGGTGGAGAGGCTGTCATTGAGGGGAGAATGGGTTGAAGTCTTTGAGTTTTCGGCAGAGTTTGTACAGATGTGTTTTTTGTTGGGGGAAATATCTCTGTATGCTGATGGGAAGTGGTCACTTAGGGCATCTGGGAGTGTTGTGGGGTTGTGATAGAGTTGGGGGTTGTTGCATAGGATGCAGTCAATTACTGTGTCTTGATTGGACTGCTTGCTGAGTCTTGTGGGGCTCATGATACGTTGGGTGAAGCCAAACAGATTGATGCTTTGGACAGGGGAAGGGGTCTTGAGGGACTTCCAATCTATATTAATATCTCCTAGTAGTATAGTTTAATATGGTAGGTTTAGAGAAACCCAAGAAAGTATGTTTTCAAGAGTATGGATGTTCTTTCCAAGAGGAATGTAAACAGCAGCAATAGCAAGCTTTTGTGATTGTTGAAATGGCAGTTTAGTATTAGGATTTCTGCTGGGTGAAAATCAGGGAAGTTTATAGGGATGGAGGTAAGAGAGAGTTCTTGGGAGTAAAGAACTGCTACACCTCCACCTTTTTTAGTGGTCCTGTCTAGTCAATAGTTATTATAGCTGGGGGGGTAAAATATCAGAGTTTGGAATATGGAGTTTGAGCCAGATTTCTGATAGTATAAGCAAGTGAGGGTATATTGGGATATCCAAGCATGAAGGTCAATAATTTTGTTAAGAAGACTCTGAATGTTGATAGCCATTATGGATAAGTGTTTGGAAGTATGGGGAGTAAAAGAGGAGGGAGATGCAGGTGCATTGTGTGAGGGTGTATTAGTTAATTGTATGGGAGGTTGGAATGCTTGGGCTTGGGTGGGGTTTGGTAGGGTAAGCCCTGGGTTAGGGTGGATATCACCTGCTTGTAGGAGGATGGTAGGTTTTAAAATGAGTTTTAGAGGATAACATTTTTTGAGGTGTGTGTATGTTTAAGTTGAGACAGCTGGAGTATTTTATATTGGAAGAAGTGAGAGATAGAGGTGTTGTGTAGTGATGGGGATATGGTATTACATGCTGTGTTTAAAAGGGAGTTATGGATACAGGAGGAGGTAGGTGTTGATTTCAGATAATGGATGTTGGTATAGTAAGATGTAAGGGTAGAGAGTAGAAGAAGTGATGCTATTATTAGATTACTGAGTATGGTTAGAGTGGTAGGTGAAGGAGGAGATTAGAGTCATGGTAAATAGGATTGGAGAGGAGTGTATAGGATGTAGGAGAAAGGAGAAAGGAGAAAGGGGAGGGGTAGGGGAGTGAGTTTTAACTGTAAGGGGAAAGGGAGTGTAGTGAAAGAGAGGTGGGAGATGATTGTGAGGTGTGTCTGTGGGTGTTGTGTGAATGGACAATTTGGGAGTGGAGACGAGATGGTTGGAAAATAAATTTGGGGAATGTGAGGGTGTGTGGGAATAGGGGGTAGGGTAGGGGAGTGGAGTGAGCCTGAGCATAGTGAGGGCGAATGGAGTGGGATGAACCAGCAGCAGAATGTAACAGAAAAACAATCAGTCTAGATGTCCAGACGTCCACAGGTACGTAGCCAGTTGGAGTACCCCAGGAATAAAAAAAAATGCAATGGATATAGGCAAGACCAGGGGGTAGGCAAAGTAGAGATGGAGAGAGTTATGCTTCTGGTGTTTAGACTACAAAGAATGAGCAAAAACTTAATTAACTAAAGCAAATTGTGGCCAAAGTAAAAAAGAATTGAGAGCACTATGGCAAGGGAACTTAATGGGGGTCACCTGGTAACATGCTCGCCCAGGGCAGTGTAACAATAATTATTAGCAGTGCTCAATTTTGTATAAACAGCAAGTTGGTGAGTAAGTCAACCACATACATGCACTGAAACTTGGGATGGAGAGAGCCGTTAAACAGTTGTGGCTATACACAGTGATACCAGATGCTCCTGAGTTGCTTATTTTAAACATTGTTTCTTGACTAGCTGCAGGGAGGCAGGCTTGTCCAGGGGGGTTCAAAATGCACTGAAACTTGTGATGGAGAGAGCCATTAAACAGTTGCAACTATACACAGTGATACCAGATGCTCCCACATTGCTTATTTTAAACACTGTTTCTTGACTAGTTGCAGGGAAGCAGGCTTGTCCAGGGGGTGGGGGGGTTTCAAATTATTAAGTATCATGTAAATATCTAGGTAATTAAAGTTGTTTTTCTGGTAGGCGAGCATGCCATCTCTGGGGCACTGGTGCAGCACAGTTAGGATTACAGGTAAGGTATGGAATGCATAAGAAAATAATAGATTGGCAAACAGAGTATTCTATGACTGTACTGAATTAATATTTTATGTAAGGGTTTGCTTATGAAGGGTTATGCATTGGGATATTAAAATTTATATGGAAGAAAGATGAGAAGAACATCTGAGACCCATCACATTAAATAACAGAGATTAACATTTTTTTATGAGAATCATACTGTGGAGAATGGAAGGAAGGATAATGCTTATTATGGAAGAAAATATGAGGTATAAAATGGAACAGTTGTCAATTATTGTTACTGTTTTTTTTTTTTCTTTTTTTAATTTCTTCAAATCCTTTGGGTTTCTAATACCATGATGGGAATAGACCCCATTCCTAAGTCAAAGTACAATTAAAATTCATGAAATTAGTATTGTTTCAATCTTTGATGTCTGCCAAAAGTGTTCTTCACAGCACCCACATTGTGCCCAATAATGATTCCGTCTGCAATTTGTATGGAGTTGCATGAATTGGTAACATATCTGAATATAATTGTAGATTATTTTTTTATAAGACCTGTTGTTCCTACCATGATTGGAACTCTCTGAATATCTTTCATCCACATTGCTCTCATTTCTGCCTGAAAATATTGATATTTTATGACTTTCTGTCTCTCTGTATGCAAGCCACTGTAGTCACTGGGTGTAAAGATTTCGGTGATTAATGCTACTTTTCTCTTCTTTTCATGGATCACTATATCTGGTTTTCTCACATCTATCTTTTGAATTGTTGGTAATGGGTGATCCCAAATGCAACAGTCTTGCCACATTATTATGCCTTTCAGTATATAGTCCTTCTGCCATTAGTATGTCACAACCAGCAACTAGGTATGTGACTGTTTCCAATTCCGTTTTACAAACCTTATATTTGTCTGTTTTTCTCACATGTTCAATGGACTTTGTAAACCAACTTGTACGTAGCCCACTGTCTTGGGCCTCCAATATTAACCTTTCATTTTTTGGTTTGAATTTGCCTCTTCTTAACCATTCCTGCATTCGATCCTGATTAACATGAGGTTCTTCCTTATACTTCCAACTATATTTATGTATTTTCCACATTTCTTGCCTTCTTATCTGATCCTTCACCTTATATTCTTTCTTTTGTTTTTTGGCACATTCTGTTGATGCCCGATTTTTATCTACTTCTGGTTTAATTTCATTCCTGCCTGACACCGATATGCTTCCACTAGACTAATCAGAGAAGTCATCTTAGATTTATTCTCCTCATGTTTCAAAACTTTCACTACGTTTCGGTCTTGTGAGGTCAGCAGATATGTGTGCAGTCCCATGATTGCAGATCTATATGAGTCTATATCATTTCATTGAAAACTCATTTAATTGAAGCTTAATTCATTGACACATATTCACTGAAAGCTCACTTCACTGAAAACCCAATTCACTGAAAGTTCACTTCACTGAAAACCCATTTCACTGAAACTCATTTCGTTGAAAGGTATATATGGCCTTTTCCTCACTGTTGTGCGATCCTGGAGTTAGTACATAAAGGAAGGGGGGTGTGGGGGGCACAGCACCCCACATTAAGGGATGTGGTGGGCTTAGCCCCCCACATATTGTAAATATTTTAAAGCATATAGATGGATACTTACAAGTGTAATGAAAATATTCTTCCAGAAGACAACATATAACCAATTTATGCAGGGGGCTTTGCCCCCCACACCACCCAAATGTTCTTTTATAACACATTCTTGTCCCAAACTGATGTTTTCTTGGTGCTACAATTTTCCTGCTTTAAAAGCTGCTTTTGCACATTTATCAGGACCAAATGACATTCTTATGTCACCTGAAAATGTTTTGACTACTTTCAGTTGTGCTTTCAGTTCCTCATCTGATGACAGGGACATCGGGAGGCATACACACTGTACTGATTTCAGTACAACTTCTTTAGAAGAGGGGGTAGCTTTTTTAATGATGTCATGTCCGGCTGGCTGTGAGTGGGAAATGCACATAGCAGTGATAGCTTGAATGGTTGTAGTGGAGGGGCATTGCAATCACAAATGTATTATTGTTGTGGTGAAGGCAATCGGGTGATGTGAATGGATTATCAGGTAAGGAGAGAGAGAGTGTGAGTGTGTGTGAAAATGCCCCCCCGCATAATACACCTGCTGGCAGTGTTTAGGCTCAAACCCTGTACCTTTGCCTCAGGGTAAAAAGAGCCTAAAGTCCCAACACTTGTGAGCTATGGTGAGAAGTGAGAAGTGAAGCTGTATTCCCCAGCTATGGTGAGAAGTGAGAACTGAAGTTGTATTTCCCCCATTATTGTTTTTGTTGTTTGTCCAGGTTTTTGTGCTAAGGTGTGAAGTGAGAATTGAATTTGTATTCCCTCATTATTGGCTTTGTTTGTCCAGGTTTTCTGTGCTAAGAGGTTGAGAGCTATCTAAATGATAGCCATTAAGTTTCAGTCTTCCTATTTTTCAAACTGCTGATTTAGCATAGTGGTATGTTGCACTGACTGTTGTGCTTATGATTCTGGGTTCAAGACATGCATGGTGGTAACACAGCATTTTATTCTATCAACTTTCCAAAATTATACAAGCAGTGTTTAATGTGTCCCTGGTTTTTGGGCTTTTGCCCCCCCCCCAATAAATGTTGGCTTTTTCCAGATTTCTTGTGCTGCCAAGTTTAGAGATACAGCTGAGTGTCGAGTACATTTTACAAGGAGCTGAGAGATGCAGGGGAACTAAAGTTTAGTGCTGCTTATGCTGAGTCGGCTTGTATTGTTAATAACACAACAAGTAGTGTACTTGCTTTTGATGCAGAAGGCTGTGGGTTCTTCTCCCACAGTAGGTAGATGCATTGCTGATACTGTACTGTGTTGTAAAGGGGGGTGGATGCTGTAGTCCTTTTTGGAGAAGATATCTAGTAGCAACTATGAACCTGTTATCAGTTTGCCATCCATTCCCTATTGCAATATTACTAGCGTATCATTTTTTTAATGCAACATAGGCAATTTATTCCTCAAGGGCAACAGGCACTTTATTTGTAGATGAAACAATAAAATATAAAGTTGTTTGCTAGCAGCAACCTCTTCATTAGTTACAGATTTCTTTAATGTGGAATTATGTAGATGGCTTTTACTAGTTCAGCGATAGTGCATATTTACTGATACTGGTGGACTGTAGAAGTTTGAGTAGACTTTTATGATGGAAATGTTCTGAACTGGACTGTTTTGTCATTATTGGTGCATGCATTTTGTTTCATTGTTTACTGTAAAAATGTTCAAAACAATAAATTTAAAACGCTCTCTAACAACTATACTGTATTGTACAAGGAATATAATTTAATACAATCAGGAAGGTGTATCAAAGAGCACATGCATGTTTCATGTGCAAGGGGCCTATGATTTGAAAACAGCACAAAGTTAATCTTTATCTGCCACTGTCAAAATGTATATTCTTTGAATGTGGGTTTCAATGCTGTTTCAATGAATGTGAGTTTCAAGGGCAGAGAAGTTTTAATGCTAAGTCTAGTTTCATTGTGAGACTGCATTGCTTTGTTTAGCAGATATTTATTGGTGCTCATGCTGTAAAATGCAAAATAAAACCTTTCTGTCAAATCATTTAGGAATAAAGTCACTAAATAATGACAGACAAAGTTTCAGATGTCATAATCTTCAGAAAAATGCATGCTAAAGCAAGACCTATTATTCTATCAACTGTCTTAAGTTTATACAAGATCAATTTTTAGTACTGTTTGTATGTTCCCCCAATATATTTGGCCTTGTCCAGATTTCCTGCATTAAGAGGTTGAGAGGTACGTGCAAATAAATCACTTTATAGAATTAGGAATATCCAAACCTCTCAACTGTCCCCAATTTTGGCTCAAAATGTTGCTCTCCCCCTAATAATCCCTCCACAAAATAGCAATTTTGGAAGAAAATATGGAGGGTTTACAATTATAAATAACTGTAATGATCAGAGTTATACATTACTTTTATTTCAGAAATACATGTAGATTCTCTAATTTTGTCAGCTGATCAAGTTAACAGTGCTCATATTAAAATGGTGTCCCTTCTTTGACAGGTTCCCAGCTGTATTGTCTGGCAATTTTATATTTTTGCATCACATTTTTGGTCCGTTTTTCATAAAATTGCATTTTTCTGGCAAATTAGTGGCAAATCATTAAAGACTAAAGTTAGAAAATAATGGCAGACATTTGAGTTTCAGATTTCATACCTTTCAGAAAATTGGTACTAATGCAAGACCTGCTACTATTCTATTATCTCTTTAAGTTTATAAGAGCAATATTTTTAAAAAAAATGTCCTTATTTTTGGGTCTTTGCCTCAGTTTTATTTATGGGTTTGTTGCTCTAAGAGATTGAGAGGTATTTGGTGTGTGTGTGTGTGTGTGTGTGTGTGTGTGTGTGTGTGTGTGTGTGTGTGTGTGTGTGTGTGTGTGTGAGAGGTAGGTAAGTAGCATACCTCTCAACTGTCCAAATTTTGCAGAATGTCCAAATTTTTGCCTCATATTTTTTGTATGTTCCTCATAAATTTTGTGATTTTCTAGAAAATCTTTGAAGGCTGAAGTTGCTAAATAATGACAGACATTTGAGTTTCAGACTTCATGTCCTTTAGAAAAATTCATACTAGGACAAATCCTGTTATTCTAGCAACTTTCTCATACTAGCACAAATACTGTTATTCTAGCAACTTTCTAAGTTCACAAGAGCATTATTTAATATCTGTCCCTGTTTATTTTAGGCTTTGTCCATATTTCTTGCACTAAGAGGTAGGTAGGGGTGTGTGTGTGAATGAAACACCCTAGTTAGGGGTAGCAGGTGGTTAGTAATTTACTCAAGCTCAAAACCTGTACCTTAGTTACAGAAAACAAAAGCATGAATCCTCTACCCCAACTACCATGCTGCATTTTTCAAAGAACTGACTTTCAGGTTCATTTTCAATTCAAGGAACTGAGTTTGAGTGAATCTATATTATATTACTGAAGAGGCATTACAGCGAATGCCTCTTCATCAACACTAAAAGAGCGAACCGTGAATTACTAGAATGGTCGTAGCTTGGCTGGGGAGGGGGTAGCAGTTTGAGAGCTGTAAGCACAAATTTGAAAATCCTAGCTACACCCCTGTCTGATGAGCTATACAATTTTAAATCATCAACAAAGAGAAGATCTGACGTCTTTACACTTTGTTGTTTTCTAGGTGCCATATTTTAGCCATGGCCTAATCTGTTAAGTAGACAGCTTAAATAGTTAAGGGCAAGACAGAATAGCAGAAATGACAGGGAGTCACCCTGGAATATCCCCCTTTGAACTTTTATCCTTGAAATAATAATTTATCCTTTATCATGCCTTAATTGCAAAGTGGTTTGCCACTGTTTTGTGGTCGCTTGGATGTAGTTGATCAGTGTAGGAAATAGCTTATACATTTTTAAATACTCTTTTATCCATGAATGTGGGATACTATCAAATGATTTTTTGTAGTCAATGCATCCCATACTAAGATTCTTCCCCTTTTTACAGTTCTCCTTTATGACTTTATATAGCAATAGATGATCCTTTGTTCCACATGACTTTCTTTTATTACCCTTTTGTTCTATTGCCATGATTGAATTTTCTTCTAAATGTCTATAAACTCTGTCGGCATAAATTACGATATATAGTTTATACATCGTCGGAAGGCAAGTTATTGGTCTATAATTTTTAGGATAACTTGCAGGTTCACTCTTAAGAAGGAGCATTGTTTTTCCTGTTGTTAACCAGGTTAATGTCTGTTTGAGGTTTGCATATAAATAGTTCTTCCTCATGGCTAAATCTTCATGAAATGTGTTAATACTTTTAGCCAGAAGTTAGGTACTGCATCTGGGGCTGGGGTTTTCCATTTGGAGGATTTTCTTAACTTTATCTCAATCTCTCTGGCCATTACCTCATCCCATTTCATATCCTGTACCTTTGAACTTCTTATTCTTTGTTTTACTTCTTATATCCATTTAGCATCTATGTTATGTTCCCAGGATCTTTATAGATATTTCTCCAAAATGTATATATTTCTTTTTTTGTGTGGTCTTTCAATCCCTTTTGCCTTGTTTCCCAATTGTGTACAGAACTTTTTTGGGTCATCAATAAGTTGCTTATTTTGTACCTTTCCATTATATTTATGTATGTATCATCTAAGTTTTTCTGCCTGTGTTGAGATTTTAGTGCAAGATAGATCATGATCTGTTATAATATTGCACATTGCTTTTATCATGTCTATCTTTCTGAGTATTTTTGTTGATCTTCTCCGTCTTCTATACTCTTCTAACAGTGACACTTCTAGTCTTAATTGTTTTATAGTTTTCTCTGTTCAATACTTCCATGATGGTATTCGATTTCTCCCCTTCCTTTCCCTTACTACCCTGTGTTCTTGTGGTAGAATTTTATCTGTTATTAATTTAGCTGCACTAAATGATTAGATGCTGGTGTATCACTACTCAATGTTGACTGTGTCAAAGTTGACACAGTTTCCTGTTCCTTCCCTTACGTCAAATGAATATTTATGCAGGTTTCCTGTGGAAGGCTCCAAAATATCTTCATATGGCAACTGCCCAGTTGCTTCCTGATCCACTGTTTTTTCCTTAGTTTGGAGGTCTATTGCTCTATCCTGTTGTGGTGCCTTCTAAGTTAGATTTTCTACACTGAATCCTTCACTTCACAGGTACTCCATAACTTCAGTTTCTATTTCTTTAATTCTCCACTACTAATCTTCTTTTCTACCTTTCCTCTGTCTTCCTATTTTTTGTATTGTAAAGTTTTCCATGTCCAGATTCCTTTGCTATATTTCTCTTGAAATACATTTGGCGCTGCTCTTTTTGTATTGATTAATTTTGCTTTCTCCTTTGCATAAATATTACACAATATTAAATCTCTTTTTGTTTCCCATGTCCATATTTCTTCTTCAGATGTCTCCTGAGCTTCCTGTTTCTTCTTACTTTGGGGACTCATTCCATCATGCTGTGATGTAACCTGTGTTAGACCTTCTACACAAAATCCTTCACTTTGCAGGCATTCCATAACTTCTTTTCTACATTTCCTCTTTGTGATATTAGTTTTTTTATTGTGAAATTTCCCATATCTGGATGCCTTTTCCTGTATTTTTATTCAAATATCTTTGGGGCTACCTTTTTGTATTGATTCATTTGGCGTTTGACTTTGCATAAGTATTACACCATATCAAATCTCTCTTTCTTTCCCATGTCCATATTTCTTTATACTTTTCAAAAATCTCTATGTTTTGTTGTTTATATTCTCCCACTTCCTCAAATGCTTCTTTTTCCAAACAGATCAAAGTTTATTGGTCTATATAATGTTTTTCACAAGTATGTTGTATTAATGAATACAATTTTTTTTTAAATTGTCTGACATATTTTTCTTTCCTCTAACTTCACTGCTAATCATTTTGTATATCTTATGTCTCAAAATTCTGGGCTTTTTGCATAATAGTAACAATGCATAATTTATTTCTTATCCTCAATAGTCCACTCTATCATCTTTATGGTTCTTGTTTGGCCTATCAGTTTTTGTGATTTTTGTAGACTGCTGCTTGCTTCTACAACAGGGGGGCATCCTCCCTCTGAGCCTGGCCTAGCCCCATTGTAAGAATGTTTCCATATTTTGAGGATTCTACACTGTCATTTTTTTCCAGTCCCAGCACCAGTGTGCCTATCAGGATTAATGTTGAGAGAATTTGTGGATAATATTGTAAGCAAAAGTAGGATGTGAAACTTAAGGTGAGTGACATTAGCAAGGCATTTGATACAGAAGGACATGATATTTTGTGGGATGTCATGTTGAAGTATGGAATAGGTAATAGAATTAGAAGATGGTGTATAAAAGCATATCAAAATAATAGTGAGAGTATTAGTGAATGGGCAGCTGAATAAAGAAGTATGAATGAAGTGTGGTATAAGACAAGGATGTCCCATGAGTGGAATACTGTTTGAACTGGTAATGAATGCAGTAGTGAGTGAAGTAGATTATAAAATGAAAGATGCTATATATATGATGCAAAAGGAGGTGGTGATTCCAGTAGTTTTTACATATTCTGATGATACAGTGGTAGTTGCTAAGAACAAAATATGGATGAGGAAAGTTCTGGTTTTCTGAATGGATATTTAAAGGAAATGGGAATGACCTTGAATAAAGTTAAAAGGAAGAGATTGGATGATGTGGTCAAAACTGAGGATGCATATTTTTCAATGAATGAACTGTCTTTGCTAAGGATAACATTTAGGAAAATAATGTAGTTATGATGTCATGGAAGGGTTTGATAAAAAAAAGAAAAAAAATGCAAGAAATATGTCTTCTGTGGAGGACATGTAGATTAGCATTCAAGAAAAAGGCATTTAGATACATTTTGTATTAATGGGAAAATAATAAACATGTCAAATACGTATATGATCCCAGAAAATGTGAAAAGGAAATTACACAATTGTTTTCTTTCAAGTGTAAACCCAGTGAAAACAGTAGTGAAGATTGTTAGATTAGGGATTTCCATTTATTAGACATTAGACAGGCTAAAGGGTAAAATAAATTGTGTTTCATTTATGCATAAAAGACAATTAAGCAGAAAGGAAAATGACCTTGCTGGCCTAGTATGGAAGACTGTTTATTAAAAGAAAATAGGCATAAAGTGTTTAGACAGAATGTTCTTTGCTCAAGGGAAAGATATAATCTTGTCAGCTACAGAATGTTCTTTGCACATGCAAGGAACGAGTTTGAGTGCCTCTTCACGTTTGAGAGCTGTAAGCACAAATTTGAAAATCCTAGCTACACCCCTGTCTGATGAGCTATACAATTTTAAAAAATCAACAATGAGAAGATCTGAGGTCTTTACACTTTGTTGTTTTCTAGGTGCCATATTTTAGCCATGGCCTAATCTGTTAAGTAGACAGCTTAAATGGTTAAGGGCAAGACAGAATAGCAGAAATGACAGGGAGTCACCCTGGAATATCCCCCTTTGAAATTTTATCCCTGAAATAATAATTTATCCTTTATCATGCCTTAATTGCAAAGTGGTTTGCCACTGTTTTGTGGTCGCTTGGATGTAGTTGATCAGTGTAGGAAATAGCTTATACATTTTTAAATACTCTTTTATCCATGAATGTGGGATACTATCAAATGATTTTTTGTAGTCAATGCATCCCATACTTAGATTCTTCCCCTTTTTACAGTTCTCCTTTATGACTTTATATAGCAACAGATGATCCTTTTTTCCACATGACTTTCTTTTATTACCCTTTTGTTCTATTGCCATGATTGAATTTTCTTCTAAATGTCTATAAACTCTGTTGGCATAAATTACGATATATAGTTTATACATCGTCGGAAGGCAAGTTATTGGTCTCTAATTTTTAGGATAACTTGCAGGTTCACTCTTAAGAAGGAGCATTGTTTTTCCTGTTGTTAACCAGGTTAATGTCTGTTTGAGGTGTGCATATAAATAGTTCTTACTCATGGCTAAATCTTCATGAAAGGTGTTAATACTTTTATACAGAAGTTAGGTACTGCATCTGGGCCTGGGGTTTTCCATTTGGAGGATTTTCTTAACTTTATCTCAATCTCTCTGGCCATTACCTCATCCCATTTCATATCCTGTACCTTTGAACTTCTTATTCTTTGTTTTACTTCTTATATCCATTTAGCATCTATGTTATGTTCCCAGGATCTTTATAGATATTTCACCAAAATGTATATATTTCTTTTTTTTGTGTGGTCTTTCAATCCCTTTTGCCTTGTTTCCCAAGTGTGTACAGAACTTTTTTGGGTCATCAATAAGTTGCTTATTTTGTACCTTTCTGTTATATTTATGTATGTATCATCTAAGTTTTTCTGCCTGTGTTGAGATTTTAGTGCAAGATAGATCATGATCTGTTATAATATTGCACATTGCTTTTATCAAGTATATCTTTCTGAGTATTTTTCTTGATCTGTTCCGTCTTCTATACTCTTCTAACAGTGACACTTCTAGTCTTAATTGTTTTATAGTTTTCTCTGTTCAATACTTCCATGATGGTATTCGATTTTTCCCCTTCCTTTCCCTTACTACCCTGTGTTCTTGTGGTAGAATTTTATCTGTTATTAATTTAGCTGCACTAAATGATTAGATGCTGGTGTATCACTCCTCAATATTGACTGTGTCAAAGTTGACACAGTTTCCTGTTCCTTCCCTTACGTCAAATGAATATTTATGCAGGTTTCCTGTGGAAGGCTCCAAAATATCTTTATATGGCAACTGCCCAGTTGCTTCCTGATCCACTGGTTTCTCCTTAATTTGGAGGTCTATTGCTCTATCCTGTTGTGGTGCCTTCTAAGTTAGATTTTCTACACTGAATCCTTCACTTCACAGGTACTCCATAACTTCAGTTTCTATTTCTTTAATTCTCCACTACTAATCTTCTTTTCTACCTTTCCTCTGTCTTCCTATTTTTTGTATTGTAAAGTTTTCCATGTCCAGATTCCTTTGCTATATTTCTCTTGAAATACATTTGGCGCTGCTCTTTTTGTATTGATTAATTTTGCTTTCTCCTTTGCATAAATATTACACAATATTACATCTCTTTTTGTTTCCCATGTCCATATTTCTTCTTCAGATGTCTCCTGACCTTCCTGTTTCTTCTTACTTTGGAGACTCATTCCATCATGCTGTGATGTAACCTGTGTTAGACCTTCTACACAAAATCCTTCACTTTGCAGGCATTCCATAACTTCTTTTCTACAGTTCCTCTTTGTGATAGTTTTTTATTGTGAAATTTTCCATATCTGGATGCCTTTTCCTGTATTTCTCTTCAAATATCTTTGTGGCTACCTTTTTGTATTGATTCATTTGGCTTTTGACTTTGCATAAGTATTGCACCATATCAAATCTCTCTTTCTTTCCCATGTCCATATTTCTTTATACTTTTCAAAAATCTCTATGTTTTGTTGTTTATATTCTCACACTTCCTCAAAAGCTTCTTTTTCCAAACAGATCAAAGTTTAATGGTCTATATAATGTTTTTCACAAGTATGTTGTATTAATGAACACAATTTTTTTTAAAATTGTCTGACATATTTTTCTTTCCTCTAACTTCACTGTTAATCATTTTGTATATCTTATGTCTCAAAATTCTGGGCTTTTTACATAATAGTAACAATGCATAATTTATTTCTTATCCTCAATAGTCCACTCTATCATCTTTATGGTTCTTGTCTGGCCTATAGTTTTTTGTGATTTTTGTAGACTGCTGCTTCCTTCTACAACAGGGGGGCATCCTCCCTCTGGGCCTGGCTTAGCCCCATTGTAAGAATGTTTCCATATTTTGAGGATTCTACACTGTCATTTTTTCCAGTCCCAGCACCAGTGTGCCTATCAGGATTAATGTTGAGAGAATTTGTGGATAATATTGTAAGCAAAAGTAGGATGTGAAACTTAAGGTGAGTGACATTAGCAAGGCATTTGAGACAGAAGGACATGATATTTTGTGGGATGTCATGTTGAAGTATGGAATAGGTAATAGAATTAGGAGATGGTGTATAAAAGCATATCAAAATAATAGTGAGAGTATTAGTGAATGGGCAGCTGAATAAAGAAGTATGAATGAAGTGTGGTATAAGACAAGGATGTCCCATGATTGGAATACTGTTTGAATTGGTAATGAATGCAGTAGTGAGCGAAGTAGATTATAAAATGAAAGATGCTATATATGTGATGCAAACGGAGGTGGTGATTCCAGTAGTTTTCACATATTCTGATGATACAGTGGTAGTTGCTAAGAACAAAATATGGATGAGGGAAGTTCTGGTTTTCTGAATGGATATTTAAAGGAAATGGGAATGACCTTGAATAAAGTTAGAAGGAAGAGATTGGATGATGTCAAAACTGAGGATGCATATTTTTCAATGAATGAACTGTCTTTGCTAAGGATAAAATTTAGGAAAATAATGTAGTTATGATGTCATGGAAGGGTTTGATAAAAGAAAGAAAAAAAAATGCAAGAAATATGTCTTCTGTGGAGGACATGTAGATTAGCATTCAGGAAAAAGGCATTTAGATACATTTTGTATTAACGGGAAAATAATAAACATGTCAGATATGTATATGATCCCAGAAAATGTGAAAAGGAAATTACACAATTGTTTTCTTTCAAGTGTAAACCCAGTGAAAACAGTAGTGAAGATTGTTAGATTAGGGATTTCAATTTATTAGACATTAGACAGGCTAAAGGGTAAAATAAATTGTGTTTCATTTATGCATAAAAGACAATTAAGCAGAAAGGAAAATAACGTTGCTGGCCTAGTATGGAAGACAGTTTATTAAAAAAAATAGGCATAAAATGTTCAGACAGAATGTTCTTTGCTCAAGGGAAAGATATAATCTTGTCAGCTACAGAATGTTCTTTGCACATGCAAGGCAAAGCCTGAGACCAAGTTTAAAAAAAGTAAATAAAATACTGGACTGAAGCAATATAATATTGTTGTGTTGAGGATAGCAGTTCAGTTAAGGTTAGTAAATTCATTTTGACTTGTTGCTTCACAGAAGACGTTAAACACTCGAGGCTGAGTACAGAAAACAGGTTATCTAAAGACTATGTCAGTTTATGTTGTTCAGGGCAATCAGAATATGACATGCAACAACTTGAATTTTTTATCAGTACTGTTAATGAAGACAGTATTCGGATATCGTAAACATCTAATAAAACCTTATTAAATGAACTACAGTGTTTGGAGAATTCATTCTAAAAGGTGCACAAGACTTGGTCCATAAAGGAGAGACTGGCACCTGTTCAGCACAAGCTTGGGTAATCAAGACTTTTGTTTCTCACTCTCATTGCATACAGTGTTTCCAGCTAATTACGGTACAGTACAGTAGTCTCAGTTCTTACAAAGGTGAAGGGGATTGGGGTTACTAAATCTAGATGCTTATTCTGCTTTTTTAACTTGTATAGAATATTAAAGGTAAAGGAAGAAAATGACAAACTAGCAGTGGGAATGTTTAAATATAAGCACAAAAAGCTCTGGGATACAATGAGAAAAAGAAAAAGAGAAAAAGAAGATGTAAATGAAGAAATAAAAATCTATCAAGCTAAAATACTAACATGAAAAATAAAAATTGAAGATACAGAGAAGGATAAAAAATGTGGTATAATAGTGGAATGAAACAATATTATTATGTAAATCTATGCTAAAATGTATAAGAAGAAATTGTTAAAGCCATTAAAGTAAGGAAAAAGTGATGTACCTAGATAGAAGAGTGCCAGAATTTCCTATGGAGACTGGTAATAAGCAAGTTACCATTAAAGGGGGATATGCCATATAAAAACAAATTTGAAAGAGTATATTTATTTTATAGGGAGAAGGAGACAACAGAGGAAGGTTTTTTTTTTTTTTTGTAAAGTAAAAGAGTGATGAACTTTGGAAAACTTTTGAGAGAAGGAAAGTTTTTGGAGAATATTAATGACAGAAACAACATATGTGTGTGTATGTCTGTGTGTGTGTGTGTGTGTGTGTGTGTGTGTGTGTGTGTGTGTGTGTGTGTGTGTGTGTGTGTGTGTGTGTGTGTGTGTGTGTGTGTGTGTGTGTGTGTGTGTGTGGTCCCCTTCACATGGTCAACTTTTCAGAAAGTCGACTTTCATATGTCTGAGACCATATGATCGACTTTTAAAAAAGCCGACCCTGGGGAACTGCTATCTCCGTATAGTGAGGAATGGGAAAATTTCCCTTTTCCACACTGTAGTGTGATCTCGGAGTTGGTATATTAAAGTTACAAGGGGATGTGGGGGGTGGAGCCCCCACGGGGGGGTGTAGGGGGGGCTAACAATTTAAGGTAAGTATTTGTTGTGTTATATGCATTTATTTTACATTTTCGGCTTTCCGAAAGTTGATCATATGGTCTCAGCCGTATGAAAGTCGACTTTCTGAAAAGTTGACCATGTAAAGTAGGCCTGTGTATGTGTGTGTGTGTGTGTGTGTGTGTGTGTGTGTGTGTGTGTGTGTGTGTGTGTGTGTGTGTGTGTGTGTGTGTGTGTGTGTGTGTGTGTGTGTGTGTGTGTGTGTGTGTGTGTGTGTGTGTGTGTGTGTGTGTGTGTGTGTAAAGAGTAGATAAGAATTTATTTTATATAATATGGGTTATTTGGAATAAAAGACTGAATGAAATGTTGTTTAATATGAAGTGGATTTTATTAGATATATTGCAAAAATTAGATTATGGTTGTGGAAGAAGGAGAGGTTATGGAAGAATAACAATGAGGATGTTATAAGAAAAGCAATAACTAGTAAAAAGTAGAAATGCGTACATATGTGCCTGTAAATATGAACATTATGTCGCTATGTAAATATGCAGTGTTAAATAAGGGACCCGTACTCTTCAATACGTGAAATGGGATCTTTTACATTTAGTGGAGCTACCACCACCTCAGGCAGACGGGACCCAGTTTAACAGCCCATCCTAAGGATGACACTCTCAGGAGTGCAGCACCCCCACCCCCATGCTGCACTGCAGTGCATAGCTCTCAATGAACTGGGGACAAATCTCAACAGATCTGGGGACAGACCAAGAACTAATTATGGTCAATCAGGGACACTTTTAAAGTATTAGTACTGTTAACTTGAGTCATTGACGGAATAAGACAAATGTGAGTTAATATATATTTTTTAAGTTCATAGGTAGGTACTAGGCTATTGGCCTAGCCAGTAAAAGAAGTCTATAAATTTAATTATTGTCATTATTTATTAAGTTTAATATACTGTCTTTTCTCCAAAAGTCACCAATTGTAGGAGGTGTTAAGAGGGACAGAACTAAAAATTCCAATCAAAATCTTAGACAGCTGAGAAGTATGCTGCAGGGTTAGCAACCAATCTATTTGTCATGGGAATAGAACTCACAGCCTTTTACACCAAAGGCAAGTGGGCTACTGTTGTACCAGTGGGTACTGTTGTATCAGTGACTGTGCGCCACAAAACTATGAAACTGTGACTGAGGCTACAAGTGTCTTGATGTGGTTTGAGTTCTGTACTCACTGTGGCTCTGCTGAATTAGTCTCTCCCTGCTCAGCTAAATCAAATCTCCCGCACATGTCTTGATACTGTTTAGTACAGTTTCCAGAGGATCTGAAGAATCATGATGCTGAGCATGGACATCTTGATGCACGTATACAAGAACATTTATTCTCCTAAGATGAGCCATTTATTTTTATCTTTTATCAAGTGCCAGGCTCCCCCAGCACAGGCCCCTAGGCAATTACATAAGTTGCCTTGTTCTGGATCTGGCTGTGGTCCTGGGTTTGACTCCCTAATAATCAGCTTGTATACTTGCAACTCTGAGAAAGTAACACTTCTCCAAGTTGCCCAGAAAAAGAGGAATGTGTGCTTTGAGGGTCTTATTTGCTTGGCATTTGCATCTTTAGGAATTTAAGCGAAAAATGAAGATAAACCGTGGAAAAAGAAAGAGATGCTAATACTCACTAGTAATAAAAAAAAAGCAGCTTAGCAATGCCAAAACACTTTATTAATAACAGAAAGCTTTCAGATATGCAATCATTCATCAGTGTGATCATCATATTTAGGAATTTACCTGGTTCAAAACTGAATAAAAATTTAATTTTCAATTACAAGTTTTAGTAAATGACGTTTGACAACAAACTAAGTTGTCCCAGGACATCTTCATGAGGGGGGGGGGGTTAGGTTGATATTAGGGGGAGTTAAGTGGGTTGGAGAGGTGAAAGGGTTAAGTGGAGGCAGGGATGGTTGGGAAGAAATGAGATTATGATGGGGAGGGTTTTAAGAGGTTTAGTCTAGTGTAGTTGGGTTAAGCAATCACATTTTGGCATGAACTTGCTATGGCAAGCTATGTCCGTGACTACCTGAAGGTATTCTGATGGATAGTTAGGCCTTGACTGTTGCTGGCATATGTGGGGAAGGCTATCAAGGGGGGCAGTTGAGTAGTTGGGTCATTTCAGTGGGTTAGTTTGAGCTCCTTATTTATTTATTTTTTTTATGGTGGGGTCGCTTTGGTCAGTGGTGGTCCAGGGGGGTGCATGGTCTTCTTGGCTGTCATTTGACAGGTGCTGTGGCCCTTTTGCCTCACTGCTGGGCCATTGTACTTTCATGGTGGAGCTCTGGAGTGAGTTGGCGTGGTCCACTGGTTTGTTGAGTGGTAGCCATTTGTGGTTGTTTGCTGTCGATGGGGAGTCTTGAAAAATGGATACATAAATAGTAATAAGGTTTAAAAAAAAAAGAAAAAGGAAAAAAGGGGCAAACATTCTGCTTTGCTTTTGGCATGGAGGCTGCCAGCTTGTTCAGTCCTTTGCAATGGTTGTGCCCCTCGTTTTGTTCGCCCCTGGGGTTTTGGGTGTCTTTCCTGTCTTGGCTAGTTTCGGTGGTGATTTGCGGGCTGAAGAGAGCAGCGATAGCCATCTCGCGGGTTGCAAGTGCTGTTGGGGAGGTGTTGCTTCCAGTGCATGAGCAGAGTGGTGTTGGCAGGTCTTAAATGGAAAAAAAAAACTTTGATGGGCGTGCTAACTTGTTGCTGTATAGGTGAGCTGGAGAGGTCTTGGTGGATTGCTGTTTTTCGGCCCTGACAGTTTATTTGCTTGGGGTGGGTCATAGTTGCTTGGGTGGCCTTTCCAGTACTAGCATCTTCTGCATTTGATTTGTTTGCTTGTGATTGTGGTTGGAGGCAGTAAGCATGGTTTGGTTTGTTGTGCCATTCCTTGGTTTCTGCTGGTGGTGGTTCACACGTCTGTGGGGAGCTGGCGTCTTGTGTGTGGAGGTTTCTTTGTTTCCTAGTTTTGCTTTTGCTGCCTCTCGTTCAGGTGGTATGGGTGGAGGGGGAGGCTGCGTGGATTCTGCCTGATTCACTGCAGTGGAGGGGCAGTCCTGAATGGACCAGCTAGTTGGCCTTGATGTTTTATTTGATTAAAAAAAAAGGAAAGAGAAAGGGAAGGGCGGGGAGAGTGAGGTGCGGGGATGCATTTCAGGTGAATGGGTGTTTGCTCCACTCATGGGTTGTTGTGGTGTGGTTTGCCCCCACCACCCCATTGTTGGCTGTCTCCCATTTGTCTCTGCCATGGCATGGATTTACCGTCTCTTGCTCTTCTTCGGTGTAGAAGGAAAAAAAATGTTGTTGAAAAGAGTGAAGGAAATGGGGAAGGTGGGGTGCAGTTGTGGGATGAACAATGGACTGGCCTTCTGATGAGACATTTTTGCTGGCTAGGAGGTTGTTCACATGCTGGCCGCTCATTGCGCATGCGCGGCGTGGTGGTAACAGCTGTGGGGAGGAGGGTACTGTGGGGCATACCTCTCAGCCATCCAAAATTGTGGTAATAACTGCAGATTTGTCCCTCTTAGTGTTAAACACAAACTTTTGTACCTACAAGGAATGGCAATTCTGTACTGGAAACATAAGAATGTATGTTTACTCTAAACCACTCTAAATAATTGCCATTCGCTGCACTATTTTAATTAATTTAGAATGTTGTTGTCAGGAGAACAGAAGGGACATTTTAGCTATATGGAAAAAATGGAAGAAGTTGTTAGAGCAAGAGAACTGAACTTAATTTTAACATTAACTCATTAAAAGTTGCAGAGAATGTAATGTTTTCACATTAGAGGTTTTGGATTACAATAATATGGCTCAATGAATTACAAATGATAAGACTTATTCACTCAGTTTATGATACGGATGTGATGATGGCAGTATGGTTTGGGTGTTTGCCTTACAGCCACAATGTGCAGGGTTTGTTCTCACATGGTGTAATGGCCAAAGTTTGGAATGGTCACAAAGCTGGTTAGCCTAGTAGCAATTTATGAGATGTTTGAGGAATATCAAGAATATCACTAGCATTAATGTATTTTAAGAAGTTTTAATTTGACTTTGTCACATTCTGTACAATTGTCTGTGTTATGTGGATTTATACCTCAGAAAATATTTATTGCTATGTCATAGTGTCTCATGCTAGAGCAACTGGACCATACAAATAAGTTGTACTGATGTAAAAAAATAGTTGAATGTTCTCCTTCTATGGCATGAATAGTACAGCTTGGAAGAGGGTCGTTTGAGACTTCGGCTGTGGGTGACTACTGTTCTGTGCTTTTGTTGAATTTCCATTGTGGCATCACAGTGCTGGGAGGAGTTCCAGGGGCTGCAGCATAGGAACACGTACTTGCAAAATTGTATAGGACAATAGTTAAAGCCTTGAAGATGTCTTGGAAGGTGTGTTATGTATTTTAGGTTTACATGTCTTTTCTTTATTACAGATGGGTTTTTTTTGGAACACTGCTGCTATAATTTGGAATAGGTGGGTATAAGGTAGAGGCTTTTCTTTATATATTAGAGAATTTACTTTTCTCCTTTTCTTTGTAGATGGTGGTGTGCCGAGTATGGGTTGTGGCGTTACACAGGGAATTCGCAGATGATGGAAGTAGTGGCGAGCGAAGAGGTTACACATGAGGAGCACAATGTGGCAACATTTACTGACTGAAATTGCTGGAGGGCAGAAGGCATCATGCGGTGGCTTGAAAAGGGGATCTGAAAGGTAACGTTTTTGATAGGATGGATGTTTTGCCACCAGAATGGGCACAAAGTTGGTCTGAGTAATCACCTCATTAAGGCATATTAGGGCTCTGTGTTCAATTAGTGTGAGCTGATTATTGTATTGGTATGGGGGGCATAAGGAAGAGGTAGGTAGGGGGGCCAAGGGGGAAATAGTTGGGGGATGGCTTATGGGGAGTGGGGGGATCCCAGTGGTTGAGTAAAGTCATGACATTCATAGAAGCACAGGACTTATTAGTCTAAAGCCCTATGGCTCTTGCAAGCCAGTGAAGTTCAACCCTTGCTTTTTTAGAACCTTGGGGTGGTTGTATTTACTCATTCGGTTGTTGAACCGTATTTGGGGTAAGGGCCAATGAGGTGTTTGATAGGATGCTGGAGTTTGTTCCTAATGGGTGGTGTCTTTGGGGTGACAAATTTGTCCCTTGAGTAGGTAGTGTTAATGTTACATAACAGGATAAGGTTTTACAGAATACTACAAGGATCATTTCACTTGGGGGTTTGGGTGAATTTTGTGGATAGAGTTTTAGGAAGCATGGTAGGTAGGAAGCTGGTGGGGTAGTTTTAAAACTGGGTGCATTGTTACAGGGGAGTTAGAAGGATTAAAGGAAGCTTGGTTGCAGGATAAGGCAGCAGTAGGGCAGGTCTTAATTACCTACTAGTGGTATAGGTAACATAAGGAAAGAGTGCTCTCGAGGGGAAAGGCCAGGGACAAACACGGGTTAAGAATGGTTTGGTAATGAGTGAATTGGGAGTGTTTATGTCTAGGCATGTAGAGTACTTCGTTGCTAAGCATAGGCGAGTTTTCAGGAGCTAGGTCAAGGAGTGCTGGTTTTCTGCCAGCTAAGGTAGGACATTAAAGTTTTGGAGTTAGACTGTTCCCTACGGTAATGCAGTTGTTTCACATTTAGAACTGGGTAGTTGGTGGGCTAAGGTGATATGCTATAGTTGACAGGGTCTTGGGTGTGAGACTTGTTACTAGTTTGACTGGGTGCCTTTTTGAGTCCAAGGGGTTATAGTTTGTGGTTTTGTTGTGGCTATAGGCTTTCAATACTTTCAGATTGAGCCATGATTTCAGCTTTGAAGGCAGCGGGCAAAAAGGGTATGTGTTCTCGGTGTGGGTGTTCCGGTGTTAGCAGGGTCTCGGTAATCCTACTTTATTTAGATTCAATAGGGTGTGTTTCAGTGATGGCATGGCAAAGGGGTTTATGACAGGATTCTAAGGTGCTTTACAGATGATGGGTACACCAAATTATTTTTGGCTTGACCCTTCCTTTTATGGGAAGTAGTGGGTTGAACAATTTTGGGTAGAAGGAAGGGGAAACAGCCTGGTCAGGCTGGTTAGCAGAGAAGAGGGGTAGGCTTGCCCTCTTCTTTTCCACTTCTGGTATCTGGATGTGCATTTCAAGCATCTGGGGAAAGGAAATGAGTAGTTTGAGGAAGCTTGCTGAATAGATAAGCAAGCTGAGGTAAGGATGCTGCTTATTTGGTGGAAGGTAATTCAATGAATGGTGTATGAAGTGAGATGGGACATTGCTTCATAAGTAAAGTAAGCGAGCAGAGGTATGGACCCTACTTGTTGGGCAGGGTGAGTAGGTACGCTGCCCTGATTAACATTACAATGAATGGTGTATGAAGTGAGATGGGACGCTGCTTCATAAGTAAAGTAAGTGAGCAGAGGTATGGACGCTGCTTACTGGGGCAGGGTGAGTAGGCACCCTGCCCTCATTAACATTACAAGGATGGGACGCTGCTTCACAAGTAAGTAAGTGAACAGAGGTATGGACGTTGCTTACTGGGGCAGGGTGAGTAGGTACGCTGCCCTGATTAACATTATAAGGATGTTATGCTGTATTTATAATCAATTATATTATGAATAGCTGTAATTAATGAATTAGTGATCAAAGCTATGTTATGGAAATTTAATAAAGGTCATCAAATGTCATTTGGTGTGATGTGTGTTATTGAAGATGACCGGGACAATTTAATAAGTTTAGTAATTATGAAGCTCAGCATACGAATGTAACATCAGTCCTTTCAAGTGTTAGCAGTGATTTTAAGGGACTAAAACCTCACTAAAAACAACAGTATCTTTAGGATTACTTTACAAGAGCTATTACCAGTATGTTTAAAACTTAAGGCTTCTAAAGTGCCCTTTTGTAATGGTAACATGCTTCAGCTGAAATACCCACATTGTCTTAAAATAAATATGCCCTTCAGGCTCATGCTTTCTATTCCTTGGCAAGCAGTCATATCTGTATTATACAAATGCCTAATTACCTTATTGGACTTATAAATTGTGCATCTGCATTTTTTTTTAGTTTGAATTTTCCATATAGTAGTTCATGTATGATAATTGTATGTTTTATACAGTATTTTAATGTAAAGTAATTTGTCCTCCTTTTTAAACCAATTGATCACTGTGCAGGGTTATAATTGTGGGAAATTTTACAATGAAATGTTCAGGGTAGTCATGAGACCCTTCTGTCAATCAGCTGTATACTGTTGTACAGTCCAGTTTATAAACAGGTGCTAACACTACACCACATCTGAGTTCTGGCAGGTGATTATTTACACAGGAGGAGACTTATGTATCAGTCCTTAGTGCTTCACAATCATGTATATCATTTTGAAGGTAAAAACCCTCAAGAATGACTAATCAATCAGCTGGTAACCCCAAGTAGTAAAAGTCACATATATGCAAAAAAGTAATGCCCCCATCATTATTTAAGGTGGCTTATCTGATTTATAGTTACTGCACTCGTAAAATATGCACAAAGGTAATTGCTTTGAAGGCAGCTCCCAAGAACTTAAAAATACATACATCACATACATACAGGTAGTTAAACTCCCCAACTCTGATTATTATCTTACATTGGTTTGCTTAACAGTATAATTGTTGCCTTTATTTAAGTGTTTTATGTCTATTTTAGTATCAGTTTGTACATATGCAGTGGTTTACTTTTGTGTACTCTGTCTGCAAATGTATCTCTTAGGTAAAAAAAATGACTTGGCAGTGTTTATACTTCTGCATATGTGTGTGTGTGTGTGTGTGTGTGTGTGTGTGTGTGTGTGTGTGTGTGTGTGTGTGTGTGTGTGTGTGTGTGTGTGTGTGTGTGTGTGTGTGTGTGTGTGTGTGTGTGTGTGTGCATATAAAGATATAAATAAAGGTAAAAGTAAGGGTTTGGATGATGTGGTCAAAACTGAGGATGTATATTTTTCAATGAAAGAGCTGTCTTTGCTAGGAATAACGTTTAAGAAAATAATGTAGTTATAATATAATGGGAGAGTTTGATAAAATAAATAAAAAATGAAAGAGCTATGTCTTCTGTGGAGGACATGTAGATTAGCCTTCAGGAAAGAGGGATTTAAATAAATTCTGTATTCATGGGAAAAATAATAGATATGTCAAATGTTTATATGATCCCAGAAAATATGAAAAAGAATTATGCAATTGGTGTTTTATTTCAAATGGGGTTCAAGATTAAACCCAGCGAAAAGAGGAGTGTTGTGTATGAGTTAAGATAAAGGAGATCAGGGTTACTAAATCTAGTTGTGTATTCTGCTTCTTTTAACTTGTATAGAATATTAAAGTTGGTAAAGGAAGCGAATGACAAGCCAGCAGTGGGAATTTTTAAATATAAGTATAAAAAGATCTGGGATATGTTGAGAAAAAGAAAAAGAGAAAAAGAAGATGTAAATGAAGAAATAAAAAACTAACAAGAAAAAATCCTAGCATGGAAAATAAAAAAATGAAGATACATAGAAGGACATAAAGATGTTTTATAATAATGTGTTGAAACAATATCATTAATGACAGAAACTTCTCATCCCTGGGATTCAGGATTCTGGCCAAGCCTCTTGCCTCCCCATTGTGCCTTTTTTAGGCAATGTCCCACAGACACGTCCAACATAAAAGATCTATCAAAAAGCAAATTGAAGGTCATGCTGCTTAACGCTAGGAGCTTTAACCTGAAAATGCACTCACTGGAGGCTTTCCTAGCACTGGAAGATGCTGAGATCTATGCAGTCACGGAAACTTGGTTCAAGGCTACAGAGAGCACCTTTGCCTTACCAGGCTATGCCTCATTCTTCACATTCTAACCCCACAATGAGGTCAGGAAGACTAAGGATGGTGGAATCTCTATCTTCATTAAAGAAAAGCACACCTCCAAACTGGTTTGCCAGCATGATGCACTAGAACTTCTCCAGGTGCAATTGACAATTGGCAAGACACCCATCCAAGTTATAGGCAGCTATAGACCCCCCTCCATGACTCAAGACACCCACTCCTCCTACCTGGACCTACTTGGATCCATCAAGGTGCCTCCTAACACCCTGATCCTTGGTGACTTCAACTACCCCACCATAAACTGGGTCAACTATGCCTCCTCTGATGCACTCATCCAATGATTCCTTGCCTTCATCAATTCTAGCACACTAGACCAGCTTGTCTCATCCCCCACAAGGGGAGATAGCATTCTAGACTTGGTTCTCACCAGCATGGGCGACTGCTGCACCACCCCCATAGTAAGTTCTTTCTTGGTGAGATCAGACCATTTGTCTGTCTCATTCGAAGTGTCTATCCCGTCCAAACCCCCATCCAGTCGTAACTAGGCTAAAAAACTTCTCATAAACTGAGTATAACCTTCTAAGGGAGGGTATCAGTAGCTTCACACCACCACCCCCTCAGAGGATGCAGACAGATATGATGAACAGTATGCCAGTGCAGTATACAAGCACCTGTACAACTGCATGGACTCAGCCATACCCAACAGAACTAAAACCTGCTCCTCAAGGAAACACAAATCTATGTGGTGGACATCCTCTATCAACAAGCTTTACAACAAAAGGAATAATCTGTTGTCCAAGGGTAAAAAGGCACAAATTTCCAATTGAAAAAACTCCCTCCTTAGCCTCAACAAGCAAATTAGATCACTGGTGAAAACCTCCAAAGTCAATTATGAATCGAAACTAGCCTCTAAAACAAAGGCTAACTACAAAGCCTTTTTCAGTTACATCAAAAATCTCCATGGCAAAGCCCAGGTTTGTTCTGAATTAACTCTTAATGGTACCACTTACACTGATCCTGTTGACTTATCCAACCTGCTAGCAGATTCAGCACAACTTCACCCCCTCTGTCCCCCCCAAAGGTCCATTTGAGATCCCCGATACTTACCCTGCACCTCACATCTCCATAGATCAAGTGTTAAAGGCCTTATCCGAGGCAAAGAACACAGCTTCCATGGGACCTGATAGTATCCCAGGCTGTATTCTGCATCATCTCTAGCAAGAACTAGCCTTGCCATTGAGCACCCTATACAACCATAGCCTAAGTACAGGCTTCATTCCAGCAGAGTGGAGAACTGCCACAAAGGTGGTGCCACTACTGACCCTGGAAACTATCGCCCCATTAGCTTGACAAGTCTGATCTGCAAGGCCATGGAGCATATTATTATGGACATCATAAACAAGGACATAGGCACACTCCAATCACTTGTCCCCACCCAGTTTGGATTCATCAAGGGCAGATCTTGCCAATTGAACCTGGTTGACTTATTCGAGACTGTCACCAAAGCACTGGATGAGGGAAAGTCAGTACATACAGCTTACCCTGACTTGGTCAAAGCCTTTGACACCATCCCCCATTCAGGCATCATAGAAAAGCCAACAGAACTTGGCATAAATCCTATCTCATCAGGTGGGTTGCCAACTGGCTCACTGATAGGAAACACAAGGTCAAAATAGGTACCACTACCTCCTACAGCAGACCTGTCACTAATAGTGTCCCCCAGGGATCTGTCCTGGAACCCCTATTGTTTGAGATCTACTTTTCAGAGGTCCAGACAAAGACAAAAGGCATGTGGCTGACCACGTTTGTGGACAACTGTAAGTCCGGTGCTGTCACTGACTCTCCAAATGATGTTAACATACTTCAAGAGGGTCTCACAGCAACAGATGATTGGTGCTAAAGTCATGGCCTTAAGTTAAATGCAAAAAATGTATTATCATACCATTCTGCAAAAACACAGCCACAACTGATTACCACATTAGTGGCAACCCCCTAAGCACACAACCTGTGGTGAGAGACCTGGGTACACAAGTTGACAACAATCTGATATTTAACCATCATGTAGCAGCAGTGGTCAGAAAAGCCTTTTACTTGGTTCATCTCATAAGTAAAAGGAATTGCATCCAGAAAAAAGGAGGTTATTACCTCTCTGTACTCCTCCCTCATTAGGCCAATAATTGAGAACAATGTCCCATTTGGTATGTACCTCTCCAAACACCTGCACCAACTGGAAAGGCCACAGAAATACCTCACAAAGAGAATCCATGGCCTCCAACACCCATCCTATGTGGACAGGCTCAAATCACTATCACTCTACTCGGTATCGTACAGATTGCTCAGAGGTGATCTGTGTCTCACCTTCAAGGCAATCTCAGACCCTGCTCTACTACAGATGCTCCATATCCATAAGTCTAACCTCTTGTGTAGTACCTGATTGAAAGGCTTAAATCTAATATGTGATGTGATGACCATGCCCTGGCCCAGCAATCAATGAGCCTCAATCCTCACCACTAACACCATGGAGGTCGTCTCTTAGAAGAGGAAAGGATAACTAATACACACAGTAAAGTACAATTTCCCTTAAGTGCACACAGAGATCACAGTCAGTCTGGGTCTGGTTTCTCCTTTGCTCTCCAGGTCCCCAATAAGACTCCCCACTGGCACAGCTATAGGGTGCAGATCTCAGCCTAGCTGGCAAGCTAAAGTTCAGTACCCACTCTGTCCCACCAATGCTTTGTGTCCCTGCCCAGGTAGCTGACACATCACACACACTTTGAGATAATTAGTTATACAACTTCACAGATACTCCTAAGAAAGGCTGACACAGATTCTCCAGCTGGGTCCCTTTACCCAGACTATACGGTAGTAATTCCTGCCACCACCAGCTAATATTATCAGCTACCCAAAGGCCCTTGAAAGGGTGTCTAATTATTACTGTGCAATATTATTATCCAATTGGTAATGTGACTGTTCAGTTTAATGCTTATTAGAGTGGCCTATTCCAATGAACTCTATAAATATGCAATGTACTCTAGAGCCTACTATTTATACACAAACCATCCACAGATAAAGGTTTTTAAAATATTTAATAAATAATTAAAACACAGGACAATATTACTACACGACAGAGATATCTAAGAGTTCAGAGACCACACAGAAATGTAAAACAATACAGTAGGACAGGTCTGATGTCAAAGAAAAACACTTAATCTAACGTTCTAATCTTTAGCTAATCTTAAGAGAAAACACAGTGCTATAATCCTACTTACAGACATATAGAGCATAAGCAGTGCTGGGTTGATGGTCCAAGAAAAATGCCTTCAGTCTCTCACTAACAATAGTTTTTAAATCACTAACAAACAGCTCTGCTAAGGCCCTCCCAAATTACATCATCTTCATCTTAACACTTAGGTTTTCCCAGTATTCACATTACATCATTTTGACACTTAGTCTGGAGTTCCCAGGCCACAGACTGCATTATTTAGCAAGCTAACACCTGCTCAGGAAACTACAACAATAAAAGACATTTCACATGTATACTCTAACAATTATTCCTTAAGTTAAAACAATAGAAAGAATGTGTTCAGCTAACCACTTAAGAATGTGTTCAGCTAGCCATTTCGGTACCACTTTTTTAGATAATTGTAACTTCAAAGAACATTTGAAATGCTTGGCTTGATTTTCCTTACAGCAGATGGCAATGTTGCAACTATCTTGAAGTTCACATTTTACAGTGTTTTCTTTCATTTAAAAACACAAGCCTGTATTTTACATTTATTTATACAAATGATAGAATTATGTATCGAATTCTATTTGACTAGGCTGGCAGCCTTCGTCCATCTTTCCCCAATTTTCACATCTCTTCCCCCCTGGAGAACTCAAGCTAGTTTTTCAAGTGACCTTTGAGAAACGCCATTTGAGAGGGTTCGGTCTATCTTGGTACCTCACCCCATTCCCTGTCTTGAGAGCCCATCTGCATTGGCACTGCTACTCCCACTGCGGTGCTGCACTGACATATCATATTCTTGCAACCCCAGGCTCCATCTTAGCAATTTGGCATTTTGCTGAATGGCTCTGTTTAACCATATAAGAGGGTTGTGATCTGTCATTACAGTGAATTTTCTTCCATACAGATAAGGCTGAAGTTTCTGCAATGCCCACACTATAGCTAGAAATTCCTTTTCTACAGCTGTATAGCATTATTCCCTGGGTTGGAGCCTATGACTGAGATAAACCACTGGGTGATCTTCCCCCTCTGAAGAAATCTGGCTAAGTACAGCCCACACCCTATGTTTTGAAGCATCCACCTGTACAACACATTCTTTGCTGTAATCTGGACTGGCTAACAAAGGGGGTCATCCCAAAGCTTCTTTAAGCTTCTGAAATGCCTGCTCACATGTTGGGGTCCACATTACCTTATCTGGCCTGTTCTTCCTTTTCAGGTCTGTGAGTGGAGCAGCTAAGGTATTATAACTAGGGCAAACTTTCTGTAGTACCCTGCAGTCCCTAAGAATGCCCTCACCTGCTTTTTGGTAACAGGTGCAGGCCATGCCTGAATAGCTTCCACTTTGGCAGGCTCAGGCCTTATCTTACCACTCCCCACTCTATGTCCTAGGTAGGAGACCTCTGCCATACCCACCTGACATTTGCTCAACTTAATGGTCAACCCTGCCCTCTGTAGTCTGCCCAGCAGCTCCGTGACATGCTGAAGGTGCTCTGGCCAGGAATGGCTGTAGATGGCAATATCATCTAGGTAAGCAAGGGAAAACCCTCCTGCTCCTGCTAGGATATTATCCACCAGCCTCTGGAAAGTTTCTGGGGCATTCTTCATCCCAAAGGGCACCCTTGTAGACTCATACAAGCCAAAAGGAGTCACAAAGACTGACTTCTCTCTAGCACTGGGAGTCAAGAGCACCTGCCAGTAACCCTTGGTAAGATCAATGGTTGTAAGATACTTAGCCCCACCCAACTGCTCTAGGGCCTCGTCTGTATTAGGCATGGGGTAAGCATCTGACTCTGTGTGACTATTTCATTGCCTGTAATCCACACAGAACCTGGTGCTGCTATCTTTCTTTGGCACCAACACCACTGGCAAGGCCCAGGGACTGTTGGACTCTTGAATCAACCCTAGTTCCAACATCTCCTGTACCTCTTCCCTCAGAGTCTGTTTGACTCTCTCAAGCACCTTATAAGGGGCCTGCCTAATAGGCCTTTGGGGTCCTGTATCTACCTGGTGCCCTGTTTTCCCAGTGAACACATCCCCAAATTCCTGAAACACTGGTTGGATTTCTTGAACCTGTGTAGGATATAGCTGCTGGGACATTGCTACCCCTTCCACCGAGGTGTCAGCCCAAGCCTCACTGAGGAGATCAGTCCCCAGATCTCCCTCAGACTCCTCCTGCAATCCACTGCAAATGCTCAGCACAAGGGTCTCCCTATCATGGTAAGGTTTCATCATGTTAACCTTGTACCATCTGTGCCCCTGCCATCTGCCTAGCACTTCCACCATGTAGTTAACATCACTTACCTTTCTTACCACTTTGTAGGGTCCCTCCCAAGCTGCTTGCAGCTTGTTGTGTCTGACAGGAATGAGAACCATTATCTGCTGCCTCACAGCATATACTCTAGCTCAAGCATTCCTGTCATACCACACCTTTTTCTGTTGTTGGGCTTCTGCCAGGTTCTCCTGGGCCAAGCCCATTAGTTCCCTGAGCCTTGTCCTGAGGTTTAGGATGTTTGCCACAACAGACTCCTTGTGAGACTCACACTCACCTTCCCACTCATCTCGAATTAAATCTAGAGGTCCCCTCACCCTATGCCCATGCAGCAACTCAAAGGGTGAAAAACCTGTGGATTCCTGGGGAACCTCTCTGTAAGCAAACAACAGATGGGGCAAATATTTGTCCCACTACCTCTTAAAATGATCTTCAAATGCATGTAGCATGGACTTGATTGTAGTGATTAATTTCTCAGTAAGACCATTAGTCTGGGGATGGTAAGGGGGGGGGGGTCTTCATGTGCTTCACCCCACAGGACTTCCACAGACAAACCAGCAGGTCTGACATGAAATTGGCACCGCAGTCAGTCAGTATTTCTTTTGGGAAACTTACCCTGCTGAAAATCTCTAACAAAGCATTTGTCACCTTCTCTGCCTCAAAGGAGGACAAAGCTACTGCCTCAAGGTATTGTGTAGCATAATCCCTTTCCACTAGGATATACTTTTTCCCTGTGGAACTTGGGATACTCAAAGGACCCACAATATCCATAGCTACCCTCTGAAATGGCTTCTCAATCACAAGTAAAGGCATCAAAGGAGCTCTCACCTTGTCTTCTGCCTTGCCTACCTTTTGGCTCTGCTCACAGGTCCTGCGGTACCCTGTTACATCTCTGAAAATTTCAGGCCAATAGATGTTTTGCATAATACGCCTCTTTGTATGTTTTATGCCCCTATGACCTGCAAAGGGAATATCATGGGCTATGGCTAGAAGCACCAGATGGTAAGCTCTAGGCACTACCAATTGCTGTACTCTCACCTTCTAGTCCTCCCTCAGGGGTCCAATCTCAGTATAGTAACCCTTTGTCCCAATATACAGATTTCCCCCCTTCCTTGAGAATAAGGTGCCTCCCTAGCTACCTGCCTCTGGCCTTGCAATGTAGGTTCTGAGAGTTGAGCCTGTCTCAACTCCCTCCTTGTAACCTTTCCCAGCTCCCCTTCCACAGGAAGTCTGGCATCCTCTGACAGTGGTGCCTCACTGTCAGCCTGGGTACTACTACTCACCTCTACCTTTGCAGTTACCCTGTCCAAGGGAACATCAGTACCCACAAGCAGCTGTGGTTCACATTCAGTCTCACTGCAAGAGTGTATTATCACTCAGTGAAGTAACCACCTCAGCAGTCCTGGCTGTAAGTATGCAGTATGTCTGGGTCTTCCCCAGGCTACCAGACCCATATGCTTGTCTCCTAGCCTCACTGCGTATAACTGCATAAGTACATGGTACTGCCTCATCCAAATCCTTCCCTTTCAGGACAACTGCAGGATGGTAGTTCTGTAACCCTTTTGTTTCAAGACAACCTACTGTTGGCATTTTGTCTTTCCCACTTACTGGCTCCCTCACCTTTGGTTCCCCACCATGCCTCCGTGGACACCTGTATGCCACATGGCCTCACTGGTTGCATTCAAAACATTTCACCCTAGGTCCTGGACATGTACCTGGACTAGTGGCTTCCCCTGCTACTGGCAGATTCTGTTGGGGCAATCTGTGCTGCCCACCATGGTTTCCTTTAGACCCATGAGCAGTACTGTAGGTCCCCTTCCTGTGTTGGGCTGCCCTGCTGGCCAGCTATAGGTCTCCCTTATTCCCCAACTCATCTGAAGTAACACATTGTCTATCAGCTAACCAGATCCTCATGTCCTCAGGCAAAGTGCTAAGGGCTTGTTCCCTCACCAAAATGTCTGCCAGCCCTCCAGAAGTGGTGACCTGACATCCACTCACCCAGCTATTAAAATAAGTGCTCAGTTCAATAACATATTCACATACATTTTCATCTGCTTTGCGTCTATGCTCATGAAACTTTTTCCTATACATTTCAGGTGTTAGCTTAAAACATTGTAATAGACATTTCTTTACAGCAGTATAATCAAAACAGACAGAGTCAGGCATTTGTGATATACAAGTTGCAGCTTTCCCATGGAGTAAGGTGGTCAGGAACCATACCCAGAGCCTTTGGTCAACTCTATACTGTTTGCATACCCTTTCAAACATGTGAATGAAACTATCAAAATTATCCCCCTCTTTAAATTGCGGAAGAAATTTACTGACCTGTTGTGCTTCTGGGGTCCAGTTACTCCCTTCCCCATTACCTCCATGACTCTGGCGAAGAGTCAGCATTTCCCTCTCATGCTTCCTCTGATGCTCCTTTTCTTCAGCTTCTATCTCCAAACGCCTGGCCTCGAACTCAAATCTCTATAGCTCCAGCTGGATTTTTAAGTCCATTGCAGAAAGGTTGAGCTGCCCATTCTCCAAGGATATTGTATTTCCACTGCCAGTCTGATTGTCCTCCTGGATGCTGTTTTCTGATGCAGCTGTAACCAAGACTGCAATCAGGTCTGCCTTAGTCAGGTTTCCATGCACCAGTCCCCTAGCTTGGCACATCTTCACCAGCTGGATCCTTGTCAGCTTTCACTACTCCTGTGCTGCCATGCTGCTTGCTCACCCTGACTAACTAAGCTAACAAAAGAAATAAAACAATTGTGATCTGAACTCTTGAGTATACACTGCATGGCTGATTTAGAGTGCAAAACACTTTCAGAGATCACTGTACATAAGCTACAGGATTGACTCTACCCACACCACTGCCAAACAGATATGCGAGGATATCTTATCCCAACCACTACCACCATGTGTGACGACTGTGCCCTGGCCCAGCAATCAAGGAGTCTCAATCCTCACCACTAACACTAGGGAGGTTGTCTCCTAGAAGTGGAAAGGATAACTAATACACACAGTAAAGTACAATTTCCCTTAAGTGCACACAGAGATCACAGTCATTCTGGGGCTGGTTGCTTCCTTGCTCTCCAGGTCCCCAATAAGACTCCCCACTGGTACAGCTATAGGCTCCAGATCTCAGCCTAGCTGGCAAGCTAACCTCCAGTACCCTCTCTGTCCCATGAGTGCTTCATGTCCCTGCCCAGGTAGCTGACACACCACACACACTTTAAGATAAGTATTTATACAACTTCACAGATACTCCTGTGAAAGGCTGATACAGATTCTTCAGATGTGTCCCTTTATCCAGACTATACAGTAGTAATTCCTGCCACCACCAGCTAATATTATCAACTACCCAAAAGCCCTTGAAAGGGTGTCCAATTATTACTGTGCAATATTATTATCCAATTGGTAATGTGACTTTTTCAGTCTAAGGCTTAATAGAGAGGCCTATTCCAATAAACTCTATAAATATGCAATGTACTCTAGAGCCTACTATCTATACACAAACCAGCCACAGGTAAAGTTTTTTAAAATATTTAATAATAAATAATTAAAACACAAGACAATACTACTACACCAGAGATATCTAAGAGTTCAGAGATCACACAAAAATGTAAAGCAATACAGTAGGACAGGTCTGATGTCAAAGGAAAACACTTAATCTAACTTTCTAATCTTTAGCTAATCTTAAGAGAAAACACAGTGCTATAATCCTACTTACAGACATATAGAGCATAAGCAGTGCTGGGTTGAAGGTCCAAGAAAAATGCCTTCAGTCTCTCACTGAACAATAGTTTTTAAATCACTAATAAACAGCTCTGCTAAGGCCCTCCCGAATTACATCATCTTGACACTTAGGTTTTCCCAGAATTCACATTACATCATTTTGACATTTAGTCTGGAGTTCCCAGGCCACAGACTGCCTTATTTAGCAAGCTAACACCTGCTCAGGAAACTACAACAATAAAAGACATTTCACATATATACTCTAACAATTATTCCTTAATTTAAAACAATAGAAAGAATGTGTTCAGCTAACCACTTAAGAATGTGTTCAGCTAGCCATTTTGGTACCACTTTTTTTAAATAATTGTAACTTCAAAGAACATTTGAAATGCTTGGCTTGATTTTCCTTACAGCAGATGGCAATGTTGCAACAATCTTGAAGTTCACATTTTACAGTGTTTTCTTTCATTTAAAAACACAAGCCTGTATTTTACATTTATTTATACAAATTATAAAATTATGTATCGAATTCTATTTGACTAGGCTGGCAACCTTTGGCCATCTCTCCCCAATCTTCACATGTGACATTAACAAAACCTGCTGGAGAGACAGGTTTGTCTCCCAGAGGCTGCCCTGTCTCTGGAATAGACTCCCCAAATGCATCAAACAATGCATGTTGCTGAATCTCTTCAAGCGCAACATTGATGAGTGGATGAGCAACCATAAATCTGTTCCAGGGGTTCCACCTGTGTTCCTCATTGACAGGGGTAACAGGTGCTGACTGAGATTTCCTTTTTGGGGATAAACTCTTGGCTAGGCTTGCAAGGGCTTCAGAGCCATTAGCCTAGTAATCTCCTATGATCCTGCGATCCTATGGTAAACTTTATAAGAAGAAATTGTTACAGCCATTAAAGAAAGTAAAAAATGATGTAATAAATTAAAAGAGTGTCAGGATTTCCTATAGAGACTGGCAATAAACAACTTAACAGTAAAAAAGAATATGCCATATAAAAAAACAAACGTGAAAGTGTGAAGAGTATATTTATTTTATGGGGAGAAAGAGACAACATGCCATGTTTCTTTAGAATGCAAGAGTGATGAAACTCTGGAAAACATTGTGTGAAGAAAAGTTTTTGGAGAATGGTAATGAGAGAAATGGTATATATCTATATATTTATATCTATCTATATATATATATATATATATATATATATATATATATATATATATATATATATATATATGTGTGTGTGTGTGTGTGTGTGTGTGTGTGCAGGGTAGATCATTTATTTTATGTAATATGGGTTATTTGGAATAAAAGACTGAATGAAATGTTGTTTAATATGAAGTGGATTTTATTAGATATATTGCAAAAAATTAGATTATGATTGTGGAAGAAGGAGTGGTTTTGGAAGAATAACAATGAGGATGTTATAAGAAAAACAATAACTAGTAAAAAGTAGAAATGCGTACATATGTGCCTGTAAATATGAAAATGATGTCACTATGTAAATAATGCTTTTTATGCTGTGTTAAATAAAGGACCTGTATTCTTCAATAAGTGAAATGGGATCTTTTACATTTAGTGGAGCTACCACCACCTCAGGCAGATGTGACCCAGTTTAACAGCCCATCCAAAGGATGACACACTCAGGAGTGCAGCAACCCCTACCCCATGCTGCATTGCAGTGCATAGCTCTCAATGAATTGGGCACAAATCTCAACCGAACTGGGGACAGACCAAGAACTAATTATGGTCAATCAGGGACACTTTTAAAATATTAGTACTATTAACCTGAGTCATTGACGGAATAAGACAAATGTGAGTTAATATGTATTTCTAAGAAAAAGAAGTCTGTAACTTTAATTATTGTCATTATTTGTTAAGTTTAATATACAACCTTTTCTCCAAAAGTCACCAATTGCAGGAGGAAAGAGGGACAGAACTAAAATTTGAGTCAAAATCTGGGACAGTTAAGAAGTATGCTGCAGGGTTAGCAACCAGTCTATTTGCCATGGGAATAGAACTCACAGCCTTCTGCACCAAAGGCAAGTGGGCTATCTGTTGTATCAGTGACTGTGCCCCACAAAACTATGAAACTCTGTGACTGACACTGACAGACTGCATTCCTCAGTGATTTACAAAAAGATAAAAAGCTAAAGAAGGCCTGTCAACTGGGGATGAGGATCAAGCCTCTTGTTGCACAATAGTTATGGTTCAGTGTGTGACTCTGAGCAAAATCACTTAACTAGACAGTGCCCCTACCTGGGGCATTTTACACTGACACACACCTTGGCTACAAGTGTCCTAATGCAGTTTGAGTTCTGTACTCACTGTGGCTCTGCTGAATCAGTCTTTCCCTGATCAGCTAAATCAAATCTCCTGCACATTTCCCTGATACTGTTTAGTACAGTTTCTGGAGAATCTGAAGAATCATTCTGCTGAGCGTGTACATCCTGATGCATGCATATACAATTCAGTGAAAAAGCAAACAGGAACATTTATTGTCCTAAGCCGAATCATTTATTTTTATCTTTTTTTATCACGTGCCAGGCCCTTCAGCACAGGCCCCTAGGCAACTGCATAGGTTGCCTTTTTCTCAATCTGGCTGTGATCCTGGGTTTGATTCCCTCATAACCAGCATGTATACTTGCAACTTTGAGAAAGTAACACTTCTCCAAGTTGACCAAAAAAAAGAGGAATGTGTGATTTTGAGGGTCTTATTTGCTGGGAGTTTACATCTTTAGGAATTTACCTGGTTCAAAACTGAATAAAAATTGAATTTTGAATTACAGGTTTTACTAGTTATGAATTTCAGCATAGGAATTTAACATCAGTCCTTCCAAACATTAGCAGTGATTTTAAGGGACTAAAACCTCACAAAAACAATAGTATCTAAGATTACTTTACAAGAGCTATTACTACTTCTTAATGCAAGTATGCTTCAAACCTTAAAATTTCTAAAGAGCATTTTTGTAGTGGTAACACACTTCAGCTGAAACAGCCACATTTTCTTAAAATAATTATGCCCTTCATGCTCATGCTTTTCTATTCCTTGGCAAGCAGTCATGTCTGTACTATACAAATGCCTAGTTACCTTATTGCACTCATAAATTGAGCATCTGCATTTTTTCAGTTTGAATTTTCCATATAGTAGTTTATGTATGATAATTGTATGCTTTATAGAGTATTTCAATGTAAAGTAGTTTGTCCTCCTTTTTAAACTAAGCAGTCACTGTTCGGGGTTATAACTGTGTGGAATTTTACAATAAAATGTTCAGGGTAGTCATGAGACCCTTCTGTCAATTTGTTGTATACTATTGTACAGTCCAGTTTATAAATAGGTGCAAACACTGCACCACAGCTGAGTTCTAGCAGGTGATTACATACATGGGAGAAGACTTATGTATCAGTCCTCAGTGCTTCACAATCATGTATATCATTTTAATGGTAACACAGCCTGAAGAATGAGTAATCAGTCAGGTTGCAACCCCAAGTGGTAAAAGTCACATATATGCAAAAAAGTAATGTCCCCATCATTATTTAAGGTGAATTATCTCATTTATAGTTACTGCACTCATAAAATATGCACAAGGGTAATTGTTTTGACGGCAGCTCCCAAGAACTTAAAAATACATACGTCGCACACATGCAGGTAGTTAAACTGGGTCTATATTAATCCATTGACAGCTTAGGATGTTGAATCTGTAATGATCGACACCTAAGCGTTGAACTTGCAAAATCTCGAACGGTCATTTCAGTGAATTCTTTCCTCGGGAAAGAAGTCGCTTGGCCGTTATCTGGGATTTGCCCTTTTGGCAATGTGGAGCGATCTCGGAGTTGGTATATTTAGTTATGGGGGGTGTGGGGGGCAAAGCCGCCCACTTTATTTAGGTTGAAAAGTTAATTTTGTTCGTGGACAGTCTACTGAATTCTTTCCCGAGGAAAGAATTAGCTTAAATGACCATTCGCACTTTTGCAAGTTTGACGCTTAGGTGTCAATCATTGCAGATTCGACATCCTAAGCTGTCGGTGAACTAATATAGACCCGTTAAACTCCCCATCTCCAATTATTATCTTACATTGCTTTTGCCTAACAGTATGATTGTTGCTTTTAGTTGTGTGTGTTTCTAGATCAATTTTCTCTATGTTTTATGTCTATTTTAGTATCAGTTTGTACATATGCAGTGTTTTACTTTTGTGTACTCTAGCTGCAAATGTATCTCTTAGGTCAAAAAATAACTTGGCAGTGTCTATACTTCTGCCGCATGTGTGCGTGTTTGTGTGTGTGTGCATATAAAGATAAATAAAGGTAAAAGTGAGAGTTTGGATGATATGGTCAGAACTGAGGATGTATATTTTTTCAATGAATGAACTTTGCTAGGAATAAAATATAGGAAAATAATGTAGTTATAATGTAATGGCAGGGTTTGATAAAAGAAATAAAAAAGGAAAGAACTATGACTTCTGTGGAGGACATGTAGATTAGCATTCAGGAAAGAGGGATTTGGATAAATTCTGTATTAATGGAAAAAATAATAAATACGTCAAATGTTTATATCATCCCAGAAAATATGAAAAAGGAATTATGCAACTGGTGTTTTATTTCAAATGGTGTTCAAGATTAAACCCAGTGAAAAGAGGAGTGTTGTATACGAGTTAAGATGAAGGGGATCAGGGTTACTAACTCTAGTTGTATATTCCACTTCTTTCAACTTGTATAGAATATTAAAGGCAGTAAAGGAAGAGAATGACAAAATTAGCAGTGCGAATTTTTAAATATAAGTACAAAAAGATCTGGGATATGATGAGGAAAAGAAAAAGAAGAAGCAAATAAAGAAATAAAAAAAATCAAGAAAAAACACTAGCATGGAAAATTAAAAATTGAAGATATAGAGAAGGATAAAAAGATGTACTGAGACAGAAGACTGTCAGAATTTCCTATGGAGACTGGTAATAAACAGGTTAACAGTAAAAAGGAATATGCCATATAAAAACAAACTTGAAATTGTGAAGAGTATATTTATTTTATGGGGAGAAAGAGACAGCAGAGCATGTTATTTTTTGAATTTAACAGTGATGAAACGCTGGAAAAAATTGTGTGAAGAAAAGTTTTTGGAGAATATTAATTGCAGAAACAGTATATATATATATATATATATATATATATATATATATATATATATATATATATACACACACATATCGAGAGAGAGATAGAAATATGTGTGTGTGTGTGTGTGTGTGTGTGTGTGTGTGTGTGTGTGTGTGTGTGTGTGTGTGTGTGAGAGAGCAGGGTAGATAATTTATTTTATGTAATATGGGTTATTTGGAATGAAAGAGTGAATGAAATTTTGTTTAATAAGAAATGGATTTTATTAGATACATTGCAAAAAATTAGATTATGATTGCAGAAAAAGGAGTGGTTATGGAAGAATAACAATGAGGATGTTATAAGAAAAACAATAGCTAGTCTTTCGGCTTTTCCCGGTTAGGGGTCACCACAGTGGAACTCTGGTCCGCTAATGATTTGCAGTGGATTTTTACGGTGCCGAGTTTCCAGCCCGATGCCCAACATTCAAAGAAGGCACACCCATTCATGCAGTTTAATGAAAATGGGTAAGCTTGTATAACAGAACAAATACATCTGACTGCTTCTACAACATTTCTGAACTGGCACTATCAGCCCCAGAGTTAGAATACTAATGTAGGGGAGGTGTATAGCACACCAATCATACATGAAAAGGTGCTCTATAATCACATATATATATATATATATATATATATATATATATATATATATATATATATATATATAGATATATATATATATATATGTATATATATATATATATATATATATATATATATAGATATATATATATATACATACAGTGGATATAAAAAGTTTACATACCCTTGTTAAAATGCCAGGTTTTTGTGATATAAAAAAAATGAGACCATAATAAATCATTTCATAACTTTTCCCACCTTTAATGTGACCTATAACCTGTACAATTGAACTTTATTTGGGGTTAATCAGAGTGTCTTTAATTGATGGCAGGTGTGTACCCAAGAAGACAGAATGCTATAATTAAATCAAAAGGTGCTTCAACAAAGTATTAGTTTAAGGGTGTGTACACTTATGCAACCAGATTATTGTACTTTTTTTATTTTTTATATTTTTCCCCAACAGATTTATTTTTTATATCCACTATATATATATATATATATATATATATATATATATATATTTTTTTTTTTTTCCACTTTATGTTTGCAGTGTTTGTTCTTGTTTTTGCATATGTATATGAGTGACTGAGTGCGTGTGTGTGTGCGTGTGTGTGTGTGTGTGTGTGTGTGTGTGTGTGTGTGTGTGTGTGTGTGTAACACACAGAGGTCTCCAGTGAAGTATACATGATAGCTGGTATTGCTGTGGACTGGGTGAAGTTATTTAATGAGTGGCAAATCCAGGAGTCACATAACAAGTTCTCTGTACCTAATGTACAGCAAATTATTTATGTCCTTCATATTCCATTAGTTTGTTTGTTTATACATTTTTTTTATTTTTTGTTATTTTAGGTTGTGTGTTGGATAGAAGAACCCTAAAATGTGGAAAATTTATGAATGGATCTCACAAAAGCCTATCTACAGGTGGCCACGACAAAATAGCCCACGCTCCAGTTGTCCAAAGTACAAGATGCAGAGAAACACTACAATGATCAGTATTTTCCATAGGAAATCATATCAGTATGATTCTAAGTATGCCCTGGCAGTGACCCCTTCTTTTGGGAGATTTCACTGTTTTAAGATGATGTAGCTATGAAGTTGGTAGGTATTAATTCATGGGCTGTGCAGAGTTTCATAGTAGAATCCTCTTGATATCATTACATTAAGCTATTTAATGCAAGTATTTTGGAATTTGTCATTTTCTATTTGGTGGGTTTTCTGCTGTATGTTTTGTTACTGGTTATATTTATGGTTACATTTTTTCAGGTATTTTCTTTTCCTGTCAGTGCTTTATGTTATTATAGGGTGCGATTTATTTTTTGAAGGATTTTTTTCTTTCATTTCCTGGATTGCAGTTGTTGAGGCTGTCAGTTGTTTTTCAAAGGTTACCATGATTTGCTTTACTTTTGGGAAGAGTTTTATTGTATTTGTAATTATTTTCTATTTAGCTCTTCTTAATGTCTGTGTTAAAGGTAAGGGATAGAGTGGATTTTACATGCTTATTTTTTAATTAGGCATGATTTGTTATACTTGTTGGCAAATTTATGATTCTCCAAATTGCCCATGAATGTGTCTGCTATGTGCAACTGAATATATGGTTGCACATGTGCGTTGAAATGGCAATGTGTTGACCCCCATCCAATATTTAAATATCAGTTAGCATTTTGTTGTATACTGAAGTCTGTGTGAAAGTAGGGATCTGTGATATTTCACAGTCTTTTGCCCATTTAATCTTGGGATGGACTTCTAGTATCCTGCATTTTGAAATGGATTAAATGCTTCACCTCTGAGTTCCTGAAACACAACATGGCATCCAAATCACAAACTTAAACTTCTTCAAGTCTCAACCTATTGCAATAATTTCAGATGTGTTTTTTGCAAGGTGAAAGCCTCCTGTATTTACCTGTGATGGTTAAGCCTACATATCCCTGTACCAAAACAATGGCTGCACAAACATGAAGAAAATACAAAATCTGCAAAACCAAAGAACCCCATCTAAACACACTTAAAAAACATACCAGTACTCATTTTTTTATGGAAAGCAGTGATGGTGGAATTCAACTTGTCAAATTGTGTTGTCATTTAGTAGGATGTCAAGGGCACGTAGGTTATCCAGACTAAGCAGGTAAGTGGAGAATGAATGGATGAAAAAGTTAGTTTAGATTGTTCGGTAGATATCCAACTAGACTAAATCATCTCTTTCTTTATGCAAATGAAATTAATTGTTTGCTTTTTGTTGTTAGTTTCTTCGATTATGTATGTGTATTTTTTGTTACAATGACAGTGGTGTCATGTGTGCTGTTTGTTGTTGAATTTGATTGCCATTTAGTGTGACTGTTTCCACTATTGTGGTAAGTGTTTTTTGTGACTTATATTTCAACATATTTTAACTATATTATAGTTATATAGAACAGAGGGTGCTCCTTCCTTTGAATGTCTTTGGATAACACTGTCCCCAAACCTTCCTCTGATATGTTGGTATATAATGAAAAGTCTTTAGTAAAATAATGAATTGCTAACACTAGTTCAGAATATAGTTCATAGGTTAGTTGCCCTTGAGAGCCATTGTAATCCTAGCCAATTATCCCTTGTGAGACTCAAGCCTTGTACCTTGTGTTTGTAAGGCAAACACCTTAACCATTAGGCCACCCATCCAATCCTCTGTCTGCTTCAAGAGTCCATTGTACAATGACAGTATCAAAGAGCAAACAATAGTTCTGGAATTAGGCACAAACTTTATGTAATATCAGTCTTCTGCAAGAAAAACCATCATTAGTCTGTTAGTGGAGAGAACAAGTCAGTTTTTGTGACCTTTATTTTTTCTACTTGTGTTACCACCTTTCTTCCTGTGAACTATCCCAAACATTTGGCTTCATCATACCCATTTTACTTTTTAGTATTTAATATCAAATGTCCTTGTCTTACAGACTATAGGACAGCCTGTCCCAATCATCTGACTGAATGACCACATCATTTTATTTTGTTTTATTTTATTTATAAGACATTTGTTTAATGGGAAAGTCCATACTAGAATAATGTTTCATTTTTAGCAAAGGTCCAAGGAAAAAACTCTGACATAATATGATTACCATTTTAGAAAGTTATTTACAAACGTTAATACAGAAGAATAACATATTAACTTAGTAAAAATTCGCCATCATTCAGGTTCAAGATTTTACCCATCAGCCTCTGAAATTAGGTTGGGGCATCATGGAGCACAAATGTTAGTACTGTGTGATGAAACAGACTGGCTGGGATTACAAAGGCATTTTTTTATTTACTTTGGCAGAGGGTATAAGTGATATCTGCAAATACCCCTTGGTCAAGTCTAGTACTGTTAAGTATTTAGTCTTTCTTAGGTTCTCAGTCCAGCTCATCAATCCAGGGCAATGGAAAGCTATTACACCTTGGAATGCTATTCAATTCACTAAAGTCATTACACAATCTGACTTATGAGAGATGAATTTATATCACCAAATTGGAAGCTATGCACTCTCCAGCCAAGACCGGACCAACTGGTTAAGAGGAGAAGGTCAACACCTGCACCACACCACATAGAACACATATCCCTCCTGAACTCCCACTATCACAGCCCTCACATAAAAACACAAACCACACACCCACCTTCATGGAGGCACTCAATAGAAATTTACCCAAACAGCAGAGATCTCCAAGACAGAAACACTCAACCACCACAACACAGCACAAACCACAGGACACATAGCTCACCTCCACAGTGTGCCCCTCAACCTAAGCCCCTAGGGCTAAACACCTTGCCCAATAAATTAATCATAGGTGACTCAATAGTGAGGCACACAGATGTCCCACTCACTTTGTTGAATAAGGAGAAGGCAACAGTCAGCTATCTATCAGGTGCCAGAATCCGACACATAACACACACACTCAGGTCACTCCACAACTACAAGTATGACTCTGTCACTGTCCATATGGGTGTGAATGACCTGAGATGCACCTCCCTGGACTACATGAAAAGAGACATGGTGGAGCTCTCGAATTATGTGGCCCAGGCAGGTATGACACTAGCCCTGAGCAGTATCCTACCGTCACCCAGAATGATACCACAGTACAAACAAAAAAATTATTGACTTCAACAATTGGCTAAGTTTCTGGTGTTATTCTAAGGGGATCCAGTATCAGTCTGCTTGGGATGACATGAATGACAGAACTCGATGCTTTGCCAGAGATGGCCTGCATCTGTCACTCCTGGGTTCCAGATACTGGCTAAGGCTCTTGCCACCCCTATAGTACCTTTTTTATGCGATGTTCCAAAGACCAAAGTACCAGTGTAACAGCTATAAATAAATGCAGTCTAAGTGTCATACTGCTCAATGCTAGAAGTCTAAATCTCAAGATGCACTTGCTCAAAGCACTCCTCAAAATGGAAAACATCAACATTTGTGCTGTAATGGAGACCTGGTTTAAAGCGGCAGAAACACCCATGCGCTCTCAGGCTATAACTCATTCCACACTTTTCAACCCCAAAACATGGACCAAAGCTCCAAAGGTGGTGGTGTCTCCATATTCATAAAGGATATCCTTCTAAGTGGCACATCTCATTACCAAGGTTTTTGCATCCAGGAAGAAAGATGTCATTGTCTCTCTCTCTCTACTCTTCCCTCATTTAGACCAGTCATCGAGTATAATGCTCCATTTGTCAAGTACCTCACTAGACATCTGCAACAGCTGGAGCGGCCAAAGAAGTACCTCACGAAGAGACTCCTAGGTATTAAACACATCCTACATGGACAAACTCAAAAGACTCCAGCTATTTTCTGTCTCATATCCCCTACTAAGAGGCGATCTCTGCTTGACTATCAAAGCCATGTCTAACCCAGCTCTGTTAGAAATGCTACATCTTAAGAAATCCCAATCCTTCCAAACCACACACTTCAGAGACCTCAACCTCATTACCACAATCAACAGAGCATGCTGGAGGAACAGGTTCCTCACCCAGAGACTGTCCATGCTCTGGAACAGACTTCCCATACATGTCAAGCATAGCACCTCGCTGTCCCTCTTCAAGAGAAATCTTGATGAGTGGATGGGTAATAGAAAGTTCACCCTGGGGATCACTCCAGTGGCCTAGTACATACCTATGAACCTATGAACTTCCATCAGGCCTAGGAGCCAAAACTATTAGGCTGTACTACACACTCTGTGACTCTTCGGTTGTACCTAGTTTGAACATTTTTTTAACCTTTTCTCTCACTAAATTTTCCTGTGACTCTAGTACGCTATAAGTCTTAGTCTGATCTTCATTCCAGGTGTTGCCTTGATATTATGTTCTCAGTTTAGTTCTCAAATGTATTTCTTAAAAAATATTCTCATTTCCTGCTTTTGTCCTTTTTTTTTTGTTTTGTATATATCTTTCTGTTTTTGTACTTTTGAGATGGACTCCTCTAGATGTGCTTCAAATAGATATTCTTTTGCACCTGTATGAATTTCTGCTTGTGAGCTCATTGCAGTTTTTTAACTCCTTTCCATGGCTTTAATACATTAATGTAATAAAATTGAGCTATATTTCTCATTCATGGATGCCCAGCTTTGTAGTGCACTGCATTTATTCTTATAATCAGTTGAAATGGACTCTGCCATTTCCCAGAAGTATGTTTTCTGTAGTGGGCTAATACCTGAATGTTTTCTTTAAATTCTCTTAATTGGGGTGTCTTATTATTAATTTGTTGCATCACTTCTTGGGCCTCTGCATTTGCTCTTTTGCTATGTAAACAACCACATTTAGTCTATCATGCAAACTAACATAATGTTATATTACATTTTTAAAATGTGTCTTCTCTTCTTCACAAATTTCCTTAGCACTGGTAATCATTCCTCTTGGATGCCTGCCATGCAAAAGTTCAGATGGGGAAAATCCAGATGAAACCATCAGCACCTCTCAAGCTGCAAGCAGTAAAGATAATACTTGGTCCCAGTTTTTACCATTTCTCTGTCAAAAACTTTTCTAAACACATAATTCAGCATGTTATTGATCCTTTCTACTAATCCATCAGTCTTTGTATGGTAGACTGATGTCTTCAACTCTTTGACTTTAAAACACTAGCATAGCTAATATGGTACATTTGGCATAAAGGGAGTGCTTGGCCAGTAAGTATTCCGTTAGGATTACCTACTTTGGAGAATAACAGTATCTATTCTCTGCCAATAACCATGGGTTTAGCTTTTCATAATTGCACCACATATAGAAACTTTGTAGATTATGCATGAGTAATTCTATATTTCTACATCTATTGCTGGATGATACAAGTGGTCTCAAAATGACCATTGCAATGGATTTAAATGAGGTGCAGATTTCTAGGATTGTTGGATAAAAACAGATGTTTTCCAGCTCTTATATTATGCTTGGCCAGTAAAATCTGAATAGGCCTCTTACTTTATTTTTGTCCATTCCCTGGGTGACTTCCTAATAAGTGGCTATGTGCTAGCTTCCTTACTAGGGTACTGTAAGGTTTTGATACTAACAACTGGTGTAAAATGCATTTTTTATCCTCATTCACTCTGTATAAGGAGTCGTCTTTCAAATTATAATAATGTAAAGAGGTAATGGGGACATTCTGCTCACTATGTTGATGATGCTACTCAAATCTACCCTGCCTTCCCTTTAACGTCACTTCTCACTCTTAAACAGTAAACTTTTGTTTCCATTGAAAATTATCTTTCACGTAATCAACTGCTCCTAAACACTAATTAATATATTTAATGTTTTTCACCCGAAAATCTCAAGCAGATAACAAGCCTAGTTTCACAATTATTACCACACAAAATATTTAGCTTCAAGTCATATCTCAAACTAACTTTCTAAATGTTCCCCAAGATGATAAACTAAAATTTGATAGTCATACCTATAACATAATAACACAAATCAACAAAAATTAGGCCTTTGGTATAGAGTCTCTAACTTTCACGCTGTGCACCCTTGGGAAAATACAGCTACTGCATAAGTACTGTCAGCCTTGCTTTATGCTTCACTTGCTGTCACAATCAATAATGTGGCACTGATAAAAAATATACTTGAATAATGGTATAACATTAATTTACTTTATACTTCTTCTGTTCTTGCAAACATTAATGCAAATTTGTTAAAAAACAAGATAAATGTTATAGTTATAACAAAATTGATAAATTGCAACCAAGATGCCAATCCTACTGTTCTCTGACTAGCAATCAAAAATAAATAAATAAATAAACTGAATTGAATTCCCAATCCTCCTTAGTTTCTCATAGTTGAAATTAGCCCAATGAATACTCCATTCTCCCATCAAATGCCCCTTCCTTAATCTTGCTTTACAACAGTGATTTCCTTCAAGACCTCTTTACTTCTCAGATACATATGTTCAGTCAAAAAGCCACCCAATTTCATTTGGTGACTCCAGTTATTCCTCTGTCATATTAAGGAGGTTGTACATTCTCCTTCTTCAGCCTTTAAGACAGATAACATCCTTCAGCAACTTCAGATATTCTTTAAAAGTCTGCTTACACAACTCCTGGATCTATTCTTACTCATGCCCACAGAGATAAGTCAATTTCCACAATATCTTAGCCTTCTCTATTTGTAAATTTTATATACTTTTTACTGCAGTAGATAACATTTTGTTGCATCTATAACAATATGTTAATTCTTGTATTTACTGCAATATGCTACACATTAATGTCTACGTGTTTTCTTTGTATCATTTTTTAAATTGTAATTTTTTTCTGTCACTGTTTTAGATAATTTTTTTATCCAAAGTCAGCCATATGATACAGCTATTGTTCTGTCATAATTTTTATGCTTAATGTTTCCAGATATTTTCTTCTCAGGTCTCTGATGAAAAATTATCTTTTTGGCCCAGTCAGACTATTCCATTTTACAAACTTTAAACAAACAAATAAGTTCTCCCCCCATAGAGCCTTGGTTGTATTCTCTCATATGGCTTACTTGTATGTCTACTGTACTTTTACATTAGGAGGACTTGGGTTATTCATCTAGTGGTAGTAGGTGTTCACCTGATCTGTCTGAGCTGGGATGCACAATAGGGCTCTAAGTATTTTTTCACACTTCTCATATGCTGTTACTGTACTTTAGCAGTTTAAAAAAAACTGTACTGTCTGCTGCTGCTTTAAGTAGCTAATTGCACTGTATTACATTGTATCTGTCAATTGTAGGGCTGCTGTAGGTAGTGTGTGGTCTTGTTACAATTGGACTCCAAACCAGCTATTCTACATTAAGAAGGTGTTATTTTGGAATCACAGATTTCAAAAGATTCATGGTCCTTTTTGGAAATAATAAACAAGTGTGTATTTAACGAAGAACTCTTGTTCCTTGCAATTGACATGAAGGATCTTTATCCATCTATCCCCCACAGTGTAGGTATAGAGTGGGCATCTAACATGATGAGACGACATGGAGCTACAACGTCAGAAATAAACCTAATGGAAGAACTATTAGATATAGTTTTGTCATACAATTATGTAATGTTTGACAAGAAATATTACCACCAAGAGATTGGTGTAGCAATGGGGCAGTTTTGCCAATTTAGTCATGGCAAACTGGGAAAGATCATATGTGCTAACACATCATACTTTTTACGAACACATTTGTCTATATACACGCTTCTTGGATGATATATTTATTTTATTCAAGGGTAATATAGAGGAACTGAAGAGTACGATAGACTTTTTTAACATGAGTACAAACTTTTTGAAATTTACTTATACATTTAACAAAGATAAAATAGCATACTTGGACATTGAGCTAAGTAAACACTACCAGGCTAAGACATTCGTAATGAAAATCTATCGGAAGGAAACATATTCTAACACATTTTTACGATATTCAAGTTGTCACCCTTCACATCAGAAGAAATCCGTAGTGAAGGGCCAACTTGTAAGAGCTGCTAGGATGGTCTCGAGAGATATAGATTTCAAAGAGGAATGTGATTTACTGTACACATTTTTTACCCAGAGAGGTTATCCAGCCTCTTTAATCCAAGAAGTAATAAGTGAAGTCTGACACAAAAGGAACAGGGGGATTTACACACCAATTTTGAATAATAATACACAACAACAGGGGATGAGGAGAAATATAAAATCTACTCCTAGCCCTTTGTATTTTATTTGCACATATACATTGGATGCTAGTATAGTAGTAAACATCATAAATAAGAACTGGGCAATTTTAACAGGTGATGGCAGGTTGAGAACCCTTATGCCAGAAAGACCAAATGTGGTTTACAGAAGGGGTAGTAACCTTAAAGCTATTCTTGAGTCCGATCACACAAAGGTACACCCCAGAGCAGGAATGTATAAATGTAATACGTGCAGATATTGTAAGCACATTGATGAAGGTATAAATTTCCACATTAGAGACAAGATATTTAAAACTAAAGGTAGATTCAATTGCCAAAGTAAACAAGTCATATATCTAGCTAAGTGTAATGTATGTCAAGCGTTCTACATAGGCAAAACCGATAGAAAACTTTGCGAAAGAATTTATGAACATTTATATTGTATTAGTAGATCTAAAGTAGAAAATGCACTAGCTAGACATGTCAATGAGTTTGAGGGGCATAGTTTCAAATTCAGAGTGATTCAACAACTACATAGTGACGGTAGGGGCGGACCTGAAACACTTAGACTGGAAAGAAGTGAGCTAATATGGCAATTAAGATTAAATGCATGTCAATATCCAGGAATTAATGAATTTAGCTCCATTATGTGCATTTTACGTCTAAAGAATTTACTTAGTTAATAATGTTATAATTTACACAGCTATAGGTTTGAACACATTTAGTATATAGGTAACGACTTTAATAAAAAATGTGTAATAAGTGTTTTCTCGTCTCACGACATGTTATTAAGTAGGAATACTACTATTAGAGTAATGTAAGGGGCCATATGTAAGAAAGCTTATTGTAGCATTCATACCTATTGACATGGCCCGATTAAATGACTGCTTGAGTAGTCAGTGGCCACGAGTTTACTAGTACTTAAGTTTTACTAACAGTGTAGCTAGATTTTAGTAGTATATGTGGTCGTACTTTATTTTAGCGTATTAAATTTACTCTTGTCTGGCTACATGTTTTGTAGATATATATTGGTGCCGAACGAGTAAGATCCCTAAGAAGTGTGGGACACATGGTGTAGCTTGGTCCGTATAATAGAGTATAAAAGACTTAGAAAATAAATAATATATATATATATATATATATATATATATATATATATATATATATATATATATATATTTTTTTTTTGAAAAGATTTTTTATTAGTTTCTTAATATACACAATTTTGAAATACTATGCATGTTTCTGATTTTATAATGACACAGGCATAGAATTAGAAGATAGACAGGAGAGCTTGTAACTTTTAATGTGCTTATGTTGTTGTGCTAATGTTGTTGTTTTAAAAAGTGATTGTGTTATAAAAAGTTTGCGAGTAATAATCCTTTAGGTAGACATAATTGATATAATGAACGTATAGTACTGGATGTATTGTTGAACCTTTTAAAATCTGCACACTTGATATACTATCTGTCTACACATTGTTCGATAATATTTTAGAGAGTTTACTACAAATTAGTGTAGTAAAGAAATATTTATTAAACTATAAGGACATGTGTAGAACTGGGGGCTTGGAGACTTAATGCATTCATAAGTAGTAACACAACCGTGGATAAATCCTCACTTTACCGTCACCCACACATCAGTTATTGGTTAAACATTAATACTCAACATTAACTAATACTGTATAATAGTTACTAGGTGAATTTAGCATTTAACACCAGCAATAACCTTACATTTTGTGTGACAGTGAAAGCTAAACAATGTAAGTGACCCCAGTAGCCTCACATCACTATTGACCTTTAGCACCACTGAGTATCCAAAATTCAAAGGTACAATTGTTTATTTAGATACAGCTTCTTTTTCCCTGATGGCTTAGTAAGTTGTATACTGCTAGGCTCCATCTGGTGTCCTCTTATATTGCTAATTCACAGACCGATTAGGCTAATGTATTAGCAATCAGATGGTTCTAGCCTAGTATTATCTGCAGTGTACTGTAAGTTACTGCCATTTCAATTTGGTATTTGGACATCATTGGTGTCATTAGATGCCATATAAGCAGACTACTTTTTATTATTTAATCCTCAAGTATAAAGAACATGTAGTTAGTGCAGTTTGCGTCATAAGATATAATTTTTTGCCTAGAGCACTGAGTTATAAGACAGGCTCTGTACCTACACTGCTGTCACTTATTTTTCTTTCTGGCATCATACTCCATTTATAGAACACAAAAACAGCTGAAGGAACCATGCAGAACACTTTCATTGAAGACAAGCCAGCAGGCTTTTACAAATCCTTTTTCAGGTTGTAAAAGACATCAGTGCTACAGCTCTTCATTTAAATACTTGCAACAATTTTGAAACAATTAATCAATCAAATCTGCAATTAAACCTAACTACATAAAATGTCTCATCTCATCTTTAAAATGGGTTTAACATTGTTTTCAACATTTAATCCAGGACTTTTTTCTGCCCTTAGTTCATTTATCCAGTGGTATTCCACGCACTCAGTTTTGGTTGCTGTATTGACTCCTCTAAAATTAGAGGGTATATATTGTAATACCATAAACTTAAATAAATGTGTATCATCAGAATCACTTATATGCTTATAAAGGGCATTACTATCCAGCTGTTGGTTGCAGTTGGCAGTGAGGCTAAGGTTATGAGCTGTAGCTCCTGTGGTACAGGGTTTGACTCCCTCAGCCCTTCTTTGCCTACTGTGTGGCCTTGAGCAAGTCACTTAATCAGATGTTGCTCCCCTGAAAAGGGACTGTGTGTCCAGTAGGACTACCTGATTAACAAATAGGACTGTTATTATTATTATCCTAAAGTAGTAGGTTCATAGGTTTATAGGTAGGTACCAGGCTATTGGCCCTAGGGCTTATATAAGCCTAGCCAAAAAGGTACCCTGGCTTTCGCCACCCAAGAAAATTATTTTCCTGTGCCCTTGTTGAGCAGAGCCACAGAGGTGATCCTGGGGTGAATTTCTTATTTCCCATCCAATCATGAAGATTTTTCTTGAAGAGTGCTAATGAGGAGCTTTGTTTGATATAGATAAGTAGTTTGTTCCAGAGTATGGGAATTCTCTGGGACAGGAATCTATCCCTCCAGCATGTTCTGTTTATTGTGGTGGCAAGGTTTAGGTTCCTAGAGTGTGTAGCTCAGAGAGAGTGGGATTTCTTTAAGTGGAGCATGTCCAACATCCCTGGGTTTGACATAGCTTTGTATGTTAGGCAGAGATCACCTTTGAGTAGGCGATATGTAACGGAGTAAAGCTGAAATGAACAACTAACATACAACAAACCGATTGTCTGTATAACCAGCTGTCAGTGAAATAGAAAAAATATACGTTGAGATGAAAGTATGACTATAATCTGCGTGCAGTATTTCATGAAAATGTACATTTTTGCTATTTCGCTGACAGCTGGTTATACAGACAATCGGTTTGTTGTATGTTAGTTGTTCATTTCACTGAGTCAATCCTTTTCAGGTTCAAGAGAGTACACAACATGGAACTGATGGACTACAGAGTGAATTTCCATTTTTATCATTATGGTGAGCTGCGTGTATAGGGGGGAGGTGACAGCTAAGTGGAAAGTTGTAACTTTGACATCATCCCAAACATAAATGTTTGTGTGCAAACCCATCTTTAGGTTGGCTATTTTGACATAGTCCATACATACTCTATTCACATAGCCCAGTCAGAGTGGCTGTCATCAGTAGAGAATACTTCCACAAATAATGCTCTCCTTTGCTAAACTTTCTGGAACCTTCTGGCTGCCATTGTAGTTATTTGTACTAACTCCACCATAGAGGGCTGCTGTTCTTGTTGGCTTCTTTTCCTGCTTTCTCACATATTCTTGCAACACCAGCATGTAAAACAGACCTGTTCTAAGAATCGGCATGGAGATACAGTAGTTTTCTATTCTGTCTCTGCTGACTGATAGAAGTCCCATTTTATTTCATGGCACATGCTTCTGTGCTACTCACAGCTATATAATGTACCTATGATGATGTCAACCAGCAATTTATCCTGCAGGTAATATGCTGTTAGAAGATGAATTAGAATGACAGTGCAACAATTATATTTGGATCAACCAATGAAGAGTTGTCCAATGTCTGATTTGGCAACAAACCCAATGATCACAGAGCCCCCCCCAATACCAATGAACACAACTTAAAGAAAACTAATATGCCAGACATCATTGCCACACTCTTATGAGGAGAGAATGTCTCATGCCCCAAAACAAGAGTATTTTTATTTCATGGCCATATATACCCTATCTGTTAAGAAAAACTTTGCATATAACCTCTTGACCCCTCTACAGGCAATCACACACAGTCAGCCAGCATTAGTATTGTGCCAGAACCATCACTCCTACTCACATTGACGACATAAGCAAATAAGTAGTACATCCCAGCTCTCTCAGCAACAGACATCCATGAATGCTTCATGCAATGAGCTTATAAATACCCTCATACATGTATTCACTTATAGAAACTATGGTTCTCCTCCCACTGGAATCATTAGCTATTGCATCTCCTGTTGCAAATGCCTGTTACCATTTTACTGTTGACAGAAGGTTATGCTGGCCAGGTCAGTATTTGCCTTTGCATTGATTAATCCATGCAGTAGGGCAGTCATCATGGGTAACTAGGCTGTACGTTGTTTCCTCATGCTGGATTCAGATGGCAGATAATGGAAGCAGGGAATGGAATGAGCAGTGATGGGTCTGTGCCATTCTCCTATAAGATTTTAATCTGAAGAACTGCATGGTTATTCCAGCAGTTGCTGGGATTAATAATGCATTTTATTAAAATATTAAGAGAATTTCTTCACTGACATCATGTATTCATATTCTCTGTAATAGCACTAATGAAATCATGAGGTTCAGCTTTATGGCACACGCATCTGTATCACTTCAATTTCAACTGGCAAGAGAAAAAAAAGAGGACGTTTTCATTACTTCACATTTCCTAGTTAGTAAAAATGAAATAAACTGTAATTTTGCTGTAAAATCTTCTCCAGCTGGAAAAAACTTTAGCAAAAAACATCTTGTTATTGTATATCAGGCATATTGATGGGGCATGTTTAGGTCAATACAAGAGCCAGGATACCTCAGTCTCCTGTCTGGATTCAAGGGATTGCCAGAATTGGCCCAGGGGATAAAAATCAAGTGAATGTCAAAAAAGAGCCAGGGGTAATTTGTCTCAGAGTCTGTAAACTGAAAAGAAGGACTGGAAGTAGCAGATGATCAGCTGCACAGGTGTCAAAAATATTTGTAAAATATCCGGTTTTCCTGTTATACCTAGTTTGCATTTTTTCTGCATAAGGAAAATTATTTTGGCTCAGCATTGTTGCTTCAGATATCTGGTTTCCTTTACACACACACACACACACACACACACACACACACACACACACACACACACACACACACACCCACATCCTTGAAAAACTCAAAAAATCTCTCTATTTCTTTGATTAATTTGCTTTGTTTTCACATTTTTCTCTTGTATTTTTATGTTAACACTCGGAGGTTCTGTTCCTGTAAAACTCACTTAGACTTTAAAGTACTGTGGGGTTATTAAAAGAAAATACTCAGTATTGAAAGAAAATAGGACAAAAACAGAAATGAGTAGGGAAGTGGCATTCTGACTGGCAGTGTGATCTGGAGATCACTGCAAGCTTTAATTGACTATTTTATATACTTGTGTAACAGCAAGTTTTTATTTGGAACAACTCGGCTACTTGCTGAGATGTGACAGTGCTGTGATTTCTTGAAAAAAACTTTGCTTTTAGGGTTACTGATTTGTCAAATGTTTTATTTTGATTTGATTTGAGATGTATTGGTTGTATTGAATTTATCAGATTGTTTATTGGTGCCTGGAGAAATGGTATGCGGTTATAGTACAAGAGTATAACAAGCACTGCAGGTTGTAATTATCTCAGTACAGTTTTGTTTCTTAAAAACTTCATACTTTACATAGGCCAAAAATATCTGTAACAGACTAAAATAATACCTGCAACATAGATATGTAGGTTATTTCCTTAGAAAATGGATTGCTCATCTGAATCCAACTTTTATGGTTGCAATAGGAGAAGGCTGGTAGGGGCAACATCTGGAAAGCTGCACACATTTTTAAATGTAAACTGTTAAACCAAACTTCAGTAGAGGTCAGTTTGGACAAGCCGGTTCAAAAATTAAGTTTGACTTTTTTGTTTCAACGAAGAACACTAGAGGCATCGTTTTATTGCCTCATCATGCACTTTCCTAACTGTGGTGTGAAACCACATTTCAGCTTCTAAATTCCAGAGTGATGAATCTTAGGTTGTGGGTTTCATGTGTCACAGGCCACCACTCTCTGTATCTAGGAAACACTGTTGTTGTTTTTCATGAGCAACATTTAAACCAGTATATTACTTCTGAATCTGTTCATATTACAGTAATCTTGAAATTGGAGCTCTAGTCTATGCTGTTCTGCAGCCTCACTCTGATGAAAATTATAATTAGCAAAAAGCAATCATGTTCTTCCATGTTTGCTTCAAAACAGTTCCTAAACAGAAGTATACAATGCAACTACATGTATATACAGTACATTACTACTAACACTATTAAGATAAAGTATATTTTAAGCATGAAAACCTGAATCAGTAATCAATTTATGTGCATAGTTCTCATACTAGGACTAACAGATCCTTAAAGTGTGTCACTGATTATTCCATGAGCTATGCAAAAGTCACTTTATACTGACCTTAAATAAACTGCTGTCATATCTCAGTGAAATTACCATTTGTTAAATAAACATCACTGAACACAACTGAAATTCCTTAGTTCCAAATTACTTATGCAACTTCCTGTGTAAATGTACTTTCTCAACAGGATGTTTTCTTCTTGTCCATACCACTTTTCATAACTACTTCTTTCTTTTCTACTGGCTGCACTGAAATCTAGTGTCTTGCAAATATTTTTACGCTCATAGGCATGACCGAATTAATGCATATTACCTGAAATGTTGTTGATCTGTCTTACTTGCTTTGCAAAAGTTATGCAGGTGTGTCCACAAGGACATGCATATAAACATGCAGTGATACTAAATACCCTTCCTTCGTGTCCATTCTGTTTAACTGTCAAATAGCTGTAATAACAAGGTAACATGATCTTTGATATGACAAACAAGATCTTGGAGCCATGCCAATAAAGGCAGCTCAATGACAGCTTTGTCCACACCAGAGGGCAATCCTAAAGTGCCTCCAAGAGCTGCCCAACATGAAGATATGCTTTTCTACTGCATTAGATACCCTTGACTAAAATGCTTGGCAAGGGGGGGGGGGTTGCAAGTGCTCAGAAAACCATTTGAAAGGGCTATTCAGTCACCCTACTTGTATCCACTATGTACCTTTTCTTAATCTGACTACATATCCCTGTTTGTGATCCATACTTTATTACTTTCTATTTATATATTATGCCATTATCTAGATATCATTCTATAGACATTTTTTTATTAATTTAACATCTTTACAATGTATACACCAAAAGGAAGAAATTCAAAATCATATAATGTTATACAATGATAGGAATTATTTGAATCATCAAGGTAATCTTATACAATTAACACATTAAGAGTTTTGGTATTTCAATAGCAACATTTCAAGGTTATCCCAACCATTAAAAGTCTTGGTATGATTTATAGATTTTATTCTGATCACTTCTTTTTCAGTTTTATTTAGTATTACTGTTAAATTTAAAAATTAATTGAACGTAGGAACTGAGTTTGATTTCTCATTTTTTTGTAATAACTTTTCTAGCAACTGCCATGAGAGCTCAAAACATTGTCATAGATGTCATTTTATGTTACCTCCTCTGCCCTTTTTGTGAAATTCTGATTTTGTGCAATCCTGTGGTTTATTAGATCCTCCTACTATGTGCCTCCTATGAGTCTTTCACTCAGAATATACAATGTGACTCCATAAATGTAAAAAGCAAATGACTTGTTACCAAATGAAAAACAACATTATGCACACACAGAATGTGTGCTTTTTTCCATCTTACGTGTATCCTTGTGTGTTTAAGTATGTGAGTGTGTATACATGTGTGTGTGTGTGTGTGTGTGTGTGTGTGTGTGTGTGTGTGTGTGTGTGTGTGTGTGTGTGTGTGTGTGTGTGTGTGTATTATCTCCTGTCATTTTTTTCTTTAGGTCCCCCTTTCATATTGTTCTTTTTACCCTTTTCACATCTCACAAGAGATCTGCAGAAATACCTCACCAAAAGAATCACAGGCCTAAAGCAGATGCCTTATGCTATCTAATGAAACTCCAGCTATACTCTGTCGCATATCGCCTACTCAGGGGCGATCTCTGCCTAACATACAAGGCCATGTCAAACCCAGAGTTGTTGGACATGCTAGACTTAAAGAAATCCCAATCCATCCAAGTCACACACTCCAGGAATCTTAACCTTGTCATCACAATGAATAGAACATGCTGGAGGGATAGGTTCCTGACCCAGAGACTCCCCATACTCTGGAATAGCCTGCCCTTACATGTCAGGCAGAGCGCCTCAATGGCCCTCTTCAAGAGGAACCTTGACAATTGGATGGGAGATAGGAAATTCACCCCGGGGATCACATCAGTAGCCCTGCTAGACAGGGGCCAGGAAAGTAAATATTTGTGGGAAGCAATAGCCAGGGATTGTTATGGCTAGGCTTGTATAGGCCTTAGGGCTAATAGCCTAGTACCATACCTACCTATGAACCTGTGAACCTATGTTACACAGTATATTATGAATTGTAATTGGGGATTTCTGTGCAATGTTTGTAACAGTGTTATGAGCACGTAGGTCCCAGTGCAGCTCTGTGAGACACAATTGTCTAGCATAACACACGTCATGTTTATCCGTGCTACTGTATTTCACATTACCCAGCATAGTATTCTGTATGTCATGCATAAGTGTACAACTCCCTCTTTTTGATGTAGACATTGCATGACACGTCAATGACCTTTGCAGTACCAGCACTATTTGTGTACAATGCACCGGTGCTGCTATTATCCTACTACTCCTCTATATATAGCACAGATCTATCTATTCTAATTTTGCAGAAACCTTGTACATACCACATTATTGTTCTAGGAGAAACAAACAGCAGCCTCTCAACTACTATTTTGCAGTATCAAGATGCAATTCAATGAGTCTGTCTTGTGGTGCATACTGATATGTGAACGCCAATTCCACTAAATCACCTGGTCTTTGATTCATTGTTAAATATGTTCTCCATTTGCTGGGCATTTTTTAATTCATCTTACTGTGCAACTTAGCAGCATTTTAATGTGTGCTGATGCGAGAAATACAGTTGTGCATAACATGTATCTACCACTGGATGTGTTAGCATTGTGCTTGGCCTCTAGCTATCCCTACAACTGTGTAGTAACAACAGCCTTGACTGTATCAGCCATGATCAAAACTTACAGTCATACTGCCGATATGCCCTGTACCATAGCATATGCACATGGCATGACCTGCTGTGAATATGACTGTTTATTTTTTTATTATTTTTAGCCCAGAATGTTGACTAATTTAGAAATTCTTGTCAGCCATAACCTGGGCCTGATACCAGGTGGTGCATTCAAACCAATAACATTTGGACTCAGGAAGTTAGAATTGGGGAGTCCACCTTTACAAAGAGGCCGGTCACAAGTGGAGTCCCTCAAGGATCAGTCCTAGGACCGCTACTTTTTGGCATTTACTTCTCTGAGGTAAAATACCAATGTTAATGGCCTCTGGCTAACTAAATATACATATGATTTGCAAATTAGGTGCAGACATAGAATCCCACACCAACACAAATGTTCTCCAGGAAAGGCTGACATGGACAAATAACTTGTGCCAGAATCATGGACTAAAACTAAATGCCAAGAAATGCATAATAATACCCTTCGGGAAGTCATCCATCCCAGGTAACTATCATATTGACAACACACCCCTAAGAGTCGACTCAGTAGCCAGGGACTTAGAAATACACACAGTCCACAATCTGGCCTTTGACCATCATGTGTCTATAGTAGTGAGGAAATCATTCTGTGTTGTGCAACTTATAAACAAAGGTATGGCATCTAGGTCCAATAACATACCTTTTCCACTATATTCGGCATTCATCAGACTGATCACTGAGAACAATGACACCTTTAGTATGTACCTAACCAGGCATGTCCAATAACTGGAATTCCCACAGAGGTTCCTCATTAAGAGAATACAGGACATAAGTATCATATTCTATGCAGACTGCCTCAAGCCTTTATCCCTGTATTCTGTCCCCTACGGGCTATTGAGGGGAGATTTATACATGGCATACAAGGCATTGTTTGACCCCTCTCTGATGGACCTCCTGCATATCCAGAAAACAAACAGCACCAGAATTAACCATTCTAAAGATTTAAACATTGCCTGTGATATAAATAGGACCTGTTGTAGAGACAGGTATGTATCCCAGAGACTAACCCTTCTCTGGAATAGGCTCCACATCCATGTGAAGCAGAATTCCTCCCTATACCAATTCAAGTGTAACTTGGGCAATTGGATGGATTAGGGGTTGGGAGGGTGGCCTAATGGTTAAGGTGTTTGCCTTACAAACACAAGGTGCAGGGTTTGAGTCTCACAAGGGATAATTGGCTAGGCTTAAAAATGGCTCGCAAGGGCAGTTAGCTTAGTACTAACCTATGAACCTATGAACCTATGAACCTATGAGAACAGGAAATTCATCCCTGGTTTGGCACCTATGTCTCTAATGGACACAGGCAACCTGTAAATGGTCATCTCCCAGGCCCTAGCTTGTAAATGTTTCATCTCCCAGGTCCCTGCTTACACTTATCAAGGGTATCAGAACTTGCCAGAGATTTGGGATGGATGGCTAGGCTTACAAAGGCCCTTATGGTTGTTAGTCTAGTAAACACCTATGAACCTATGTAAGCTCTTGAAGAGGTGCCCTCAGGTCATTATTACTAATTTTGCCTCCTCCATGTCCTTTGTTTGGATCCAGTTTGCATAGTTCTTTTTCAATATAATCTGATTTGATTTTAGAATCTGAGGTCACCTGGATGTCACTAGGACAACTTATCACTCCTTTTGTGTAGCCAAACTATTTTGCATAATATTTTGTAAATATATCTATAATCTGTTGTATCTGAGAATAAGTTTTATACTCTACACACAGTTTATCAGTTTGTATGTCCTTAGTTCTTCCACATCTTATGTATTTATGAAATGGTTTCCTATTATGCTCATCATCTTTACATATGTTTTCTCAAAAATGTGTTTGATCTTGTCTCAAACAATATCTCTTTCAAAACTTTCCACGTTCCTTCTGCAGTTTTTTTTACCGAATGCATCACTCCAATTAGTTTTGCATAGTGACTGTTTTACTTCCATAATCTGTTATTAATATTCTGTGCATTGGTTTAAATTTCACTTTGTAAGAATTATCTAGCAACAAGTTAACCTTTATAACTCCACAATCACTGCACATCAACAGCGGTAAAACCTGACATGAAGTATCAGCAATTTGTTTAGAATCACATATGTTCCATTCCCTGGTAGTTTTTTTTTTTTTTTTTACAATCTGTTTACAGTCTGAAGTGATTGCTGTTCCTGAATATACTTTATGAATAATTTTCTTATTAATGTATTTGAATCAATATTATTCCAATCTGTTTTGGGTAAATTTAAGTCCTCAGCCACTATTATTCTTCCCTCTTGTGTTTCATGCAAGAAATGTATGAATTCCTCTAGGTCATCAGCACTTGACTTTGGTGGTTTATACACTCCAACAATTGTTATATGTTCCCGGGTTGCCTTTATTGTCACAATTACACAATCTATAGTATTTGGTGTTATAATTGAACATGTAATAATCAAAGGTCTTATAACTATCTTTAATCCCTATCATAACACCTCCACCTGATTATTTTGTTAGAATGCCTGTTACAGTAAAAACATTTATACCTTGACAGAACTGTTATCCAGTTATTGTTCCTTAACCATCTTTAGCAAACAATAACATCAATCTTGTTGGAACGTAACAAATTTTCCAAGTAAAAAAAAACTTTATTATTAATGCTACTTGCATTATCAATTATCAAAGATGCATCAAATGGTGCTGTCTGTGTACTATTAAATTTTCGACCTGGAAAAAATCCTGCCTTGTGTTTGTCAGATATTGAAAAATATCTGCTACAAAAATTCTCCTGATCTTGACAAGTGCATGCCAACCTATCTGAACATGTGTGTCCAAAATTAGGCTTGGATGCTCTACATGTTTCTATTTTTTTTAAATGGGACAGTTTTTCATGTAGGTATTTACCTAAAAAATCTTTTTATTCATGGTGACATGATTCTCCTTTCTATATGTGATTTGTGAAAAATACATCCTAACCCATGCCTATACAAGCTATGCTATCTAAGAGGGCTGTAAGTCCCCTAGTAACAGTCAGACAGTCCTTGCAGATGAGATCATTTGTACCATCATGAATAAAAACAGATCTGTACTTCCTTACATAAAGGCATTCTAAGGCCCGTCTCATATCCTTTATTTTTGCTCCTGGCAAGCATAACACTATTCAATGTTCATTATCTTCTCTGCAAATGTAAGTAAGTATCAGTTCCTCAAATAACTGAATCTCCAATTACAATAATATCTTTTCTAACCAGATATGAAGAATCTTCAACTTCTAATACAGTAATATCTACTAAATAAATTACTACAAAGGAATGATCTTCATCACCATTAGTCTTGTTAATCGCACTGTTTTCATTGCTTATTACATTTGCAAACATACAGTTCTCATCCAGCTGGCTTTGTACACCCACAGCTTGGACCGTGTTGTCAATGTCTGTCTTTCTCCTCTTTTTTCTTACAGTAATGTTCTTCAATCCTTCCATGTTCAGTTTTGATTTCTTAAATTTTACCAGTCGTTGCTTCTTTTTTTCTATCGTCTCTTTTGGAAAAATGATGCCTTTTTCTGTAGACTGAAGGTTTCTTTGCTAGAAAAATGTTATCATTCCCTGCAGTCTGTGTGGTACATAACAAAGCAGTGCTCTTTTTAGTATATATTCTCTTTGCTTTACAGATGTTTATCAGTTTCTTTTTTCCCCTTGTAATCTGTTGTGAACTTCTTCCTTTCTTTCTTTTTTTATTTCCTTATATATACTCTAAATCCTTGGATTGCTGAATACTTGTATCCAGAATTCCAAAGTTATCAGTGGCATTATCTTGTTTCATAGGGGTTGAGTGATCTTTATAGACAATAGACACATCCTTTCCTAAATATTTTCTGTTTGCTCTTTACCTAACATTATTTAGTTCTCAAAGCCATGCCAACTGTCGAGGTGCAAACACCATCAGTAAGTCTAAAGTTGCTATTAACAACGGTAAGCAAATCATCCAACTTTTGACAGGAGGAACACAGATCACCAGTGTTATCAGTTGTTACCTTTAAATATAGGTAGCATTTATTACACTGTACAAGATATTTGTGCTTTAGCAGATCATTAATGGCATATTCAATTAAGGAATTCATATTCAGCTGCAATTGAATAAAACATTCTAAAAGAAAAGAATAACCAAAACCAGTTACCACAGAATTCAAAGGCAAATCAGCTTATAAAAATCAAACAAACAATATACAACTAAATATTAAATTAAGTACAGTAAAGTTGTTGCTCTGACCGTACAAGTTGTCAAAGTCACACAAAAGCTGGAATTCCTTTACATCATACGCGAATGTATGCATTAGCTTCTGCTCACTATCATTTGCAGTTGCAACTCTTTTTAACAGTAAAGATCAGTAAATCACAAACCAAGACAGGATTGTTTAAATAAGCTCTGGATTGTGCTCTATGCAGTCTGTGTGAATTTATAGCTGTCTAGGCCGCTTGGACTGGCAAGATTTTGCCCCTTTCTGCTCTACTCTGCTATCTCTGTGCTCCTTTGAGTTTCTAGAACACTCCCTAAAACAGTAGAACAGTTGATGTTCTTTCATTAATCACTGCTGTTGTAGCCTAAGCTATATGGGTTATATCCTCCTAGGATATAACCCATGTCCTACCTAGGATATAACGATCGGGGTCAGGTTATATCCTGCCTAGGACATAACAATTGGCTTGGCTATGAAAATGTTACAAGTACTATGATGTATTATTATAAGGTGAATTTCCACAGCCTGCTGCTATTTGCACTGTTTTACCAGTTTTGGAGGATGCTTTTGATATGCCTGACAGGTTGTAAAGACTAAAAAGGCAGACAGCATGCAGCCCCTAAAAAGATAGACAGACTTTATAAAGTTTCTCAGTTTAACAAATATGTATTTTCTCATCCTAGGTCTTATCCTTCAGCTATTTATGTGTCAAATCCTGCTGTACCCCCAAAAATAGTGAATGGTCATCCCTCTCCCTCTGACAAGGATGGGAAAGCTTTTGACAGATTTGGGAAGAGGATTTATTCTTCTGCCACTTTAACCTTTAGAATTCCAAATTATTAGGCTCACATGTTAAAAGTGTCTGATGACTTCTTTTGACAATATGAGGAATATTACTGCCAGATTTCAACTTTTCAGAAGGTAAAACCTCTTTGAAAGATTTAAGGTAACTTTCATTCTTTAAAGTGTTCTTATGACTATGATATTTCTGTGTCCAGGGCAGCAGCTTCTCTTTCTCTTATGGTCGGTTTGCTTGGATGTATACAGAAACGTTGTCTGAAGGTGTTAAATCTGAAAATTTATTTCACATTTGGACAAGAAGGTTTTGTTTGACTCTTTTGGTACTCGGGTAATCAAGCAGTTTGATGAAACAGTGAAACCTATTAAGGCAGTAACTCAGATTTTTCAAACCTCCTTCTTCAAGCTTGCTAAAATCTTTGCTGAAAATGCAGGTTCTTTTTGCAAACAGCAAAATAAACAGTCTTAACAGACTCCTAACAAGCAGATGTACAAGGAAAGATTGTAGGAAGTTTCAAAGAAGAAGGAAGAAACTTTCTAGAAAAAGGAATACTCCAATAATATGGAATAACTATTACAGCATTCCTCTTCTCTCCACTCTACCCCCCCCCAGACATACCTAGACCTGCCCAAGGTATTTGACACCATCACCTATGTTTATAGTTATTAAACATAACATATTACAAATATATTCCTATGTGGTAAGATGGACAGAAAATTGGCTAAAGGACAGAAGAACACATGGTGCAGGTAGCAAGTGTCTCATCATAGATTATGAAGGTAATCAGTGGTGTCCCACAGGGCACCATGTTGGGATCTCTTTTGTGTGGAATTTGCATTTCTGATCTCCAGACCATGTATCAAAACCTCTGGCTAACCAAGTTTGAGGATGACTGTTAACTGTGAGTCATTGTCAAATAACCCTCTGACACTCAAGCCCTCAGCAAGAACTTATAACGCTTATAAGTACCTGGTGCACTAAAAACAGGCTTTAAGAAAATGTTAAAAAGGTGCAATGTCATTTTTATAGACTACTCCCCCCAAACACACAATATAGAAGATATCCACTCCAAAAATGAAAATGCTGTTAGAGACTTTGGAATTTGGTTTGATAATGTCCTCTCCCTTGATCATCATGTAAAGACAATAGTGAGAAAATCGTTCTACTCAGTGCAGCTAATTGCTAAAGGAATATAATCTAGATCTAACTAGGTCTTTGTTTTATATTTAGCACTGATTAGGCCAGTTACTGAATACAATGCTCCCTTTGGGATGTACCTCACTAGACACATAAAATTACTAGAAAGACCCCAGAGGTTCTTAAGTAAGAATATCACTTGTTTAAAACCCTAAGCTATCAGAAAAGACTAGAAACACTATCCCTATATTCAGTATCTTATAGATCCAGAGGGGAGATCTCTGCCTTGTCGTCTGAACCTTTAGGGGCCATGTGGTCCTGGATGTATTGTAACTCCACAAATCAAATAGTCTCACATATAGCTGAACCAGGGATTTTAATCTTCACCAGTAATAAATAAAACAAGGTGGAGGTAAACAGGCACTGGATGATTCGATGGGTATTCACAGACTCGCTCCTGGTTTGACTGGCTTGGTCCCCCATGACAGAGGAGGTTTAGTCCAAGGGTGAGTGGGTATTGTCAAGGCATAAATGGTCATACGACTCAGCTGTCTTGCATTTCCTAAAGTCTTATGACTTGTAGGTTTTCTTGAGTAGAATTAAGACCAAATAGCAATCATGAGTTTTAAAGACAAGTCTGAAGTGTTCTGAAATATATGTGAGTTAAGGCTTGAAGCTGGAATATGGTAGTGGCTGAACCTAGTGTTTGGAATGTACCATAATGCACCTGTCCTTAAATTAAATTATACATTTAAACAACTAGCATTTTTAATGAAATAAAGCAGAGAATTTTGACTGATAGGCACAATATCTTGCATTGTGAAGTAGCATTCTAATCTAATCTAGCACCTAAAAAACTTAATATGTACCCAGCATACTGCAAGCTACCTTGCTAAAACCTTATTGTCACATGTAATAAGAGTCTTAATATCCATAGATCACAACACTCGCGACAAGGCTTGCTGCACAACAGAATGTCAGAATGAACTTCATTGTATCTGTTATGGTAAGGTGGGAATTTAAAGCAGTCTAGAATCAAATATATGTCAGAAACCAAGAAATGTCCAAGACTTTCATAAAATTGTGTCAGCTATACTGTCTCATTTTCGTTTACTACTGTTTTGTGTAATTATGCTGTAAAGGAAAAACTTACAGGAAGCTTAAACAAAAGCTATGAAAAACAAATATGGCTCTTGGAAGATGCAAAGTCTATGCAAACAACTTTGCATATTCAGAAGATTTGGCAGTTGGTCTAAATACTATGAATATAACACAGAGTTTTCCTATACGGTGTGAAAACAGATAAGGACTAATTTGGCTCAGAATATGCAAAACCTAGGAAGACTGCTTTGCATGTACAAAGGAATGAGTGGTTAGCTTGATGCGAGGAAATACTGTAGTGTTCTTTAAGATGAGAAAATAGATAAGGGCTTTAAAAAGATTACAGGACAACTCCACCCAGCTGTCATTTTTTTCTTTACATAAAGTGCTCTTTATTTCCTTTAATTTAATGTCAGGACTGGTACATGTAAGGAAAGCACTCAGTAAGCCTCTTTTCCTACGTATCCTGTCTGCAGTGGAGTTTGCAGTCTTTTGTAGACCTTTCTAGCAGTCTGTGAAATCTCGGATTGTTTGTTATACAATCCATCTTATCATTTGCTATCTCACAATGTCAATCATGAGATCAGTGAGCAATGGAGATGGTGGGGAAGCTATCCCTGTTACTGCCTTAAAGATAATTAGCATACTTTCAAATTCAGTAGTGTCACCAGAGAAAGAATATAGGCCAACACTGGTAAGTATTCAAATGTGAACTGTCACTTGTAGATGAGTAGCAAAAGCACTGGGTGATGGCGAGTTAACTTTTTAGCTTAAAATAGAGGTTTAGCAAAAGCAAGTGATTTAAAATGACTTTCTAACAGTTTAATAGCTTGCAGCTAATAAAAAATGCAGAAGAAATTTTTTAAAAGGGTATTTTGATATTCTTCCAACTTGGGGAAAGCAGAAATTCTAAGTACTGTCAATAAATCTGTTGAAAAAGCTCAGCCTTAATTGCCTTGACAGCCCTAGTCATCACCACCACAGTCTAATTGACAATATATATATCCACAGCTAATCTAAGCTTCTGGTGTCATTCTAACGGGATCCAGTATCTGTCTGCCTGGGATGACATGATCAACAGACGACGATGCTTTGCCAGAGATGGCCTGCACTTGTCTCCCTTGGGATTCCGGATACTGGCTGAGGCTCTTGGCACCCCATAGTGCCTTTTTTAGGCAAGGTTCAAATGACAAATTCACCACCGTAACAGGTACAAGCAAGGAAAATCTAATGGTAATTCTACTCAATGCTAGAAGTCTAAACCTCAAAATGCACTCACTCGAGGCACTCCTTAAAATGGAGAATATCAATATCTGTGCAGTGACAGAGACCTGGTTCAAGGCTCCAGAGAGTACCCCTGCATTACCAGGCTATAATTCATACCACACCTTTCAGCCACCTAACCTGGACCAAAACACTAAAGGCAGAGGTGTGTCCATATTCATTAAGGATATCCACACCTCCAAGCTAGTTGCTCAGCATAACACATCCAAGATTATCCAAGTGCAACTAACTCTGGGCAAGATCGCAATCCAAATTGTAGCTTGCTACAGATCCCCCACCATGCCCCAGGATTCCCACGTCTCATTTCTTGATACACTGGAAAATATTAGGGTACAACCTAACACCCTAATAATGGGCAATTTCAACTACTCCTGCATTAACTGGGAAAACTACTCATGTACCAACTCTTTCGCTCAATGTTTTCTGGAATTCATAAATTCCAACGCCTTGGATCAACTTTTCCACACCCCCACCAGGGGTAGCAATATCCTAGATCTGGTCATTAACAACATGGGCAACCGGTGTTCCACACAAGAGGTCAATACCTCTTTGGTCAGATCAAACCACAAGCTAATCACCCTGGACATCCACATCCCACCCCCAACCCCATTAGGGAAACTACCGTAAAAAAATTCTCCAAAGCCAAGTTCACGCTTCTTAAGACAGAAGTGGCTAACTTCACGACACCCATGCAGATGAACATTAGAGGTACAACTCCGGAATCCTAAACAAATGCACTTTATAAGCAGTTACACAAGTGCATAGATCGTGCAATCCCTAACAGAACCAAGATGCTATCCTCCAAAAAAAGGAAGCCATTCTGGTGGTCCCATGCCATAAACAAACTCTACAACAGAAGAAATAAGCTGTTGCAAAAAAGAGTGAAATCCCATGACTGGAAGAACTCCCTGGTCAGCCTCAGTAAGAAACTGAGATCCCTCATAAAATCCTCCAAACTAGTTACGAAAACAAAATCGCCACTGATAAAGACAACCACAAAGCATTATATAGCTATGTCAAGAATCTCAATGACAACACTCAGATCTGCTCTGAGTTACAGCACAATGGCACTAAATATACAGAACCAACTGATATTGCCAACATCCTGGCAGATAGGTTTAGTGCTAACTTTACCCCTTCTCACCCCCTAAAGGGCCCATCTCTATACCGGAAGAATGCAAAGTTCCTGTAATCATGGCTGCACAGGTAAAAAACACACTCTCCAAAGCCAAGAACACAGCATCCATGGAACCTGACAATATCCCAGGCTGCGTTCTACACAAACTACAGAATGAACTGGCACCCCACCTAAGTACCATGTTCAATCATAGCCTCACCTCAGACTTTGTGCCCACTGAATGGCGCACAGTAATGGTTATCCCACTCCACAAAGAGGATGCCACCACGGACCCCAGGAACTACCACCCCATTTGCCTGACGAGCCTGGTCTGCAAGGCTATGGAAAGTATCATCATGGAACTTATAAACAATGACACTGGTAATCTCCAAACTCTGGACCCCACCCAGTTCGGGTTTGTAAAAGGCAGATCATGTCTCCTAAACATGATAAACTTCTTTGAAGTGGTCACCAAAGCCGTAGATGAGGGTAAAGTGGTTCAGACAGCCTATCTAGATCTCGCCAAGGCATTCAACACCAACCCCCACTCTGGAATTATAGATAAACTCACTAAACTAGGTATAAATCCCAATGTCACAAGATGGGTTACCAACTGGCTCACTGACAGAACCCACTCTGTGAAAGTAGCAGACTCCAAATCCAACTTCAGACCAGTGACAAGTGGAGTACCATAGGGTTCAGTCCTGGGTCCTCTCCTGTTTGGTTTCTATTTCTCTGAAGTACAGGGTAACACAGAAAATCTTTGGCTAATGTTCGCAGATGACTGCAAACTAGGAGCCATAATCGAAACTCCTAATGATGTGGACATCCTACAAAAGGGTCTCACTGAGATAGATGCCTGGTGTCAAAGCCATGGCCTCAAGCTCAATGCCAAAAAGTGCATTGTCATCCCTTTTGGTAATAACTCTGTACCCATGAACTACCACATAGGTGGTAGTCTACTTAACACCGAAAGTGTGATAAGAGATCTTGGGACAAGGTGGACAGTAGCCTCTCCTTTGATAATCACATCCCCACAGTAGTCAGGAAATCCTTCTATGTGGCACACCTCATCACAAAAGGTTTCTCATCCAGGAAAAAAGAGGTCATTGTTCCCCTCTACTCATCACTCATTAGACCCCATTATAAAGTACAATGCCCCTTTTGGTATGTACCACACAATACATCTACATCAACTGGAAAGGCTGCAGAAATACCTCTCAAAGAAGACTACTGGCTTCAAACAGATGCCCTACGCAGACCGTCTCAGAAAACTCCAGTTTTACGCCATCGCATATCACCTACTTAGAGGCAGTCTCTGCCTAACATACAAAGCTATGTCAAACCCAGAGCTGATTGGACATACTCCACTTAAAGAAATCCCAATCCCTCCGAGCTACACGCTCTAGGGACCTAAACCTTGTCACCTCAAAAAAAAAAAGAACATGCTGGAGGGATAGATTCCTGTCCCAGAGACTTTCCATACTCTGGAATAAACTACCTATCTATATCAAACAAAGCTCCTCATTAGTACTTTTCAAGAAAAATCTTGATTATTGGATGGGAGAAAGGAAATTCACTCCAGGGATCACTTCTGTGGCTCTGCTCGACAGGGGCACAGGTAAATAATTTTCTTGGGTGGCAAAAGCCAGGGTGCATACTGCTAATATATTAGCCAATAAGCTTGCACTGTGCTGGCCTAAAATTATTCTAATGCATTCATCTCTTTGACTAGTAGGCTGCTATATGACCCTTATCCAAAATGATTCTTCTACCCCATCACCAGTGCTAAGTACTGTTGTTTATGTATGGATAAACTGCATAATAAATGGATTGTTAAGAATTTTATCAGAAAAATAAGTTAGCATTAATACTAAAAGAAAATAATATTCTTACAACATTTAGTTATTGACTCTATTCCCATTGTACACCATATTCTCTTTCAGTCATTATCTCTGATAATGTAGACCTAAATCCCGGACCAGTGAGTGAATCTAGTATCCTGAATGGGGACTGAATTCTCTACATAGAATAATAGGATCATAGAAGGTTACCAGGCTAATGACCCTTGGACCCTTACAAGCCTAGCCAAGTTTTACCCTTATTTCCACAATCAGCACCTATCACCCCTGTCCGAGAGGGACATAGGTGGAACCCTTGGGAGGAACTTACAGTTACCCATCCATTCATCCAGATTGCATTTGAAGAGGACCAATGAGTTGTTATGTTTGACATGAAGTGGGAGTCTGTTCCAAAGGTGTGGTAACCACTGGGAGACGAATCTGTCCCTCAAGCAGGTTCTCTTTATGTCACATACCAGGGTAAGGCCATTAGAATGAGTAACTGTGTACCACTTGACTTACAGATATGCAGCATTTCCAATAAAGCAGGGTCAAAGATTGCCTTATATGCAAGGTAGACATCACCTCTGAGCAATCTGTATGAAACGGAATAAAGTAACAATGATATTAGATGGCCTTTATAGGACAGTTGCTGAAGACCTTGACTTTTCCTTGTGAGGAATGTTTGTGGTATCTGCAGTTGTTGCAGGTGCTTAGAAAGGTACATACCAAAAGGGGCATTGTACTCAATTATTGGTCTGATGATGGAACAGCACAAGAAGGTTACAACTTCTTTTTTTCTGGAGGCAATGTCCTTACTTATGAGAAGAGCAATGTAGCATGCCCTTCTTACCACTTTGGAGACATGGTGATCAAAGGTAAGGTTGCTGTCAACCTGTGTGCCCAGGTCTCTCACCACTGAGTGCATACTTATGTATGTTGTTATTGATGTGGTAGTTAGCAGGAACATCACTCTTATTGACAGGGATGATAATACATTTTTTGCATGACTTTGGCACCAGTCATTTTTCTTGTGTAAGACTTTCTTGTAGAATGTTGACATCATTTGGAGATTCTATGACCACTCCAGTTTGCAGTCATCAGCAAACTTTGTCAGCCACAGACCTTTAGTTTTAGCTTGCACTTCAGTGAAATATACTACAAACAGTAGTGGTCCTAGGACTGATCCCTGTTGAGTACCACTGGTTACAGGTCTGCTATTGGGCCAGTTAGCGACCCATCAAATTATATATGGATTGATACCTAGCTGGGTGAGTTTGTCAATTATGCCTGAGTGGGGGATAGTGTCAAAAGCTTTGGCTAATTCTAGGTAGGCTGTGTGCACAGATTTCCCCTTATCAAGGGCCTTGGTGACTGTCTCGCGGAAGTCCACCAGGTTTAACTGGCATGATCTCCCTTTGACAAATCCAAATTGAGTAGGGTCAAGTGTTTGGAGGTTACCAATGTCTTTGTTGTTAAGGGCCACTCTGAGGTCTTGCAGATAAGGCTAGTCAGACCAATAGGTCTATAGTTCCTGGGGTCAGTGGAAGCACCACCTTTGTGCAAGGGGATAATGGTGGCCTTTTTCCATTCAGCTGGGACAAAGCCAGTGCTTAGACTATTATTGAAAAGAATACTCAATGGCATTGCTAATTCTTGTTAGAGCCCATGTAGGAAGCAGCCTGAGATGTTATCAGGTCCCATGGATGCTGTGTTTTTGACCTTAGGGGGGGCACTCATGAGGTGCTCTTTAGAGATACAGGGTAGAGGATAAGTGGTAGGGATGTCTTGGGGTAAGTGGGGTGGGAAAGGGGGAGTGAAGTTTTCACAGAACCTGTCGACTAACAGGTTAGCAATGTCCACAGGTTCGGTATATGTGGTATCATTAACTTCCAGTTCAGCACAAATCTCAGCCTTTCCTTTTAGGTTACAAATTTAACTAAAGAACACCTTATGGTTGCCCTTAGTTGAGGAAGCTAATTTAGATTCATAGTTAACTTTGTAGGACTTCACAAGGAGTCTTATTTGCTGATTTAAGCTGAGGATGGAGTGTTTCCAGTATGTGGCTCACTCCCTCTTACTCTTAGACAGCAATTTCTTCCACTTATTGTAAAGCCTGTTAATGGTAGTTGTCCACCAGACAGGTTTGATCTTCCTTGAGGAGCTTTATTTAGTCTTATCAGGTATGGCCACAGCAATGGCCAATGCTCCCATCCAACTTAATACTCCCTAAATCACTTCTTAGTCTCTTAAACCTAAGTATGTAATTACTGCCTCCTAGAGATCCATATCGCTAGTGTACTATTCAAATATCTACTTTAAATGTGATGTTAAGTTGCTACTTTCAAAAAAAAAAAAACTTTGATTTACACTGTCATTCTGCCATATTTCTATCACTGTTAATATTTTTATTTTCTCTGTGAATGCTTGAAATGTTTATTGTACAATTATGTATTATGTACTAAATATTTTTCAACTGTATTTTTTCTCTGGAGTTTTTCTCCCCAGGACTCCATTGAAAATAGGCCCCTGGGGCCCAATGGACTACCCTGGTAAACAAACTGCAATAAACAAATAAATGCAGTTGTTCAGCTGTTTCTATAAAGCATTTATGTAGAACTTGGCATAGTTGCCAGCTCCATCTGAGAAAGGATGTGCAGTGAAGCTATTTATATCATCCTGTAAGAGGTTATAATCTATTTTGGAGAAGTTGTTTAGTTTAGTTTATCCTGGGGGGGGGGGGTCAGGTGTGATAGTAACTCAAATGAGACTGACTTGTGGTCAGATCTCACCAGGGAAGACCTCACAATAGGGTGCTACAGTGGTCCCCATATTGGTAAGCACCAGATGCAGGATGTTGGCATCCCTTGTGGGGGTATCAACTAGATGGTCCAGGCCAGGTTCCCTATTATATTGACAAAAGTTTAGCTTGTCGAAATGCCAAACATCGACAGCTAAACTCCGAAATGACAAAACCGCGACCGGCCAACTAAGCAAATTTTTTCTCAGGGAAATAATTAACTTGGCCGTTACTGAGAATTTGCCCTTTTCCCCAATGTAGAGCAATCTTGGAGTTAATATATTTAGTTAGGGGGGGGGGGGTGAGGCCCCACACTTAATTAGTGTTTAAAGATTTTTGTAGTGTCCGTCAGCTAAGCAAATTTTTTCCATGAGAAAAAAATTTGCTTAGGTGGCCGTTCGCAGTTTTGCCTAAAATTTAGCTTGTTGAAATGCCAGGCATTGACAACTAAACTCCAAAATGGCAAAACCAAGAACGGCCACCTAGGCACATTTTTTCTCAGGGAAAAAAATCCACTTGGCTGTTACCAAGAATTTGCCCTTTCCTTGATGTAGCGTGATCTTGGAGTTAGTATATTTAGTTAGGGGGGTGGGGGGCACAGCCCCCCCCCATGGGGGGTGTGAGGGGTGAATCCCCCCACTTAATTAGTGTTTAAAGGTTTTAGTGGTATCCATCAGGCAAGCAAATTTTTTCCATGAGAAAAAATTTGCTTAGGTGACCATTCGCGGTTTTGCCATTTCGGATTTTAGCTGTCAATGTTTGGCATTTTGATAAGCTAAAATTTCATTGATATAATAGAGAAGCTCCAAGGCATTGGAGTTAATGAAGTTGAGAACCTTTGGGTAAGTGAGTTTCCGCATGAGTAATTTCCCCAGTCAATGGATGGGTAAAGTCACTCAAAACCATGGTGTTCGACTGTATCTTGATAGACTCAAGTAGATCCAAATAGGCAGATTGGGTGTCCTGATTCATGGAGGGGGTCTTGTAGTTGGCAGTGACTTAAACAGGTGTCCTACCAACAGTTAATTGCACCTGAAGTATCTCCAGGGAATCATGCTGTCTAATCAATCTGGAGGTGTATTTATCTTTAATGAATATTGATACACCACCTCCTTTAGTTTTCATACCTTCAGTTTGTGGTCTGAATGTGTGGAAGGAGGTGTAGCCCTATATGGCTGGGGTGCTCTGCACAGCCTTGAATCAGGTCTCTGTGACTGCACAAATGTCTATGTCTTCCAAGGTGAGGACTGCTTCCAGTGAATGCAGTTTTGTATTAAGACTCCTAGCATTTAGCAGCAAAACCTTGAGGTTGTTCTTAGATGGAGTTCTTATGTCTGGAATTTTGTCCTTGAGACACTGTCAAAAAAAGGCACTATTGAGGTGGCAAGAGCCTTGGCCAGTAGCCGAAATCCCAGGGATGACATATGAAGGCCATCTCTGGTGAAGCATCGAGGTCTGTCTATCATGTCATCCCAGGCTAACAGATACTGTATCCCCTTGGAATGACACCAGCAACTTAGCCAATTATTAAAGTCAATCATTTTCTGTTTGTATTGAGGCATCATCCTAGGTGAAGGTAAAATGCTACTTAAGGCTAGAGACATACCAGCCTGAGACACATAGTCCAAGAGCTCAATCATGTCTCTCTTCATATAGTCCAGAAATGTATGTTTCAAGTCGTTCACATCAATATGGACTATGACAGAGTCATAACAGTACCTGTTGTTGAGAGACTTGTGTGCATGTGTGATATGACAGATCCTGGCACCTGGCAGACATTTGACTATGACATTGGTTTATATGGTTATAAAAGTCAGAAGTATATATTTTTATTTATTTATTTATTTATATTTGTTGACCGGGAATGTCCGACTGGACGTAGGTCCATTTTCAGCGGAGGCCCGGGGAGAAAAGCTCCACAGTTAAAATAAACAGACAATAGTTACATTGGATTACATAGCGATTAACAATTTACAGAGCAATTACTTACAACATATTTACAGATGAAGAACATAGTACATCAGTAGACAACTAGAATCTTTATCTGTGAAGTACATAACAGACATTAACAAATGTTAAAATAAGAAGTTCCTGCTGTATAAGTACTAGGCTTATGAACTGGGTCAAAAGAGACAGGAGCACTTGGATTTCTTTTGGTCCTCAGACAGGAATACTAGGTCACTCTAAATACGGTAGTTATTGGTCTGGGTGCTAGTAGATTTTTTTTTTTTTTTCAGCTATATTTTTTGCAAAGCAGCTCACCATCAAGCCACTTCCACCAACCCAAATATCCCAACTGCAAACCCCATCCCAGTGGACCCCTAGTATTCCCTACACCAGGAGGATCTCCCAACTTGGAGATGTTCTGCTCTGATCAGACCTTCAACTTCTTGTACAGGTTCTTCAGGGTTAGGTATCCTGCCGAACAAGTGTTGAGACAGGCAGGCAGAGAACTCATAACTGGAAACTGTGAGGAATTTTCCCTCACTTAACTCCCCACTCTTCAGTGCTGACACAATATGACTTTGTAGGCTGGGTTGACAATGGGAGAGCTATGAATAAATCAAACAATGACACAAAAGAAACTTACAGCCATGGAGTACCCAATAAGTGCTCGTTCACCTCCAAAACCAGTATATAATGTAACGGATGCAACAATCACCAGCCACTTCGCAGTTCAAATGTCCATTGCATTACATACTGGTTTTGGAGGTGAACGAGCACTTATTGGGTACTCAGTGGGAGAGCTATGCTAAGCACATGCTGCACCCCTGTGCATAGGGTGGGCATGTCTAATTCTATTCCCTTCGCTCCCCCGTCAACATCCATTCCTTTGAGCCCTGGCCTCCTGCACTGCTCACTGGGGGACACCCAGCATGAGCACTCTGACAGTTACCCAACTGCTAATTGAATTCGGGTGACCTTGCCTGTAAAAAAAAGCTTTATCCCTCTATACCACTGCAGTGACTTGGGTGGTACTAGTTTGTAGGAGAAGATGGCAGTTTGGAGGTGAGATCTGGTCAAGGAGAGAATGAAATTAGTAGGAGAGGAGGCACAGGCAATATTTGTAAGGTCATGGACAAATACATTGTCTCATCTGGTGGGATGTCATGCTATTAGATCTGTGGAGGTAATATTAATGTAACTGATGAGCCACTGGGCATATAAATTTATTTATTGTAAAAGACTTCCAGTTAATAGATAAGTAGTTAAAGGATTAGAATATTGGTAGTACTAGGAATAGAATTCAACTGACTGAGAGAGTTATTTTAGTCATCTGGAGACAATAATGGTGATCTGTTGTTGCAGTAAGCTGGTAATTGACATAATTTCATGTAACTGAGATGTGCAGACGTTCCTCACTGGGGTCATGAGGAATTTGGTGCAAAGTAATTGAAGAGCAGATAAAAACAGATATTCTCTCAAGCTTCCAGAAGGTCTGTTTGTGATGCTATCCAGTGAGCTGTAGTTTCATCCCAGATGTTGAAGATTTTAAAAGTAAGCGGAAAGGGAAGGGTAATGTTTGAGGTATTACAGTGCGCACATAGTGGGTGAAAAGATCTTGCTCTGTCTTCCAACTTTGAACTGTCACCTCTTTCCACTTATACTAAATCCCTCTCAGCAAACTACTCTGACATAATTCCTTTTAATAATACCTCCTTGCTCTCCTGTCTCATCCTAATCATAATTTTACACTGTCATTATTACCCGCCCATACCCCTCCTTAATTTTGTCATACTGTATGGTTTTATATTTTTATGTATTGCTTACATTTTTTTCTTTTTATTGTTAGAATATGTAATTTTGTGGACCTTTTTTGTGCTGGCACTTCACTAAAAAGGGATCTTGCATTGCCCAGTTGAACCACCGCGTAATCAATCACAAATAAATAAATAAATAAAGGGGGGGGCCTAAATCAAGCTTTGTGTTTCTATGGGGAGGACTTTCCTAATATGATCTTGAAGTGCTGATTAGTACAAGCAGGGTGGGTAGCTCCTGGCTTTAAAACACAAACAGGGTATGCGGTGTGGGGAAAATCCCAAATAATCAAATACCAGTTTAACTGTCAGGTCTCAACAATTAAATGCAGTTCTGTTCTGTTTTCTTTGAATAAAAAATGCTACTTCTAACTCCTTCAGTAATAAATAATAGATAAAGTCAGTCCTTCTTCAGTCAAAGAAAACAGCACAAATATTTGCTAACTGGCCCCAACCACGAATATTCTTTTAAAAACTTCAAGAAAAACAAATTAAAATAACACATTTATAGTAAAACAAATGGCAATAAAACAGGAGCAAAAAACAAGAAACAATGTAATTATGCAAACTATTTAATGAAAACTCCTAACAAGTCACAGAGCAGCTGTAGCTGCTGGATCTCATCTAGTAAGGAGCAACAAATACTGTTTTTTCCAGAATATGAACAAATTTAGCTTGAAGGCATTTCATGTTGCCCTAAAATCCCTTGACTCATCTATCCTAATGGTGTAGCAGAATAAAGTCCTGACTATGATCCAGGGGACTGGAATTCAGTTAGTGGCCCAGGCCTCTGACAGTGCTGTCAGTGAGGATGGCATGCCCATCCTGGAGGGGAGGGACCATGCTGGACACTTGCTATAGCTCTAGCAGAGGTAAAAAATTGGAAAGATAGGTGGCGGACTAAGGGGTCAGGAAGACAAAGCAATCTTGGTCACCCTTACAGGCCCAGGGTGGAGCGTGAGCTACGGCTACTCCTCATTGCCAACCCAGTATGACAAAAGTAGTCATTATCATGCAGTGGAAGGACATCAGTATTAGAAAAAGGATTCTGGTCCCCTTCAGGATAATGACACTACTCCTTTAAGCTCTCTCATTACCTCCTGGGATGACAGAAAGTAACTTCCCACCAATATGAACCCTCAACCTAGGTAACAAAACAGGCAAACTGTGTAATATGGGAGGGAAGCTTGATTGTCAAAAGGGGTATTAGCCCCCTCAGCAAAATTAACCAATTCACCTTCTGTTTTCAAATGTCCCATGTATAAGGCAGTTGCCTACTCTAATACCATTTACCTGATATTTTAAAAAACCTAGTCCCACTTTATAATGGGAATATCAAGTATTTCAATTTTTTTTTATTTCCCTACTATAAAATATCTGATGTCTAACAGGAACTTTCTATTGCCTAGTTACCACAAAAACTAAGATAAGATCTGATCTTGCAAACATTTAGGACTGTTGATAGTTAAGTGAAACATCATACAATCCCTGGCAAAATGGCCTTTTACTGAGGTCAACAATGTCTGCATGCTAACATCCCAAAATACTTTTGGAAATGTATCAATCACCTCCTTCATCCAGGACACTCAAATATATTTTCACCCTTTTCATATCTTGGTGACAGAGATATAGCAGATGACTTTGTCTATTTCTGTCAGTCTGTCCAGATGCTGGGCTCAAAAAATCCTAACTTTGATGTTAGTGTTCTGCAATTCTTGAGTCTACAAGTTCTTCAAAAAGGTGAAACATTGGTCTACACCTCTGGACATTCTTCCACCAGAACTCCTGAAGACTGCAGCTAGTTCTGTCTTGTAGCCACTTGCTATGCTTAACAACAGATCCTCCAAAAAGGATGCAATGATCTATTGGTAAAAATGATCTCACTTTGCCCTTGCACAGTGGTGGACCCTCAGACATGCTAATAACTAGTATCCTGTCTCCCTACTCTTCCCACTTTCAAAAGCATTAGAAAAACATAGACAGCAATAACTCCTTCACTCAGGTACAGTCTCCTACACTTAAGATGGCTTTAGGCCTTCTTGTGACACTGATGCTGCCCTACTGGATGTGATGGAACATCGACATTTCCAGTTAGAATATTAAATGTATTGGTGCAACCTTCTTAAATCTCTTCAAAGCCTTTGACACTATTTTTCATTTTGGACCTTTGAACGCTTCTTAGTTACTGTAATTTCACCATAAGTGCCGGCAAATGGTTTTCAGACTATATTGCCATTTGGGCACAGAAAGTAAGGATGAACTGAGAGATTTCTTCTGTTCCTCCTGTTAATGTTGGGGTACCTCAGGGATAAGTGTTGAACACTCTTTTCTCTCCTATGTATGGGACTTACATGGCTGAGATGCATTAAGCTAATTCAGTATGCTGATGACTAATTGTTCTTTCTGATTATTTTCTAGAGACCACTAGCTTCACGTTACATGTTACACACTTGTTTCTGTCTTTGTAAATCTGGCACAGATCCCTAAGCCTGTACCTCACTATTTCTGAAGGAAAAGAAGATGGGGACAGAGAACCCACATTGTGATGACATCACATTGCCATGGTAGCTTACTTTACTGTACTATGTTAATCTGCTGGAAGGCGGTAAGATTATCTACAGTAGATCATGTGAGGGGCATGTCTCTGTATGTGGTATGTCTTTAAGGTCCTAAATATTAAATTTTATTTCATCACAGTCAATTTAACACAAATGGCATCCACATATAGAAAGGCACTCTTCCATGTGGACACTAACTACCCAGTATATTCCCAGGTCTACATCACATCCAGAAGTGATTAACCTAATGAAAATTTGCAATCCATGAGAGAAGAATATTCTGTTTGACTACAACTACAGCATATAATGTCTTGGACAAAGAAAAACACAGAGATGCAGATGCAGTAGTGGCTTCCCAGTTTTGACTTCTGAATTTCTGTAGTCTTCTGTAGGGGTACTGCAGACAGGAGTGAACACATGTATTTGTGAAACATAGACGTACCCCTAATTGTAATATATATATTTCATTTCAATGCATTTGAGGACAGAATTGCAAAATCTTGTCTGAAATCACTAAAGCACAGAACAGTGAATGCAAATATAAATGGCCATGTGGGTAAAATTTTGAACAGTTACAAGAAAAGAAACCATGGTTCATAGGTTCATAGGTTGATACTAGGCTATCGGCCCTAGGGCCTATACAAGCCTAGCCATAACAATTCTCTGGCTATTTCTTCCCACAGTATTTACTTCCCTGGACCCCTGTCTAGCAGGGCAACTGATGTGATGCCCGGGGTAAATTTCCTATCTCCCATCCAGTCATCAAGGTTCCTTTTGAAGAGGGCCAAGGAGGCACTCTGCTTGACATGTATGGGCAGTCTATTTCAGAGTATGGGGAGTCTCTGGGTCAGGAACCTATCCCTCCAGCATGTTTTGTTCATTGTGATGACAAGGTTTAGGTCCCTGGAGTGTGTGGCTCTGAGGGATTGGGATTTCTTTAAGTGTAGCATGTCCAACAGCTCTGGGTTTGACATGGCCTTGTATGTTAAGCAGACATTGCCACTGAGTAGACGATATGCGACAGAGTATAGCTGGAGTTGTTTTAGTCAGTCAGCATAGGGCATCTGCTTTTGGCCTGTGATTCTTTTAGTGAGGTGTCTTGTGAGGTACATACCAAATGGGGCATTGTACTCTATGATGGGTCTAAGGAGGGATGAGTACAGTGGGACAATGACCTCCTTTTTTATGGATGTAAAGCCCTTAGTGATGAGGTGTGCCACATAGAAGGTTTTCCTGACTGTTGTGGTGATGTGGTTATCGAAGGTGAGACCACTGTCCACCTGTGTTCCTAAGGCCCTTTTGTAGAATATCCACTTCATTTGGGGATTCAATAATGGCTCCCAGATTGCAGTCATCTGCGAACTTTGTTAGCCAGAGTCCCTCAGTGTTGGCCTGTACTTCAGAGAAGTAGCCAAACAACAGCGGTCCCAGGACTGAACCCTGAGGTACTCCACTTGTCACTTGTCTGGAGCTGGATTTGGAGTCGGCTACTTTTACAGTGTGGGTTCTGTCAGTAAGCCAGTTGGCAACCCATCAAGTGACGTAGGGATTTATGCCCAGCTTAGTAAGTTTATGTATGATTCCAAAGTGGAGGATGGTGTTGAAGGCCATGGTGAGGTCCAGATAGGCTGTATGGACTGCCTTACTATCGTCCACAGCTCTGGAGACTGATTTGAAGAAGCCAATCAGGTTCAGGAGACACGATCGGCCTTTCACAAACCCAAACTGGGTGGGGTCCAGTGTTTGAAGGTTGCTGTTGCCTTTGTTTAGAAGTTCCATGATAATATGTTCCATGGCCTTGCAGATCAGGCTCATCAGACTGAGGGGATGGTCGTTCCCAGGATCCAAGGTGACTCCCCCCTTGTGGAGTGGGATAACTGTAGCTGTGCACCACTCAGTGGACATGAAGCCTGAGATGAGGCTATGATTAAACATAACACTTAGGTGAGGTGCCAGCTCATTTTGCAGTTCATGTAGTACACAGCCCAGGATGTCATCTGGTCAAATGGATGCTGTATTCTTAGCTTTGGAGAGTGCATTTTTTACCTGTGTGGCTGTGATTACCGGAATTTAACAATCTTTCTGTACTGAGATGGGCCCTTTAGGGGGTAAGAGGGGGTGAAGTTGACACTGAATCGATCTGCTAGGATATTGGCAATGTCCTTGGGATCAGTATATTTAATGCCATTCTGTTGTAGCTCAGAGCAGATCTGAGCATTGCCATTTAGATTCTTGACATGGCTATACAATGCCTTGCGGTTGTCTTTGGAATCTTTGGCAATTTTATTTTCATAACTAGCTTTGGAGGATTTTATGAGGGATCTCATCTTATTGAGGCTGGTAAGAGAGTTTTTTGCAGCCTGGGAGTTTACTCTTTTCTGAAACAGTTTTTTTCCTTCTGTTGTATAGTTTGTTTATGACAGTGTACCATCAGATTGGCCTCTTTTTTGGAGGAGAGCATCTTGGTTCTATTTGGGATGGCACGATTCATGCACATGTGGATGTGCTCGTACAGTGCTTTAGTGTAGGATTTGGCAGTCAAACTTTCAGTTCTCGTCTGCATGGGTGTCATGAAGTTTGTCACTTCTGACTTGAGTAGCATGAAGCTGGCCTTGGAGAAGTTTTTTACAGATGTTTCCTTACTGGGGGGTGGGGGTGGGATGTGGATGTCAAAGGTGATTAGCTTATGGTCAGACCTAACCATCAAGGGGGTGACCACTGGTGTAGAGCATCAATTTCCCAAGTTGGTAATGACCAGGTCCAGGATATTGGAGCCCCTGGTGGGACTATGGATTAGTTGATCCAGGGTGTTGGAATTTATAAATTCCAAGAACCGTTGGGCAAAGGTGTTGGTACATGAGTAGTTTTCCCAGTTAATGGCAGGGTAGTTGAAATCACCCAGTATTAGGGTGTTTGGTTGTATCTTAATATTTTCCAGTATGTTTAGAAAGGAGTAGTGAGAATCTTGGGGCATGGTGGGACCAGAGCAATGTTTCTTCATCACTGTTCAGGTAGCAGTTGTGCTTACAAGTACTGCTTTCGTTTTCTAAGCAAGTCTTCTGACCACTAGCGTGGGTACTGCATGCTGGTTTCTCTACTCTCTCAAGAAAAAAGTCTTCTTTTCGTCACGCTTTCTTAATGACTGACTTAATCCAGCAGACGAGATAGTACCTAAGTTGGGGTGAGAAGAAGAGAAGATAGCGACAGCAGTACTTGAAAATACTCAAACGTCTAGGGGCACCGCTGAACACGTCCACGAGATTGCTCGTCGTGAGCTGTGGTTTACTGGTTCATCGTGCTTTGTACTGACTTGCGGGATCTGTAGCAAGCTACAATTTGGATTGCAGTCTTACCTAGTGTTAGTTGCACCTAGAGAATTTCGGATGCATTGTGTTGGGCAACTAGCCTGGAGATGTGAATATCCTTGATGAATATGGACACTTTTCCACCTTTAGTGTTTCGATCTTGGTTTGGTGGCCGAAAAGTGTGGTAAGAGTTGTAGCCTGGTATTGCAGGGGTGCTCTCTGGAGCCTTGAACCAGGTCTCAGTTACTGCACAGATATCAATGTTCTCCATTTTTAGGAGTGCCTCGAGAGAGTGCATTTTGAGGCTTAGACTTCTAGCACTAAGTAGCATTACCTTCACATTTTTCATACTTGTACCTGTTACAGTGGTAGTTTTGTCCTTTGAGCCTTGTCTAAAAAAAGCACTACAGGGGTGGCAAGAGCCTTAGCCAGTAACCTGAATCCCAGGGGTGACAGGTGCAGACCATCTCTGGCAAAAAATCATGGTTTGTCGATCATGTCGTCCCAGGCAGACAGATACTGAATCCCCTTTGAATGACACCAGAAGCTTAGCCAATTGTTGAAGTCAATCATTTTGTCCTTATACTGTGGTATCATTCTGGGCGAAGGCAGGATGCTACTCATACCTGCCTGGGCCACATGATCCGAGTGCTCTTCCATGTCTATTTTCATGTAGTCCAGGGAGGTGCATCTCAAGTCATTCACTCTAACATGGACAATGACAGAGTTGTATTTGTACTTGTTGTGGAGTGACTTGAGTTCATGCATTATGTGGTGGATCCTGGCACCCGACATGCAGCTGACTGTAATTTTCTCCTTGTTCTGCCTGGTGAGTGGGACATCAGTGTGCCTGACTATAGAGTCACCTATGACTAAAGTGTTGGGTATGTTGTCTTGCCTTAGGGGCTGTTGTTGGGTGGCACATTGGTGTTGTGAGCTACATGATACTTTGGTTGTGATTGGTGTTTGCGTTTCAGCTTCAGAGGTCCTTGTTGCTTGGGCAGGTTAATGTTCAGGGCCTCTGCATATGTGGGTTTAGTGTTGCTATGTGTGGGGGTTGGTAGTGAGGGTTTTGAAGGGCTATGTGTTACTTGAGGTGTAGTGCAGGTGTTAACCTTCTCCTCTTGATTGTGTAGCACAATCTTGCCCGGAGAAAGCTTTGCTTCCAGTTTAGCTAAGTAAGTACATTTCTCGCAGGTTGTAGTGTTGGGTGGTAGGAGGAGAGGGCTGTCTGTGTACATGAGGCAATTGCTGCATTGCCCCAGTATGCCGAGATTCACCAGGTGGACAGGAGAAATCACCAGAAGCTGACCCTTGGACATGCCTGATTAGGTGCTTTTTTTTGTAAAGTACAAGAGCTGTTTTCCTTACTTTGCAATTATAGGCTGTTTAGTGCCTATGATTAAATTTCTCCTTATTAACAAGGAGAGTCGAGTGCTTGTATCAGTTTATCACTTCCTAATGCTTTCCAGCTGGTTTTAGACCAAGTGCTAGTCACAAGGACTCCAACCAGAAACAGTCAGGAATAAATGCACTCTGGTCCTATTCTCACCAGAATCAGAATATAAGCATAGATTCCAAGCGGTTACCTATATAGCAGTTATTAAGCTTTCTGGTGATCATCAGTCTCCAAGAACTAATGTAATTGCACTCCTTCTCTCACCAGAAGAAAACAGAAGCACTAATCCCAAGATGACTACTGAGAGGCAGAATGTGGGCTCCCCAATAACTGGTGGTCTTGCAATAGATGCTTCCAGGTAAGATGAAAAAATGGTTTATCCTAAACACTGCAGTGTGCACTAGAGGAATTAGATGTAAAAGTAGGTAACTTAAGTTTTACCTGCCTAAAAAGTTAAGTTTTAGTGGAGAGTCACTATTTTTAAAACAGCAAGATAGATTGAAAGGGGGTGGTCACTTCTGTATTCTGGTATTATAGAATATAGTAGGATGACCAATAAATTTAAATAGTTAAAGGGGAGTGATTTCACAAAATTATAATTTTGTGCTTACTCACACAAGCCAGTAAAAGCAGAGAGGAAATGAGATATATGGTCAAATTAACATAAGGGGCAGGCAACTAGAAATACAGTGGTGTTTAAGAACACAACATTAACTGGGTGGGAGGGTGGAAAAAATATTTCTGCCTGACTCACAAGAGACAGAGCTGTGGTCTCTTTTCAAGTTTTAATATGCAGTTAAAAGCAGAATACAAGTAAAACACAAGGTAAAGAAAGCAAATCACAGTATTCAAAATAGAAAAAGGCAATAAAGTAATATAAAATACAACAAATGAAAAGCAAACTAACCTTTCCCTCACAGCAAAGTGTAGCAGAGTCTGAGTGAGCTTTTCTAGTAAAGCTCTGAAATGGTCTATTTTACCCTTTAAATAGAATGTTTAGTTCCTGGCTCCACATCCTCAGTTCATAGATGATTAACCTTAACTGACCTCTTCTATCTCATGTGCAAGTCTTTAACTGACCTGTTTTAATTTCTACCTGACTCACAAGAGACAGAGCTGTTGTCTATTTTCAAGTTTTAATATGCAGTTAAAAGCAGAATACAAGTAAAACACAAGGTAAAGAAAACAAATCACAATATTCAAAATAGAAAAAGGCAATAAAGTAATAGAAAATACATCCTAACATACATCTTAACCCAGGCCCACCCTTTTATCCCAACCACAAAAGTAACCCCAAAGATTTAAACATACTAACACTGAACCTTAGCAGTATATGTAATAAAATAGCCCCATTGCATGCCTGGATTAATCAAAATAAACCTGACATATTGGCCCTTTCCAAAACATGGCTACACTACAATGTAAAAGATTTTGAAATAATACCACCAAACTTTGCAATAACCAGAAGAGATAGATTTAAAATGAGGGAAGGATAGCCCTTCTACATCCTTCTGCACTCAACATCACACCCTACACCATCTCTTTTTATGAACCTCTACACAACAAAAAAAAATGTATAATTGTAATATATATCCTACCAGTTCACAAAATACCAGTGTTGGAAGATATATTATCCTGGACATCCCAAAAAATAAATTATGAAACAATAATCTTAGGACATGTTAATATAGATTGGCAGACCATTGCTTCCAACTCCCCCATAAATAGCATCAATCTGTATGTTTTTTCACAGCTTATCAATAGTCCAATAAGATACAGCAAAGATCTTACCTGCAAATCCACCCTAGACTGGATCCTAGTATCCCAACCCACCAATTATCCCTCTTCAGGTACACTGTATTTCCCTGAGCGATCACCTGCCAACTTATGCCATTAGAACAAACTACCAAGAACTAAGAGTACACACTGTGAAATCGGTTAGGAATTCAACAAAATTTTGTCAGCATAAGCTCAACAATCTCCTACATGAAATAGACTGGACACCCCTTAAACAACTACCCCTTAATGATGTTGTACTATACTTTCATAGCGTCTTCCTTCACTTACTTAATACCATATTCCCCACTCGTATACCCTATTCCCCACTCATATGAAAAGAATCAAAAAGAATTCAGCACCATGGCTCTTTGAGGAATGTAAACACCTGATGAAGCAAATGAACCCAACCTGGAAACTAAACAAAAACAAAATCATGTCAACTTAAAAACTACTATGTAACAAAGTTGCAAAATTAATCAACAAAGATAAAAAATCACACTATTCCCAGCTTCAACTTCAGCATAAAACCAACCCAAAAAATTTGGGGGCTCCATATCTACTCTACTTAATCCTGGGACAGAGATCATACCCAATTACCTGATACCCCTCCATCACAAATAGCCGAAAACTTTGACAAACACTTCATAAAATCAACAGCAGACCTACTAACGCCCCTAAGACAGCCCTAACCCACCCTTCAACCTATTTAGGCACCAATCCTATATCATTCTATCTCTAGCCCTATCATTAATAACCCCCTCTACTCAACAAAATGTCAAACCCCATTCTCATTTCAGCCCATACCCACAAACACCATAAACTGCTACATAAACTAAAAAGCTGTTCTACCTTGGCTGATAATCTTCCACCATACTACATCAAACTGGCTGCCAACTCAATCACCTACCCAATCAGTATCCTTATAAACAGGTCTTTATCCAAATCAGAAGTACCAGCCATATGGAAACAATCTCACATTACCCCCATCCACAAAAGAGACAACTGTATTGAACTAATCAATTTCCATCTCATATCCATCTTGTCACCCATATCCAAAATTTTTGAGAGAGGTATCCATCAGCAGGAAATGCTAAACCTATTGCTAAACAATCTTTTAACCCAAACCCAACAAGGCTTCTGACTCAGCTACAGCACAACTATAGCCCTATTATCCTTTACAGACACTATGAACAAGGCCAGAGATGAAGGATACTATACAGTATCAGTACTTCTCGACCTCTCTAAGGCCTTTGGCATGGTCTCTCACCCCTTACAACCAAACACACTTTCTAACTTAGACTTCTCACATAACACATTAAAATGGTTTCAGAGCTACCTTGAGGATCATAAACAAGCAGTGAAATGGTCCAACAAACTCTCACCCTTTCTCCACAACCCTATTGGAGTTCCTCAAGGCTCCATCCTTGGACTCCTACTCTTCAACATTTTCGCTAACAACCTTCACACGTCCTCCCACCCTGGATCACTCATTAAATATGCTGATGATTCCATCATAATCTGTACAACTCAATCACTACCAGAACTGCTTTCAAAAACTCAAAAGTCCTTTACTGCAGTCGAAAATCCTGGCTAAAAAATGCCCAACTCTTTCTTAATCCAAGGAATACTAAATTAGTACTCTTCCACCCTAAAAACACCTTCCCTGTCACCGATCATTTCAACATCTTTGCATCTGACAATACTGTCAGAGAAACACTGTATTCATATTCTGTCTCTAAACTATGGAATTAACTACCTCTGGCTACCAGGTCTATGCCTGGCCTAACCCACTTTAAAGCCTCTTTAAAAAAAAATAATATCAAAAATATATGGCTCTTCTCCTCTATAAATCTGTCCCAGTGCTTAGCTCTTCTTCTTCTTCCATGCTAGCTTCATTTTCTGTGACATCTCACTCCTTCACAGTCTACAGGATCCTAATGTCTCTCATAACTCCTCCTCTGTTTCTGTACCATAGCCTTAAGCTACTGCTCAGTCTGTAATACCTTTTTTCTTAACTCCCTAACTATATTTCTGCATCACTATCTCTTCTGCTATTACTTTCCTAACTGAAACCAACGTTTTATTTTTCATATACTATAATAACCAATGTCATACATTGTACTACCAACATACTACTTTTGTACACTTTATCATGGGCTATGTATATGTTGCTAGAATGACTAAAATTGTCTATAATGATACAACTCTACAGAATTGTCCAGATGTGTAGTATATCTTGCAATCTAGCTTAAGTTCTATCAACTTTTTTCTGCATAGTATTCCTCATGTCACTTGTATTGTTTTTTTGACTATGACGTATTTGTATTGCACTGTATGTGAAGCTTTTCTCCCCGGGTCTCCGCTGAAAATGGATTCTGTACATCCAGTTGGACAACCCCAGTAAACAAACATCAAATAAATAAATAAATCATGCAATATTGAACTGTTCAAGGAAAGTTTTCTTTCCTTGAACAGTTCAATATTGCACTGTTCAAGGAAAGTTTTCTTTCACTGGCATTGACTGCCTTTTTTTTTTCTTCAAACACCCTTATTGAATTATCACTTGTGACACAATAAAGTTTACATTCATATAACAGCAATCAAACTATATTAACGTAACAAACATTATACCTCACATACATCGCTACATATCATATAACCCAAGCAATAGTACACAAATCATTCAATTCCTGCTTTTTTTTCAAACAAGAAACATCTTCATTAAACCACCACTTACTACAAAGGCAATCATACATTTATATAAATGAAAACAGACCAAACCAACACAACCCTAGCTGCTAGCATTTTACATCACAAACCATACTGACAAACTCCCAGTTGCAAATATTATACATCACTTATAATCTACTCAATCTTTCTCACTCAAACATTACATAGCTCATTTGACTCCTGCTGCCTTTTAAACCTCATTCCTCCCCTGTCTGCACTGTCCCCACAATTCCCATCCTTCCCATGCAGTTTGCTCCCACCCCCTTCCAAAGATCTCATTTCCAGTTGCTTTACCTCTGTCACTACATTCACCACTTCCAGTATAGTTGGTTCAGACTCTGATTTCCACCCTCTAGCAATTGCTTTCTTGGTGGCCACCACCACTACACACAGCAAGACATGTCTAGGCAATTCCAATTCTGTACCATAGCCCAGAAAAATCATCTGCCTCGTCACACCAATCTTCCCACCAAGCAAACCCGACAGTGTATCCCGCAGGGAATCATCAAAGTCTGCCAACTCACCACAGCCCCAGAAAACATGTCCCCAACCACTACTTTCTTCCCTTTATACCTCCAACATTTGCTGTCTGCCTGAGGAAACCCTCCCACCGGAGACCCCTGAGGCACAAAAATATCTATGTAAACATTTCCAGGCAAAAATCCCAAATCCTCTAGACCCTGCTGCATACTTGGGAGATACACACATATCCTCCCATTGTTTCCCCATGAACTGCCCATCCAATCCCTCCTTCCATTCCCCTCCAACCTCCTCCAATTGACTGTCACAGTCATCTTCCAATATTTTATATGCTGTACCAATTATTCCTTCCTTAATGGCAGCCTCTGTACTAGACTCTACCAAAAACTCCACCAGTGCTGTTCTCTCGAATAGGACCCCCCACTTCCTTCTCTCTGCCCACACTCTGACACCAATCCCTGATAGGGAAGGCAATCTCCAACCTGCAGTCCAAACAAACTCCTGGTGTCCTCCCATTCTATCATCTTTCCCTCTCTAGTTATTTGCTGCCAATACCTTGGTTCCTTTTGCCAGTTTTCTCCAGTAAATTCCAGCTCCCTCTTGCCTATTGGCTGTATCCCCAATTGTGGTCATCCCCATCTGCAGAAGGTATTGACTGTCTTTTCATGACTGTTCAGTGTGCACCATATTCTATGTTTGAAAGTGCATTTTTTGAACCTGTACACAAATCTCACATTTGCAGAGTATAATAATGATTAAATATATTCTTTGTTACATACATTTTTCATCCTGGACTTTTTCTTCAAGAGAGATATGGAGAACAGTTTTATTAAGTGTACAGCTTCAAGACTTCATATTTTTTATTAGTAACCCATGGGTATTTCTTAGTTACCAAATTAGACTCTCTCTCATAAATTTGCATAGTGATATTTTTTTCTTTAGTACGTGTTTGTTTGCTTAATGAATATGTTATTACTCATTTCTGTAAATTGCAGGGATATATCTACCACCTGGAAATGTAAGATATTTAAAGAGTGGCTGAGAAAAGAAAAGTGTGACATAATTCTTGGCAAAGAATTCAAGACAGCTAAAAAGCATGAAGGTGCTTTCTTCCTTTTGAGCTGGGGAATCAGTTTCAACTCTCTAAAAAAAAGGGGAAGAAACTTTCCAATGTGTTTAGGCATATTCCTACCCTCCTCCCATCAAATCCGGAGTTAATGAAGTTGGATAAATTGTTGTCGGCCTTTATTTGGGATGAGGGAGAAAAACAATTAACCTTACTGTTCAATGGCCCCTACTAACTTAACTGGTTTAGGAATCCCTGACCTAAAAAACTATGCTGCAGCGTTCCTTTTATCCCATCTGTTTTTTAGTAGATCCCCATCCACATAAAATAAAGTTCATCCCTTTTCCATTTTCAAGCACAACTTAGATAGATGGGAACAGAATATTTACCTCAGGACTGCCCCAAGTACTACTAAACAGATAAATACAGCTCCTAATTGCTTTATCCCATGCACGAGTCTCCTCAATTTATCTATAGTATGACCCCAGTTATTCTCAGTAGGAGTAATACATAATTATCAGCCACAGAATGGGCAAGGCCAATCTGTACCAAATGGGATATGTTAATTCAAGCAAAAAAAGAGAAAATAGCTATGTTTAAAATGGCCCACAACGGCAGCTAGCCTAGTACTTAACTATGAACCTAAGTGCTCCCCCACCAGGCTCTTTTTAAATCCAGTATTTTGAATACTTTCTCACCCTGGGGTCACAGCTGAGTCCCACAATATGTCCACAATCTTCTTAAATCATAGCATTCTATTCACCTTAGCTTTGCATCTCTTAAAGCTCTCAAGAGAGTTATAAATTGGCCTCATTTTCCAAGAGAGTTCTCCCTTTATAGAGCCATTGTGGACCAATAAAGGAATTAAATGGCTATCAGACTTTATTATCAAATTGGATGAGACCATGAGCTTCCAGGATGGCTGCACATTGAGTAACAGCTTAACTCTACCTCTCCCAGTGTGAAAACAGAAACTCAGAGAAGGCTAGTAAACATTTGTGTTTATGGGTAAATGTATTGCCTGGATGCCAGGAAAATGAAATACAAAGCACTTGGAAAAAATCAGCTACAAAACTGAGAAAGAAACACTGGCAGGTGAAAGTTCTGCAGCTGTTCAGCAAAATGCAATGCAACCTCCAGAGTTGACTTCCAGTAACCTACAGGAAAATATAAAACAACTGCACACAGACCTGTTTAAAATAAATGAAAAACTGATGGTGTGTATCAACACAAACAACAAAAGGCTGGAAATAAAAGAAGCTTTAAACAGATATTCAGAAGAGGTTGAAATTAAGAAATGGCTGGCAGAATATGAGACTGCTCAGGAAGAGATGTTTCAAAAAATAATAGAATTAGAGGACAGAGCATGTTTTGCAGCTATACCAGAGAAACCAGAAGGAACAGACTACATTAATTTTATGAAAACACAAATAAACTGGACTGGTATTCCACAGCAAGAGTTGTTAGTTGAAAAGGCACATTATGTGTATGCTCCAAGCCTGGCTATGAGAAAGCAACCTAGTCCTTTGATAGTAAAGATGCAATCCTGTGACAGAAGGACAAAATACTAAAGTGGGAAACAGAAGAGTGTTTGTGGAGAATGATTACACATTGTACACCAGGCAGAAGAGAAGTACATTCATTCCACTATTCAGGGAATGTCAAGACACAGGTGTGAGATTCAAACTGCTGTACCCAGCTGTCTTGAAGGTATTCTTCCCTGAAGGGACAAAATAATTTTTTATGAAGTACATGCTAAGGAGGAAGTACAAAAGTATGTCCAACAAAAAGTGAGCTGTGAAACAGAAGAAGATTCTGCTTCTTGTTCTTCTGGTATTAAAGACAACAGAGAAACTGTACCTGTGAAACCTTTCCACCATTTCAAAGGAAAATTTTGGAGAGAAGGAAGGCAGCACGAGTCTCGACTAAAAAAAATTAGAGTACATTTGAAATGAAGCAGAGACAGGATTTGGGAGATGGAGATGAACAGTAATAAAACCAGTAACAATGTGGGATTACAGTGCAATAATTATATTTGTGAAATATAACAGAACAAGAAAATCTTAAAATATTGGACTTTTTCAGAATTTATTGGACTTGTAGGGGACTCTAAAGTATATGCCTTACTACTGTCATTAATGTTTGGAAAAATGTTTGGGATAGGGAAGAGAGGGGAGAAAGTTAACTGTAAAAAAAACATTTTTTCTTAACAGTACTATTTTTATGGTGTATGGCTACCTTTGTATGCTATAAAGTAAAGTTTTCTCAATTAAAAAAGTGTAATGGTGATTGTAAATAGGTGCTGTTGTTCTTTTTTTTCCCTTTCTTTCGCCTTTCTCTCATTCTTCTTGTTCTGTTTTAAAGAAATGTAGGCACTGCAATATAAAAAAAGCTGGATTAAAAGAGCATGACAAAAGAAAAATGAATGTGCTTTTTCTCATCCTTGCATGGGGGAAATGACTGGATTAAGGAACTTAGACTGATTTATTAACAAGTTTTAAGAGAAAGCAAATAAATAAAGAATACTGAATATTATAAGGCTTTTTTTCTAGCAAATGAATGTATGCTTAGTAGCAATTATGCTACTAAGCATACATTAAAATTATAATAAATAAAATACATTAAATTAAATACATTACTAAATCTGGCCCTCATGTCTCCATGGGAACAATCTGAAAATGAGAAATTGGTTACAGTCTGGTAGAGAGTGATTGGTTGGGGGAAACAAATGAAAAGAGAAACTGGTTAGGAAATAATGTTATCTGAAAGCATTCAGAAGTTTTCCCAGCTGGGAGAGCTATAAAGATATGACAAACCCAGTTAGCACTTAGTAGAAGCACAGGCTGCACCATGTGTCTTAGCAAGGATAACCTTTCTTTTAGGTTAGCTCACTTCTGTGAGTGTGGCTGTTGGCTTAGGATATTTTTTCCTATTATGAAGGTAAAACTTAAATATTTGAATATGTACGTAGTTTTTGTGCATTAGTATTAAATTAGGTTTTAGGGAGTATTTGTTTTTTTTTGTTTTGTTTTTTTTTTTGAGGGCTTTCAATAAAACAAAGTTTTGTAAGATGTGACATAAGCTCAAATGCATATGACAGGAAAATATATAAAAGTTCAATCTGCCAAACAGTGAATGCATGCAACACATAAGCTGGAACTAGAGACATTTAACAAAATTTCTGCTGTACATAAAAGGTGTAAATAATAACATTTTAAGACAATGATGCATTCTGTAATGTCTTTAACTGTCAATGGTCCCACCATAAATACAAAAAGAAAGAATCGTGAACAATATTAAAAAATGTAGCATGCAAATAGCTATGTTAGAAGAGGCACAATTGGAAAGAACTGAATGTGTGAATTTGATAAAGAAAGGTTTTCAGGCTGGTTATTCAGCAGAATATCTGGGACAAAGTAAAACAGTATTACTTATATTAATTGCAAGAGGAGCTTCAATAGTGCTAGAAGAGGATAAAAAGATACTAATGGCAGATTTGTAGTGTTAAGGGGCTACTGGCAAGTGAAGAGGATTACACTTATTTATATTCCACCTAAAACTGCTATAATGCAGTTTAAGAAAATTCTGGAGGAAATAATCAGTTTTCAGCAAGGAATATTACTTATAGGTGGGGACTGGAATTTGATTTGCAGCAGTGAAGATGTTTCTAGGGGGCCCCAAAAGGAAAGTTTAACAAAGGAGGGAAGATTTTTGAAGAAATTTATGAAAATATATGTTATGGAAGATGTAATTTCAGTAACAGGAGTTCAAGTGAATTTACATATTATTCCCCAAGATATAAAAACTGGGATAGGCTACATAGAATTTACATTTCAGAGGAACATGTGCATTTAATTTAAGGTCTTGATATGTACCCCATAATGATTTCAAATAATGCGCCACTAATAATTAAAATGTAAACACAGGGTAATGAAATAAAAATGAGACACTGGCACTTTTCCACCTATTTGTTGAAAAAGAGAGGAATTTAAGGAATGGGTAGTGCAGATTATTCAGAAACTGTTTGAAAGGATAAAATTACTTCTGAAAATATAACTAGAAAGAGGATAAAATTAAGGTGGAGTTTAAAAATAGGGTGGAAATAAAACAGAGGAAGTTATGGTTAACAAGTAACACAAATTATTTAGAAGGGCTGACAAATATTATAGTATTGCAGAATAGGGGGAATCTCATAGAACATGATAATGATCAACTGCAAAATAACAAGCATAAAGTAAGGGATTACCTCAATAATATACACGAGTTCAGAAAGATTGCTGTTAAACAACTGTTTTTGATAGTAACACTACAGCACAGAAAATTTTAACACAATGAATCAGTCAACAGAAAGTAGAAAGGGCTGTCACCAAGCTTAGGGAGCTTATAACAAGGACGGTAACAAGAGATCCTGTAGAGTTATTAGAAATATTTCAGAAATTCTGTGAAATTCTGTATAAAGCAGACAAATATGGAAATCATAAAAGATACAAATGGAAATGTTTAAGGATGAATTAAAATGCTAAGGTTAGAGGCAGATGAGGTTCAATTACTAATGGTTAGGACAGAAGGAGATGAAAATTGTGATGTACAACTAGTATTCAGGAAAGCCCCGAGGAATAGATGGCACTCCTGTGGAAGCTGGGAAACTTAGAGGGAAAAACTGATAAAAGATGTGGAAGGTTTTGTTTAACAGTATTAAGTTGAGAAGTGCCAATATCCCGGAAGACAGCAGTGGTAGGTATAATACCTAAAGAGGTTAAAGATCCAGCTTCATACAGGCCCATTTCAACACTAAACCATGATTATGAAGTGTTTGTGACTATAATGGCTAAATGAATGGCAAAAGTAATGCCAAAATTGATAGATATGGATCAATATGGTTTTGTGGAGGGGAGGCAAACATTTGACAACATTAACAGAACATTGATGATCCAGAGGGAAGCAGACTGTAAGGAAATACCATTGTTGTTAGTGGGTGTTGATGCAAAAAAAGCATTTGGCAGAGTAAGCTGGGACTTTATGAGCAGGGCAAAGGAAGCATTTGCATTTCCTGAAAAAATTATGAAGTTGATTGGGAGGATATTTGAGGGATCAGAGGTGAAAATTAAAGTGGGTGGGGTCCTCTGAATATTTCTGCATGAGCAGAAGAACCAGGCAGAAATGTCCTCTTTCCCCTTTATTTGCTTTAGATTTAGAACCACTGGCAAAGAAAATATGGGACTCAGAAATCCAAGGATGTAATTGGTTTGGTAGTCAAGAAAAGCTGGCTCTATTTTATTTGTAGATAATATTATTTTATCTAGGAAAAAAGGGGAACAAAAACTCCAGCCAAAACTAAATAACCAAACAAGGAGTTTGGAAAACGAAGTCACCAACCACGAAAGAAGTAAATCACAACATCTTGTGATTTACTTCTTTCGTGGTTGGTGACTTCGTTTTCAAACATGAATGAGACATTACAGTGTTGTGGAACATTTTCAGACAGTTTAAAATCTTTTTGGGATTCAAAATTAATGAAGCTAAAACAAAGGCAATAGTGGTAAATTATGTACCGACACATGAATTGGTTCAGCAATATCCATATCTATGGGAACATAATAAAATTAAGTATTTAGCAGTGTGAATTAAAAATGATTCTGATGTGGCAGCTATGGATATGTGGGAAGAGTCTAAAAAAATATATAAAAACTGAGGAAATGGAAGCATTGAGGTATGGCTATGGAAAGTAAGATACAAGCAATTAAAATGTTTTTAGTCCCATTAGTCTTGTGCACAGGTCAGCCATATTTTTATCAACCAGAGAAGAAGTTGTGGATAGTAATTGATAAAGAGTTAAAGGACTTTATCTGGGAGGGGAAGATGGCAAGCGTCAAGTGGAGTGGAATAATTAGATTCTTCCAGTAGAACAGGGCGGATTGGGATTACCATATTTGAAAAGATATTTCAGAGGTACACAGTTAAGGTTTCTATACATAGCACAAGCAGAAAACTATCATTCAAAGTGGAAATGGGGGCTCAAGAAACAAGGAGTGACTGGGATTCTGGATGCAGGCCTTTAATGAGAATAATAATAATAATAATCAGACAGAATACTATATCCATAAAGTACCGAAAGTATCCTAAGAACTAAGCCAAGACAGGAGTGGAGAAAGATTCTGCCTACAAGGAGGACTGCAATTAGGGATGTAGACAACAGGCAAGAGGGAACAAAGGTATTGGGAACAAATAACTAGAGAGGGAAAGATAAGACTGGGAACACACCATGAATTTATCTGGACTGCAGGTTAGTGACCGCCCTCCTTATCAAGGACCGCTGTCGGGCACAGACAAAGAAAAAGAAATAGAGGGATCCTAAATGAAAGATCAGCACTGGCAGGGTCTTCTGTAGAATCCAGAACAGAAGCCGCCATTAAAAATGGAATAATCAGTAAAGAGTATAAAACACTGCATTATAACTAATTAGACTGGAATAAATATAATCACCAACAACTCTATAATGTAGGGACCCTTCCTGACGATGTAAGTGACCATTCTCTCACTTACATAATCAGGCAAAGGTCGAGCTCACACAACCCAACCATATATAAAACAGTAAGAAGCAACAGAAACTTTAACCCCAATAACTTCCAAGCTGAGCTAAAAGAATGTGATTGGTCACCTATAAAATACCTCCCACTTAACGAAGCAACAAACTACTGTAACTCAAAATTATTAACAATCCTTACCCACCATGCACCAAACCGTTCCATCAAAATTAAATCTGAATCCTCCCATGGCTTACAAAGAAAACCAGGCAGAAAATTCAACAGAGAAATAAAGTTTGGGCACAATGGAGAACAACTAAAAACCCCGTAGACCAACAACAATTCAGGCAAAAAAGAAATGGGACTAAGAAAGCTATACTCAAAGATAAAAAAAAACTTTTACTTCCACCTCCAACAGACCAAACAAAATAATCCACAAAAGTTCTGGGCTAGCATAAACAGACTACTTCAACCAGGCCAATTCACAACACCACCCCCTATAGGATCAAATTCCGACAATCCAAAGAAAACTGCTAATGCTTTTAATACCTTCTTCACTGAGACCATCCAAACACTTGCTAATCAACTAACAGCCGATAGCTCTGCCCTTCCAACCAATACTACTAACTTTCTCCCGACTCTAAACCCGCAACCTGTCCCAACTTCCCTAATTTTCAACCTCTTAAGTAAACTAAAACCTACTACCCCGTCAGCTGACCAGCTACCTGCTGAATACCTGCAAAAGGCAACCAGAGTCATAGCTTAGCCTGTATCATTGCTAATAAAAAGAATCATACAAGAAAGCACTATTCCCACCATCTGGAAAATCTCCTACATTATCCCCCTACACAAGGGAAGAAACTCCAGAAAATATTCTAACTATCGTCCCAAAGCTCTACTTTCCCCATTAGCTAAAATAATGGAAAAGTGCATCCGCATACAGTTACTAGACTACCTACTGGCCAAATCTCAACATGGCTTCAGGCCTTTACACAGTACAACAACTGTACTCCTATCCTTCACTGACAGCATCAATAAAAACCGTAATAACAATCTTCTCTCTTCAGCACTTTTCATTGACCTTTCAAAAGCATTCGACATGGTCAACCACCACTTACTTCTCAATATTCTAAAATCCTTCTCTCTGGGCACAAAGACTATAAAATGGCTCCAGTCCTACCTTGATAATAGACAGCAGGCAGCGCTATGGGACAACAACCTCTCATCCCATCTCCCAGTTACCCTAGGTGTTCTTCAGGGCTCTATATTGGGCCCCCTCCTTTTCTCAAAATTTATCAATGACCTCAACTTAGCTATTCCTTTAACTAACTGTGTACAATATGCAGATGATTCGACAATAATCTGCTCAGCTAAATCTCAATCCCAACCACAGACTCTAACTCAGACAATGTTCAATAAAACAGAAAATTGGTTTCTACAATGCTGCCTCCTCTTGAACCCCAAAAAAAACAAACTCCTCCTCTTCGCTCCTACCCATAAATCACTCCCAATGAACTTTTCAGTCTTATCCAATAATGGTACACTCATATCTCCTGATCCAACAACTAAACTTCTAGGGGCAACCATTGATAACAACATGAACTTTGAAACCCATATCAACAATACCATAAAAACTGTCAACAGGAAACTAGGCTCCCTCTATAGGATAAAACCCTTTCTCTCCCTACTAGCCAGAACCACTATTGCCTATTCCCACCTTATCTCCACACTTCTTTATGCTTCTTCCATATATATTAACTTGTCAAAAAAAAACCTTAACAAGTTAGCCAACGCTAACAATAGCATTGCCAGATTTGCTACTGCTTCCTCCTTTAGGACCCATCACTGCCATAATCTGAAACAATTAGGCTGGTTAGAGCTTCTGAATCAGATTCACTTTAAACAACTCACCATTGCACACAAAACCCTTTTCCAACCTACTAATACCCCAATACTTGCTAGTCTCATTACCCAATAAAAGAACCTTTCAACTTTACGCTCATCTAATAAACTACTCGTATCAACATGTAAATCTAATAACATGGCAGGAGATGCACTGTTCTCAAATGCAGTTGGAAAGTATTGGAACCAACTCCCCCGTGAACTTACATCACTGTCTTCATTTACACTTTTTAAACACAATCTGAAACTCTATCTTAAAACCCATTGGTTATGTCCCTGTACAAATCCAGACTAATCTCATATTATATCCCAAATACCCTCTCTTAAGACCTAATTCCTGCTCTGTCTGTGTCTTTTTAGATCAAGGCCTATCGTTGGCAAAAACATATCTTATCCTAATAGGTATTTTAAATTGTCTCTAGTTAAATTCTTCTGCATATAATTGTAAAGCATCCTACCTCAAGCAGGCAACAAGTATTCTTTAAACTGTGAGCATTGCTGAACTGTTGAAACTTGAAGTATGCATTTGTTTAACAATTACTTTCTAGTTACTAATGAAGTCTTGTACATAAAGTCTAAAATATCTTATCTAATGCTTGTAACATGTTTTTTGTATAAACTGTGAAGATTCCTGAACTGTTTAAAATATATAGTATTTAACTGTATAACAACTAGTACCTGTATGTTAGTAGTGTAGTAATCTCTTGGAGCTTATCCCCCCGGGACTCTACTGAAAATGGACATAAATCCAGTTAGACTATCCCAGTCAACAAATGTAAAATAAAATAAATAAATAAATAAATAACTATAAGAATCAAATCAGAGGAGGTTAGAAAGGACTGGGAAGAGAGACTAGATAAACCATTCACAAAGAAACAATGGGAGGAGACATGTAGGTCCTCTAAATATGCAACAAAATGTAGAAGACTTAGGATTTCTGCATGGGAATGTTTACACAGATACCCTTTATACCACACGTGGACTCCAGAGAATTTCTCCCAAGGCAGACAGCAAATGCTGGAGGTGTGGCAGGAAAGGAAGGCAACTGGGAACATATTTTCTAGGAGTGCAGTGAGTTGGCAGATTCTAAGGATCTCCTGTGGGATGCACTGTCGGAAACGCTGGGTGTGCAGACCGGTGCGATGAGGGATAGGACCCCCCTGAGCTATGATACAGAATTGGAAGTGCCTAGATATGGTAAGGCCTTGCTGTGTCTAATTATGTTGCCCGTCAAAAAATCAACCACTAGAAAATGGAAATCCAAATCTAAATCAACTACACTAGAAGTAGTGAACACTTTAATAGACATAAAACAACTGGAAGTGAAATCATCAGAAAATGGTAGGAGCAAACCACACTGGAAAAAATGAGAACCATGGGAACAGCACACACAGGGGAGGAATGAGGTTCAAAAGAAGGCACTACTTAAATGAACTATGTAATATTTGACTGAAAATGAATGTATATTACTTATAATGTACTCAATGTTTGCAACTGTGTGTGTTGGTGTATGGTCTGTGATGTAAAAAGGCCTGTTGCAACTAGGACTGTGTTGGTGTGGCTTGCTCTCATTAAATGTATGATTGCCCATGTCATAAGCCATGCTTTAATAAAATGTTTCTCATTTAAAAAAGGGGTAGGAACTGAATAATTTAGGCAACGTTGCCCAGGCCATAATAATATATAGCAACATATGTGAAGTATAATATTTATAAACATGAACTTGTTAATACAGTATAATTACTTTTACATAAATGTAAACTTTACTTAAAGCTTAGATAGCAGGGAGAGAATTGCTCTGGACCTATAAATTATTCTGATGAAGTCTCGCGATTCGAGACGAAAGCGCACTCAATCTGGTTGCTTTATGTGGAAATAAAGAGCTTTGGTTTTATTTTGGAAGAGTTCACCTTTCTTTAGTATTGTGGTGTTGGAGGACAACCTCTATTGTGCCAACAGTGGATTTTATTTCTTGTAAATGTAAACTTGCCTAGGTCAGATGTGATAATTGAATAAAAGTGTTTAAAAAATTGGATGGGACCACTATTATGACTACTTTTGAACATCTGTAAAGATCCTGGGGTTACCTAATTTGGATTTCTGGAAATATTTACAACTTCTCTATATGATTTGAAAATATTTATTCAACTCCCACATTACTGCTAATCCTATTCCCCTTCTAATAAAGACCCTTCAAGCAAATACTTTAAAAGCAGTAAAAATGACCACCACCCATCTGTATGACTATGGCTCTTAACTAAATTCACAATAATCTGAATAATACCAACGAACAACTAATTTAGTGATTTTGTTTTATTGAATTATAAAACTTCATCAGAATACTTACGATTTAAAACATTAAACTTAAATAACACCAAGTGTTTTAGTGTAAAAGCTTTGAGCAATCACTTTTAAACCAATCATCATTTATCTAAACAAACATTGCATAAACTGTCCCAGGAACTCATTTAAAGACTATCAGTGGCTCTTGCATTTGCACCAATCATCTTACTCTATTAAAAGTAGGTACCACTTTACGACCTATCAATATTAAGTGAAATAAAACCAAATCATGTGAAAGTGTAAGCAGCTCACTTTGTTTTTAACCAATAGGGATTGTCATTTTAATAAACACACGAACATAAACCGATTCAATAAAACATGATGTAAAATGTACCTTAATAATGTCCAGTATATTATAGGACAAAATAATATAAATAAATCAAACAAAAAAAGGGGGTCTATAACAATAATTAACTACACATCCATAAATCATTTTGTTATACTAAACTGAACATCGTATTTGCATTTAAATAAATTTGCCAATACAGTTTGCGTTCTTCGAGTAATAATGGCCAAGAGCCTCCCCTTTCTTTTACATTTAATTTCTCACAGATAAAGAATTTAAAATAATGATCTGTAAATTCAAGAATATGTTTAGCTAGGGCATTCATTTCTTTCTCCTTTTTGATGTGAATAATATGCTCATGTATTCTTCCCTTTACCTTACGTTCAGTTTTTCCAATATAAAAACTCGAACAGTGTTTTAACATAATCTAGCATACACTACCCCAGCTGTTTCACAATTAAAGGTTTCCTTCATATTAAACTTAATGTTATTAATTTGAAATGCTACTCCAACCATTCTAGTGAATTTTTTTTTGTATTAAATCAACGTTCACATTGTTTTCTCTAACCAAAATAGTTTTTAAGTTAGATTTCCTTTTATATAGGACGTTCAGTCTGTCACCGATTTTTTCCCCCACCAACTTAGCACTTTTTAAAATGATCTAGTTTTTCATTAAAATGTTCATAATACTTGAACTGTCAATACTATTAATTGTAAATCATGAAGTCCCTGACAGTCTTACATCTGCCATTTATAAACTGGCATTCACTAGTATTTCTATCTAAACAGTCAAATTTAACACTTTCATTTACATTTCTATTAGACATCCCTATCACTGGACTGTTAGATTTAAACAATGGAGCACACTATCCTGTTTCCCTTTTATTCACGACCTCATATATTAGCTGGTTTATTAATGAGGAAGGATAGTCGCTTGCTAAAAACATTTTTTATAACCATACACATCTAAAAAATGTTCAAAATACCATACGCCATTCTCACGAACTGACCTTTAACTATGGCCCGTTTCTGATTATGGGGGTGGACACTGGTGTAATGTGGGTAGGCACTTGAAAATGTTTTTTATGATAAATTTTACAAGAGAATTTCCTGTTCTCCTTATCCTTACAAAGGTTGATATCAAGATATGCTATTTCTGATCATAAACATATTGTTTGTGTCTTTCGGCTTTTCCCGGTTAGGGGTCACCACAGCGGAACTCCAGTCTGCTAATGATTGGTAGTGAATTTTTACGTACCGGGTTACCAGCCCTGATGCACAGCCTTCAACGAAGGCATGCCCCATTCATGTATGCCTCCACACAGAAGACGCTCTAGCTGAGAATCGAATGGGACAATGTCTTGCTATGAGGCGACAATGCTACCGCAGCACCACCACCGCAGCTACACATTTTAAAAATTCTGTGCTATGGTTAATAAATTCAAAAGACGCCTTTAATTCTACAATACTACCATCTCTGGAATAAAAATATCATCAAGAAAACGGGTGTGAAGTTTACAATATTTCATATAATTTGTAACCAACAAGTACTTTTTCTCCCACTGTACCATTATGATATTAGCTAGTAATCCCCCACAAGGTGACCCCATAGTAACAGATTCTGTAATATTTCTTTTCAAACATAATAAAGTTATTTTTTTAAAACAATCTCCGTTAAATTTTTGTACATACTGATTTTATGTTGTGGCATTCCTCTCTCATATAGCTATTCAGTAAACCATAATACTCCAATTTCATGGGGTATCACAGTATATAAATCACAGACATCAACAGTAACAATAAGTTTTCATCATATTCTAAACTGTTAATTTTAACCAAGATATCCCAAGAGTCCCTACAAATCTGGGGCTCCTGTTCAATGAATTATTTTAATCTTTCATCAATAAAGGTAACTAGAGGGTGAGTTGTGGACCCACGGGCATCAATTATTGTTCTCATTGGGGGGGTCATCCAAATCTTTACTTATTTTGGAGATACCAAAACGTTTGGGACAAAGGGGTATAAAGTACTCAAAAAATTAAATTCATTCTGTTCAATCTGGTGGTCTATAAACATTTCACTTAATTCATTCCTGGCTTTCTTATATGCAATATTCATCTCATTTAAGAATGATGTTATTACCATTAGTAAGTAATTTCAACATTTTACAAGAGTAATCTTTCCTAGTCATAATCACCAGCCTACCTCCCCTCCCCATTTGTCTGGTTTTATAACCCTTAAACACACAAGCCATTAAGAAATTTCTCTATCTTCAGTTATATTCTTTAACACATCATTATTACCACTCTTACCATGATGGGTTAAGACATTGGATAGATACTAAGAACGGTCAACGTGTTATCATTTACAAGTTTACAAATGAGCTATCTGCATAAAAGCCAGTGTGAATGAGAATGTTTTCTTTAGACCTGAAAGCCTGGAATTAAGAATGGCCTTGTAAAGAAGCAGCAGTGCATGTACTGCAGTCTTACAAATCCAGAACACTGTGGTGCATAGATGCCACTAGTTTCCAGTTAAAATGGTCTTTTGTTACCACTGAAGGCTGAGTACACGGCACTTAGGAGATTTTGCTCATCCAGATGTACTGACACTCCCCAGAAACCCTAAAATCTGACCATGGCTTGGAAAATTAATTAACATACCTCGTATCACTATACACTCCTTTTTGATATTTCACTTAGATCAACACAGCTAATTAATGAGGATGTCAAGTACTTTATTTCATGCTTGTTATGTTGTTTTAAGTGCAATTGCTATTGACTTGATACACCGTTTAGGCTTTGCAACAAATATTAGTGTTTCTACTATCGATATTGACTTGATACATCCTTTTAGGCTTTGCAACAAATATTAGTGTTTCTACTTGTGGTTTTAAATTTGTTTTAGACATTGCTGTTATTTTTCTGGAACTTTTCTGCCCAAGACTATCCTAGTCAACAAATGTAAAATGAAAATAAAATAAAATACGTACAGAAAATATGGCTTTTAAGAACTGGAAAAGTAAAACATCATGTAAAGTGCTTATAAAAATAATCAGTTAATGACATTTCAGAGTATCAAATGGGCATAGGCTTATATGCAGCAAAAAAAAAAAAAGAAAGAAAGAAAGAAAAAAAAGCATTCCACATGAAAAACTGTGTGCAAAGCTGGAAATGTATTATGTGCAAGTTAAACTCAAATATCAAAGATTTTTGCTTTAGAACTCCTTGAATAGAAAACCAGGTTTCTGTTCTACTATTCCCAGGATCTGAGAATCCTGTATGCCATAAAGACTTCAATGATGCATTATGTTTCATACTCTTTAGCTATGGCATGATGTATAAGTGAATTTAATACAATTCAGCTTATGATTATTATAAAATGGATAGTTCCCTTCCTAAATGTAAGAATACAAAATGCTTTTTAGTTGTGTTTTTATTACAAAAGAAAAGTAAAAAAAATCAGTATGCCAGATTTTATCAGGCTGTTTCTGATCCTAACAAATTTTAAAATTCTACTGACCACTCAGAATAATGCAGAGGTACTGATACTATGCAGAAGATGGGGATATGATTTAAAATACACATAGAAATTAGTTTTAATGTTACAATGACACAGTGAATAATACTGCCTCACAGCAACAGGTTCCTGAGTTTGATCCCCAGTTATGGTACCTTCCATCCAAAGTCTGCATGTCCTCACTTTGTCTGCAACAGTTTTCATCCAGTAATTTGGTTTCTTCCTGCCTCCCAAAGGTAAACAGTAGGTAAGCTTGTTTTTAATAAATTGCCAGAATGTATGCATACATGCATGCATGTAGCATGTGAATGTGCAAGTACCTACCTAGAATGGGTTTCAATGATTTCTGCCCATTGGCTGCCAGGATAGGATGTAGTGTCCATGCAACCCTGTAAAGGATGCAATGGGTTATCATAAAAGGAATAGATAAAAGCACAATGTTTCTTTTTGGTTACAGTTGTCCTGTATGCTACAGGTAAATGGTTCACCTATTTCTTGGATTCTGGACAAACCAGAAAAAACAAGAGTGTAAATGGTTTGAATGTTCTTCCTTCATTTCTTTTCTGCAAAATAAGTTTCAAAGTGATGCATTTTACCTTATTTAATGGATTTTTTGTCATGACTTGAAGTTCCATCCTGACATAATTAGGTTAGAGCTTTTGGTAACTAAGACCATTACAGACAGCAGACAGGTGTTTTGTGTTGTTCAATAATTTAACACAACCATTTTTAACCGCATCAAGTTCTATTTAAGACCTAAAAACACCTTTAGTAGAATGTACTTTAACCAAAGTATGTCATTTTATTAAAGAATGAACTTCAACCAAAAATTCTGTTTTGTTAAATTCTAGGAAATATTTTAAATATTGCTATACTGTGTTGATAGACAATGTAATATAATAACAAGGATTTTTATTCTGTTACTAAAAACACTCTATTGAGAAACTCTGATATGAACTGTAGACACTTATCTAGATAGTAACTCTTGATACTTCCTGTAGTCGTATGTATAAATGCCCCCAACACATACTTTGATAGTTTGGATAGTCCAGAGCTGTAGCCAGCTCAGCTAATGCCATGGACAGTTCCCATGAATGGTAAATAAAATAAAACAAATAATAAAGTTCTTTTCAAAGGTAAAGAGTGCAAACAAATTCTTCCATGCTGCTGTAACTGTAGAGCACATGACTTCCTACTAATGGAACAAGCACTTTGCTCCAGTTGTTAACAAAGATTAACATTACACTGTTAATGAAACTAAAGTACTGGCATTTATTTATGAAGCCACATCATTCTCCTAGCGTCTTAAATGAATTTAATTTCTGCACTTATTAACCAATGGCACAAGACGATTGTGTCCCACTGCAGCTTGCACCAAGGCAGCTGTCACCTTCTCCCCACCCAGTTTATGTTACTGGAATGGACTATAGCAATCACTGGAATCTAAACAGCTGCATTACATTTATATGAAAGAAATAAATTTCTATCTCAGGAATGTTTTGCTTGTTCATACGTGCAATCAAGGGAATTATGGACTATAAAATGAAATTAATGGAAGTGAATCACAGTATTAATGTCCCAGCAGATTTGCCTGGAAGATATAATATGAAAGGGCTGTGGAAAGTTGAGATAAACTGACTAGGGCAGTTTGTCTGCAGACCAGGCAAATTATGGGTGAGGAATTCCTGAAGGGTAGCTGGGAGCTGAGGTAGGGCTTAAGATAGAAGAATAAGCACGTTCAGAACAGATGTGTGGAAGGAGAGGGTTCAGAGCTTCAATGAACCCTCCCCAACACACACACACACACACACACACACACACACACACACACACACACACACACACACATCCTTCTTAAAAGCAAATAACAGTATTGTCTCAGGGAAGCTAGCATCTTACAGCCACACAAGGGTGAAAATACTAGGAGTCAGGAAGGAAATGTTTTACCAATATATATATTTTTTAGGTTTTTGCCTTCCACAGCAAGGTTAATGAGATCAGGCTAAAATGTTGCAGCTAGTTGTGTCAGGTGTAAGGCAGATTTGGAAGGCTAAATTCTGTAGCAGGCAGGGGGCAAGGGACAGCTTGATCTCAATTCCATAAGGTAGGCTGCAGCCACACCCCGTAGTTTAGAACCCCAAGCAGAAGTGAGGACAATTGCATGCTTTAAGGTTTAGCATGCAGGATGGAGAGTTAAACCCTGGGATCCATTGTTCTTGGTTTGGCAGATTCCTTCACTGATTTGTTTTGTGGTTTCTATCAGATGAGTTGAATTGTTAAATTGCATAAAGTTTTCAGGATGGTACTGCTGCTTCTGGTTTTTATGAGAGAAGATGTTTGCTAAATGGGCCTTATTGGTTCCATTCCAAGACTTGCCCTTTGTGCACATCTGGAGATTAATTACTTCATAGCTTACCCTCCTTGGCATTAATGAATTTTGGTTTGACAATTTCTTCAAACTAGCAGTTATCTGGTACTTTTCCGTTAATGGGGCAGCAGTTGTCCCATGCTTTTGATACACTTTTACAAGTCAGTGATGTGATTTTTTATTTACTGCCCGGAGCATGATAGGCAAGGTTTCTCTTTACCAGTTTCCCCTCTCTTTCTTTTTTAAAACTGCAGTAGCCTTAAATAATGTATCTTAGCTACTTATGTACTTATCTATGCCCTTCTGTTTGCACTTCGTCTTCAGAAAGGTAACACAGATAATCAAAAATTTAACAAATATCCTCAGTTTGCTTACTTGAAAGAAACATGATCCTGCAGTGTCTTTCTGAACGAGTCCATTATTATTAAAATAATCAAAACAGTTATTATTAATCAGAAACGGTTTGGGCATTTTGTGAAATTAAAGCAACAGCCCAGCAAATTGAAATGCATGGGAAGACAGTAACCTACAAGGCAATGTCAAGAGTGCCTAGAGTAAGGGTTTGGGTTGGGGACTCAAATGATGACACTTCCCTGCAAAGTCATTTCAAAATGTATATTATACAACGACCCCCCCATTAATATTCAAAAACATGCACGCTGATTGGTCAGCGTGCACATTGTAAATCTGAGTTATAGTAATGGAAAAAGGTCCGGTCGCCCAGACTTTTTCCATTACTATAACTCTTACAGCAACACTGTCTCGCTATGTTAAACGAGTTTACCATAGCGAGACAGCTTATAAAAAAGCAACGATGATTTTCTGTTGCTTTTTTTAAAGTTGTCTCATTATGTTAAACCCATTTAACATAGCAAAACAGTTTGTAAAAAGCAACGGAGATCTTGCTTTCTCCCTTGCTTTTTTCAAAACTGTCTCGCTATGTTAAATGGGTTTAACATAGCGAGACAGCTTTAAAATAAGCAACAGAGATTTTCCATTGCTTTTTTTAAAGCTGTCTCGTTATGTTAAACCCATTTAACATAGCGAAACAGTTTGTAAAAAGAAACGGAGATTTTGCTTTCTCCGTTGCTTTTGCCCACAACTCTGATGTATGGTGTAGGCATACGCATGGTCAAGTACATCAGAACTGCCACAGAATACCAGACAGCTGTGGAAGGGCAGCAAGGAGGCATTATACAATGCCATTATTTAAGAAAAGTAATTTTTTTTTTCTTAAATAATGTCATTGTATAATAGCAATAACCCACTTCGGGGTGTGGGTAATGCTGGATTTACCCACGGTTGGCTTTGTTTGGCCAATCAGGCTTCACCCTCGTGACCAAACCACACCAACCGTGGGTAAATCCAGTATTACCCAAACCCAGGCATGGGTTATTGCTATAATATTCTTAAGAATTGGGTCTAACAAAAGGCAAATGCTTACACTACAATTATAACACCCTGGCTGAGAAGCCGCAATAATTTTTACCACAATCACTTGCATGATCCTTTCATAAAATAAATCATGGCCAAGAAGTTTACACAATCCACATCTTTTCATCAAGAAATGATCTTATTGGTAAACATCATTCTCTCATTTTTTAGTATTCTTCATCCCTCCACATAACACCAAAGAAGGATAAACACATACATGCTCAAACACCAATAACACTCATTATTAACTTGTATTAGAAAATGGATAAAACTCAGACAAGAAAAACTATAATTCAACCAAGTATGGCCAAAGATGCACGACATAGTATTCAGTTAAAAATTTTCATGAATGGACGGTTAGGACAAGATAAAGTGATAGAAACCATGTAATGTGCAAAAATGTAGATACCTCTCAAGTGACAAGCAAGTATTAACAGCAGAACTCCAACAACCCAAATGTTTCCAAAAACATTACCATTTACTGATTAAGTCAGAACTTATTCCAAAAGTTTAAATGGTACTTTTCCATCTACATTTCACGGCAACATCTACGTCTGCTGACAACTGCTGCCCCATTAACGGAAAAGTACCATTTATCCTAGCTGGTATAATGCATTGCTATGGCAAGTGCAATCCAGGTCTGGTGTGTGTGTGTGTGTGTGTGTGTGTGTGTGTGTGTGTGTGTGTGTGTGTGTGTGTGTGTGTGTGTGTGTGTGTGTGTGTGTAAGTATTAGCATATTTTATTCCCTAATTCCCCTGTACAGGCAATACAGCAGCAATTTGTAATGTTCAACATTAAATAATTGTTGCAGTAGCCTAAGCTAATAGGGTTATATCCTGCAAAGAATATGACCAACTGGCCAGCTTTTCAAAGCTTAAGTGAACCTTTTTCATGCCCTAGTTGTCATAGGCTTGAGGACACTGCCACACAAAAGGCAGTTTGAGCTCTAAAATATTCATAGCTTTCTTGCCTGTCCTTCTATGGGCTTCATGGTACTGATAGCCATCATTCAAGGCTGGGTAGATAAGCTCTCTTTTGGGGAAAACCTTGTACTACTTGATTTGTCTGAAGAAAACAAATATTTTTTCCTGTGAAATATTATATTTTAAGTGAGGGAAATTAATTTTCTCAGATCGCCATTACTTCTTATAGTATTTTTAGCTGTGAATGCTTGTGTGAACAAATTGTGTCAAATCTTTTTTTTTTTTTTTAATTTTGTTTCTACATAGTTTGCTGCTTCTTATGTGTTGGGGCATGATTTTATGCTTTTGTGACTGTCAGTGTGTTTGTTTACCTCAAAATCAGTTTTTTATTGCCATAAAGTTTACTGACTCTTCCGGACTCCTATACTCATCATCAAGGGTTCCTTCTCAGGTAAACCCATGGTGCACTTACTAGTCTCCACTGTTTTCCTTCTCCCATCCACACGAAAAAGAAAGTTTCTAGGGAGTTTTTGGGTATCAGGCCAGATTCTTCTGCCTCAGCTGCTGATGGGTGGCACTGCTCTGACCAAACTTGGTTCCTCAGATTTCTCTTGGTCACTGTGGTGTAGCACCTATAGCAACCAAAGAATGGGAATTACACATATCCTCAATGTATATAAGGATGCTCTCTATGGTCAGTAGACAACCATACTTGTTGATCTCAGAGGAAGAGGCAGTGAAGGTCTAATGCATACACAAGACAGGGTACCTGATCCCAGGATGAGTGTGCCTGCTTTGGGTCAATGTTTTTCCATGGAGTTCCCCAGGAATAGAAAAAAATGCCTTTTCCTGTGTCAATTTCTATGGACATGGAAGACTTGCTGGGATTTGCCAGGGAATTAATCTTTGCTTTTAAATTGACAAACTTTTCTTCTGGCAGAAAAATAAAGCGTTCCTGCTCTTGTTGATTCTGATTTTCTATCAGATGAGCAGCAATCAGAGAAAGAATGTTGTACTTCAGGGTTTTCTTCACAAGCTGAAGATACTGGTTCTAAGGAGAGTGTTGCTACAGATTTCCCTCCAGAAAATCCATCTTTTTAAGACTAACTAAAATCAAAGTGGTATTTTAATAGGAACAAAATAATATTCCTATTTCCAATTAAAAGTATTATGATTTGTAACAGCTGGATATTACGCAACCTGCAGCTGTTCCTCTGTTCTATCTGCCCTTGAGGATGTTTTCCTCACTTGTAGCTTGCCTTACAGGTAACTTCCTTTCCCTAGAAAGTATGATAGGTTTCACAAGGTACCTCAGACTCACAAAATATCTGTTTTCTAATCCTGCAGTAGACCCTACAGTGTTTTTTTATATAAAACTGCTTCTGTTAAATAGATTGTTAATGCTAATTCTCTTCCCTCTGACAAGGATGGTAAAGCTTTTGACAGATATGGGAATAAAGTTTATTTTTCTACCAGTCTAACATTCAGAATTTCAAACTGTCAGACTCGCATGTTAAAGTTTTTGCTTCTGCCTTTTGAGAACATGAAAAAAGTTAGCTGTCAATCTTTTCTCTTCTGAGGTGATCAAACATTCCTTAAAACATTCTTATGATGCAACAGACACTGTCTCTATAGCTGCTGCATCTAGCTCAGTCATGAGAAGATTTGCCTGGTTTCATTCTCAAAATCTAGCATAGGATATTAAAACAAATTTTAAATTCTCCCCTGGACAAGAAAGTTCTGTTTGGCCCTTCTGCAATGGAGGTCCTTAATAGATTTGATGAGAGGAACACGGTGATTCAAGGAGTGACTGAAATAGTCCAACCTTCCATTTTTAAATAGAATACAAGTTTTTTTCACCCCTTTTCAAAATCTGTTAATCTCCCTATCTTCTTTCCAGGACCTTAAAACAAAGGAGAAAGAATACATAATTCCCCAAATGCCCACAGGCAGCTCAGATGTTGCTTTGGCAGAACTCAGTCCTTTGGGAAAGCCAATCAGCTGTTTGTCACCTATGAAGGCAAGAGAAAAGGAAAACCAGAGTCAATGCAGACAGTTTCAAGATGGTTGTCTCATGCTGTTTGTTTTTGTTATTCTCACCATAACAAGCCACTTAAAGGTAGGGCTAGAGCCCATTTAACCGGAGCACGTGCTTCTTCTGTGGCTTTCTGGAAAGTGATGAACTCATATTCTAGAGGCAGCAGCGTGGTCATCTGTGCATACTTTTACAAAGCATTAGAAACTGGATTCCCTTCCAGGCCCAGAGCAAGTTTGCTAGGATCATTCTCCAGGGGCTCCTGGATGTTTTATCTGTTTCCTTCTCCCTGTATATTAATAAGCTATGGCAATCTACCCTAATAGCTCAGGCTATTACAATAGTGATCTAATTATGAATCTAGTACAACTGTGGAAATAAACTTACTGTAACAGCTCATGTTCTAATAGATCACTGTTGCAGTATCCATACCCTCCCTCCACCCCCTGTTCTTTGGTTGATTATATATTACCTGGTTATGGCTGTATATATCCTTGCATACATACCTTTTTTATTTTTACTAGTGGTGCTGCGGTAGCATTGTCGCCTCACAGCAAGACGTTGTCCCGTTCGATTCTCAGCTAGAGCGTATTCTGTGTGGAGGCATAGGTAAATGGGCATGCCTTTGTTGAAGGTTGTGCATCAGGGCTGGTAACTCAGCACGTAAAAATCCACTACCCAACATTAGCGGACCGGAGTTCTGCTGTGGCGACCCCTAACCGGGATAAGCCGAAAGACATAACAACTTTCTTACCTTTTTTCCCATTAAGACTGTTGCCTCCCTTCATGGGACAAGAAAGGTCTGTGGGTTTTGTTGCTCTAATTGCCTTTTATCTGGAGCTCTGTTTGAGTTCCTTGTAGTTAGGGCACATGGAAGGTGTCCATAAGCTTTGAAAGCTGGCCAGATGGTCATATCCTTGACATGATATAACCCTACTAGCTTAGGCTACTGCAACAGTGTTACAGTGTTCTATTAGAACATTTACTGTTATGGTAACATCATATACACAACTGTACTTTATCCACTATGCTTTTTTTATATATATATATATATATATATATATATATATATATATATATATATATGTGTGTGTGTGTGTGTGTGTGTGTGTGTGTGTGTGTATGTATATATAGATATATATATATCTACTGGAGAGACAGCCATTAAAATAAAACCTGAAATACTTCAGTGCTGAGATATATTTGGAATAAATGCTTTCTTCCAGTTTTTGAACATGTTCTTATTTGTCATTTTTCAGATATAATAAAATTATAGTTTAGAATTATGAAAGGCTGGTTCTTCTGATTACAAATAACTCGTGATAAAACTCTACCTTGTAAAAGAGTATAAAAATATAGTTTAAGAATGTGACTTTAATCCCAGGTGGAACGAATACTGAACTTGAGCAAAAGTACTGTATCCACAGAGAAGCAGCAGAAGAATCTCAAAATCCTACTGGTGCTGACAAGTATGCAACAGTCACAGCACCAAATGGGGAAAATCGAACAAAACTGAAAAAAGTAGTCTTGGCCAAGAGAAAGACTACTTTGTCTGAAACACTAAAAATCTGTTTTGGGGCAATGATACCCCCACACTCCACCTTACTTGCTACAATCATGTTTGCAGTCACTCCACCTTACAGTAAAGAGATTCCACCTACCCCAAGGTGCACAATTACGTCAATTACGACAATGCACTGAACCTTTAACAAGCTGCATCTGGGAAAGTGCATTCAGTAAAGTACATCTGAAGCAGTAAACATTTTATTACTGGGCCTGTGATGAAATCAGGAACAGCAGCCAGAAATATGAATTGATGTGCCCCAAAAGTATTTATTGTAATCTATTTGTAATAATTTATGTATCTATCCATGCACTATTAATTGATAAATGCTTGCTTTAAATAAATGCGATAGTCATGGCTTGTTATGATTTAGATTTGCTTTTTTGTGATTCTCATGAAGCTGCTGAAACCTGCCTTTGGCCTCCAGAAAAATTATTTCGACATTTACAGTCATGAACTATCTAGGTGCTTTGGAAATGCAACAACATTGCATTCCTCCATTGAAAACTGAAGTGTCGGCCAAGAAAATCATTTGGAGCATGACCAGATGACTGTGTGAACAAAAGATCAAGTACTTTCTCAGCAAGGAAAGGCATTTAGTTAGATCTACACACACAGACATCCAAACAAAATTTAAGATGAGTGAACAGAAACTCTTCTAGGATATACCTGTAGTGCTCCAGGTTTGATGACTGTCAAAGGATAGTGGCTTGAAGCAGCTAAAATGATCTTATTGAGAGGGGTGTTTTTTTAAAGGAAAAAGAGACTGAAGAAAAGGCATGAATTCGGCATGCATCCTTCTTTCAGAAAATACAAACTGTAAGCTTCCTTGTTTTTATTGCTTACTTAAAATGGAAAGCTTTAAAGCATTAGCTCAGAAGTTTAAAGGAGAATTTCCTGATGTGAAGAATAATACAGATGCTTTTCAAGTATGGAATGTGTTTCTAAAACATGTTTGTAAAGTTTCAGGAAAAAGATAATCATGCTTTAGGTACTAATAATGGCAAAGCTGTTTGGATGGCTAAAGCTATTTATGCGTATAATGATTATATGGAACAGGTACAAAAAGCCATACTTTCTCATGCACATGACATGGAACATGAAAAATCAGTCTGAAGAAATCGCAATTAATTTGGTAACTACTAACAGTGTTTTTTCTATCTCAGTTGACACACAGAGTTTCATACAAGTAGCTGAAGCTGCACTCAAGGATGTAAATTATAGAAATGCACTGAAAGATTTAGAGTCAGATTTGGATAAGGCTAAGGCCGCAGACAAAATGCAGGACGTCAATGATATGATAAAGAGAGAGGTTTAGCTACTGTAAATAATCTTGTTAAAAAGTTCTAAAACAGCACAGAGAGCCAGAGGTCCAAATAAAAAAATAATGCATTCAAAGGGGCTAAAGTAGATGTAAAGTTCACTGAAAAAGAACAGGGTAGAAAAGAAAAAAAAGGCATATGAATTGAAAGACCTGCAGTTAAAAATACATCACTTTTTGTTCAGACCTCTTTGATCACAGCTGACCATGTCATCAGGAATAAATTATTTAAAACAGATGGTGAGCCAAAGGAATCTTGGCAAGACATAGGGCCAGATTCAGGAAGCCTCCGTGTAAGAGTTATAACTCTTACACGGAGGCTGCAGTTAAACGGTGTGATGTCAGCATGTCATGCATATGCACGAGGTGCATGAGGCATGCTGAATCACACTGTAACTCTTACATGGTCCGTGTATGACAGTAGGGGGCGTGTCTGTTGGCTAAGCCCTGCAAGCGGACACGCCCCCGGAAGTCTATAATGGCTGAAAGTAAACAGCCACGAGAAAGGCCATGGAAATGTGAATAAACACACTACACAACACATGCCCCCACAGACCAGCAATGTAAAGAGTGAACAGATGTTATAAAATGAAAATGATAGCTGTTTTATTTTTTTTAAACCCCGTAAATGTTTGCTAGGCGTGTGCTCATGTGCGCAGGTGTGCTACTAGCGCAACTGCAGTTAGCAATCAGTGGAAAAGGATATAAGAACTACATATGCAAAGCAAGCCAAGAAGTAATAGCATAGCGGTAGAGTTGTTGGCTTAAGAGCAGGCAGGCAAGGTTCAAGCCCACACAACAACCTTTTTTTTTTTTTTAAATAAGCACTAAAAAGGCCCCTGACAGTATTGTACAAATGTAAAAGAATCTCCTTTTGTAAAATGGAATGAAATGGAGCATATATTTCCAAGTAATACAATAATAAAATTATTTAGAAATGTACTGATAGCTAAACTGCAGTGAGACAGAGTGCCCATAGCTGAGTAGTGTTTCACAAACTGCAAATTGCTTGCCCGTAGCTAAGCACTGGTTTAACAGGCTCAAACTGTGTGCAACTAGCTGTGCTTAGCTTAACATGCGTGTTACTAGCCAATTAAGGTGTAACCCAGCGCACACCGTTTGCGCGACACACCCACAAGCTAACCGGCGGTGCGCATGCGTGAGCTCTGCGCAAATGAGCGCAGACTTGGTTTTAAGTGCTTAAAAGTGCTTTTGGCATGTTTGATTGACAGGTCCTGAAGTCATTTCTAGACAGTCATAAAAACTGAAATTCAGTGGTCAGATTCGAACCCAGGATACCATGCACTAGAGTCAAGGTACTAAACTACTAGGCCATGACAGCAGTACTCAGAAAAGCAGAAATAGCATATATATAGGATGTAATCCAAAATGGAGCATGATAAAGCAGTTTCTGTGAAGTAGATACAATTCCAAAATGGCCAATCATAGAAATGTGCGGGAAAATCGGCATATATAAGCCCCATAGACGGGAATACACAGCATAAACGATTGTAGAATAGACCTGCAGGCAGAATGAGTGGAGTAGGGGAGGGATGTTGCTTTCAAGCACAGCGGTGGGGCATTGAGGAGTCCAGATACATGGTCTGGCTCCTAGTTCACCATCATGAGGCCCAACTCATGCAGGGTCAGGTCTCATGGGGAGCGTACAAGGCAGAGGCATGGGACCAGTTGGCTTATGATCTCACTAGTGCTACTGGGATTCCACGCACTGGTGAGCAGCTCCATCACCACCATGCGGACCTGAAGCAATGTAAGCAAGACCAGTTGACCCAATGGATCCAGGAGGCCCGGGATATGCCCAACGCCCCACTGCTGAGTAAGTTACATTTTACTTATGTATGTAAGGAATTCAACTAGCTGATACCATGGAGATGTGTATTCCAATATTACTTGTTTTGTATTACAGCTGCAGGTGTCCGCTCTATGAATCGATGGGCACATGACCGCAGGCTGGCGCGGCTGCACCACCATGCAGGTTAGTAACCCCACCTAGTACTTGTAAATAAATATTATAGTATAGCATGTAGCAGAACACTGCAGTGTATTGATTAAAAGTATTAGAATGTGCAAGCAACAAGTGAAAGTCTGCAGGTATGGCTGCAACAAGTTCATCAGTATGCAAGTGAAACTGGAAATATAAGTGATATAAATAAATAGTGCTGTAATGCAGATGTCCCACCATTAATTAAATGTAGTATAACCTGCAGTAGTCTCAAGAGTACAGCTTCAGAATCTGAGGTAATCACATGTGAGATATATCCCCTGTTGAAATGCTGAATCATGACAGAAGTGAGGCTGCTGGAAAGTGTTGGAATCACCACAGGTCTAATATGTGAACAAAGCCTAGAAGTACCAACCTGAACTGTGAAATTGCAGGATGTGTGAGAGTGACAGAAAGAGTCATGTATCAATGAATAAAGTAGTAATAACTCCTGAATATATAAGCGTCAGTGTGGTTCTACAGAACTAAATGCATGTGGGAATTAAAACTTAACATCCCAAACTGATTTCAGTGTGTCTGACTCTTGAATATTCAGGCCAAAATCTGTATATGGTGATCACAGTCAGCAATTTGCAGATAGAATGAATGATTGTCTGACATACTAAACATCCATAGTTGTCCCCTGCCCTGTCATCAAAGTGTAGCAGGATGATGTATCTGATCAAATTCAAAATAACTAGGATAGTGATGTATCTTTAACAGGTCTAGCATGACAGTCAATTAAAAATCATTTGGAAACTATCACCCACAAGTTAATTGTGTTTCTATTACAAATGTATATCAATGTATAATTTATGAATGTGTCATCATTTTCTTTCTCCACCCCACCCTATAATTGCAAATTAAAAAACTCACTAAATATTGGTATGTGAACATTTCATTAACCGTGGACATTTGTCCTGTTTCAAAAATATATGCATGTCTGTTGTTGCATGTGCCCTGTTCATACCTGCAAACCTGCAAACCTGATGGCCTGTTGCCATTAATCAACCCCGCATGTTGTTTGATTGTGTATTTCCGTTCAAATAATGCATGTGATATTGATATGCCCGTTGTTCAATGGTGTTAATATCTGGGTGTTTGTTTAATGGGAATACCAATGCATGCTGTTACAACTAATTTGAATGGAATAATATGCCACTAACCCAAACTAACATAACATACTCACAAACCTAGAACGCTTGGGAAGGCAGGTCCCAGCGGACCCACCTCTCCCACCTCAGCTGGTGACTGCACCTGGCACTAGTGCCCAGGCTGGACCCTCCTCCGGTGGCCCTGTGCCACCTTCGGGTGGAAGCGCTGCAGGGGAATGGAGCCCGTCCCCCCTCTGCAAGCGTGGCCGGAGGAGCTCGTCCACTCACCCTCCAAGGTGTCCGGTCTGTGGTGTGAAGGGAGATCCAAGACTCTGTTCTTGGGCCCCTACGCCAGCTTGAGGCCCGGGTGGCACAGCTTACGGGCATGCCCGTTGTCCCACCTGCACAGCCCCCAGCACAGCCCCATCCTGGGCTGTGAAGGAACAGTGGCAACTGCCTATGGGTGGGGATATCAGTTCCACTGTTGCCATCTGTGGGCTCATGTGCCCTGGATATCCCAACCTCCGGCCCTATCAATTGTGTAACCCCCCCACATGTGTCATACACTGCCCCTGTATGCGTCTTGTCTGTCTTGTCTGTTAACCTACCCAACCTACCTCCCCAGCTATACCGACTACCTCACCTGACATACCACTCTCACCTGATAAAAAAAAGAAAAAGGGCACTCTGTACCCACAAAAAAATTACGCCCCATACATAGCTGTCCATGTTGCACACATGTCCGCTGGACATTGAAACTGTTAATTACAATTGGCTGTACAACAGGTATTACTGTTGTCCTGACACCTCTCTCAGGGGTGGAAGGTTCCAAATGTCACACCAAATTGCATACAAATGCACAGCTGTTGCTGAGAAAGACATGGGCAGCTATGGGTCTCACCTACATCCTTCCTGCAAATTCCAAGCTTGTTTCCCTACTGTTTTACCCTCTTTGTGACCCCTTTTACACCACTTTCCTGTCACCCTTTTTTCTTTTCTTTCAAAGAAAATAGCAGGTGTCTTGGCTTGTGTTGTGGAGCTCACCGCCAGTGCGCATGCGTGAGCTCCGCGCAAACGAGTGCAGACCTGGTTTTAAGTGCTTAAAATTGCCTTTGGCACTTTTGATTGACAGGTCCTATACTCAGTTTGAAAGAAAAATAAATTCCTACTGTCAGTCTCGAACCCAGGTAACACTAGTCTGTATGACCTACCACTAAGCCATGACTCTCATACAAGAACATAGTGCTAAAATAAATATAACATGTAATAGTAGGAATCAATATAAAGGCAATATAGGATGTGTGCTACCCAAAGCATGTCAGGTAGATCTTTAATGCCCGAATTACTGGATTCCCATACTAGTTTAGTGTTCACGGAAACAGCCCTGCTAATTGTTAGCTTGTACATAATAATGTAAGGTAATGTACATATATGAAGGTATGTATATGTACACATACATATATATATATATATATATATATATATATATATATGTATATATATGTATATATATATATATATTAATACATATGAAATATAGTGGTAGGTGTCAGTATTCATACACACTCACTACAGGAAACAGTGAAGATAAATGCAGCAACCAGAATCTGCAACACAGCCTAACCCCTGTGAGACCTACTAACCCCTTTAACTGCTTAAAGGTGCCTCCAGCACTTTGATTGACAGGCCCTGTACTCAATTTGAAAGCAAAATAAAAGCATACTAGTAGGCCCTACCACAAGACTATTGTAACAGTAGTCTGTATGACCTACCAGTAAGCCATGACTCTCATACAGGAATATAGTGCTAAAATAAGTAGAACATGTAATAGTAGGAATGAAGATAAAGGCAATATAGGATGTGTACTGCCCAAAGCATGTCAGGTAGACTTTTACTGTCCCAATTACTGGATTCCCATACTAGTTTAGTGTTAACAGAAACAGCCCTGCTAATTGTTAGCTTGTACACAATAATGTCAGCTAATGTACATATATGAAAGTATGTATATGTGCATATATATATATATATATATATATATATATATATATATATATATATATCAATACATATGAAATATAGTTGTAGGTGTCAGTATGCATACACACTCACTACAGGGAACAGGTGAGAGAAATGCAGCAACCTGAATGTACAACACAGCATGAAGCATGAGAGACGTACTAACCTTCACACTCACAGAACACTGTCAACAGCATACCAGCATGGTCCACGCCCTTACAATCTGAAAGGGCAACGCCTATCTCACATACCCTTTTATAGCACTGTCCTGAAATCACAGTGAGACATGCAATCAGTACACAACTGGCTGCATGCAATTAGCAAATGCTGCCTTACAATTGGTGCAGAGGCCATCACATGGACCTATGCAGATACCTACAAAAGCATCCTGTACTCACACTCCACACATGCAATACATTCATTGCACAAAACCGACAGAGAAAGAGAGAGAGAGAGAGAGAGAGAGAAAAGAAATAGACAGCCAGCAACAAAACCAGCAGCAGCAAACAGCAAGTAGCACCACTGGCACAGCAACAGCTGACACAAACACAGGTAATGCAAAGTAGCAGGTTAATACTGTGTTTACTGTGAAACCTCCAAATGTATCATAGTTCACTATCTATAGGTATGTCCATGAGATAGGTTGTGTGTACATAGTCCTGATATATATACATATGTAATATTGCTGTACATGTTGTCCATACTTAAAACTTCCATAGCTTAGAACACAAGGCCAGTTATGCATATGATGCAGTAGTTCCCAGGGTCAGTAGAGGTTCCCCCTCATTGTTGTGGGACCACTGTGTATGTATGGCGCTGTTCAGGTACATATCCTGTAGTATGGCCAGGGTTTAATATCAGTCTGTAATGTGGTGCTATGTTCTCTAGGGGTGAACGTATCACACATCCAGGGATACCATTTTGTAACAGTGATGCTGTGTGTTCTGCAATGTTGAGGGTGGCCCTCACCTGGACATGTGAGATGATAGGGAGGTTACAGTCATCTGTGATAACTAATTCCACTTGTGTTGGAGAATGCTTTTGGGATACCTGCACCTAAACTGTCTGCAACAATGTTGCCAATATCTGTGCATGTGGTGAATGTGAAGCATCTTACCACTGCTGACCACAGATGCCTTGCCTTCATGTGAATCTGCCCTGTGCTGCAGTAGCCTCCTGCTATTGTTATAGAATGTGCCTGTATCTGTAGTCCACTGGACAGGATAAATCAGTGGTGTGCATACGGTCTGGGTTAGATATGTGTGTGCACATTACATGCACTATGTGGGATGTCTGTGGTAAGCTTTTGCAAAGGGGCCAGCAGTGTGTGTTGTGGCTTCCACTGGCCCAGTGGGCTGCATGGATAGCATCACAGTCCTAACTAGTGAATAACTGTGTAATTACATACATACATAGCAAGGTAGTGTACTGTGCTTGTGGTGTTGTTGGGATATGTATATCCAGGCTGAGTAATGTGTGTCCACATCACAGGGTTGGATGGCAACACACATACAGTATGTAGGGATGAACACCCAGAGTGTTTCAGACGTGTTGCCTGTGCAGACATATCTGGCCATTACCTGCGCATCCCCCACAACACACACACATGCAACATATGGCAGAAGTACTATAGCAGTACACATAGGTTCATAGGTTCATACTAGGCTATTTGCCCTAGGGCATTGATAAGCCTAGTAGAATGTGTTTGTCTTTTGCCACCCAATCAAAGGTTATGTTGCTATGCCCTTTTCCGAGGTTAGTATACTGTGCCTCTGTCTAACAGTGACATAGACGTGATACCCGGGGTACAACTATGATCTCCACTCCATCCACTCATCCATATTCCTATGAAAGACAGTCAATGAGGGACTCTGCCTAACCTGTACTGTGAGTTCATTACAGAGTGAAGGGAGCCTCTGGGTTAGGAATATGTCCCTCCAGCATGTCCTATTTATGTCAGTGCTAAGGTTCAGGTCTCCTGAGTGTGTGGCTGTATGGGAGTTTGATTTCCTGAGGTACAGCATGTCCATTACGTCTGGGTTGGACATGGCTGTATATGGCAGGCACAGATTGCCTCTGAACAGGCAGTATGCCACTGAGTCCAGCTGGATTTTCTTTAACTGGGCAGCTTATGGCATCTGTTTGAGCCCTTTGATCCTCTTGATAAGGTACTGTTGGGGTTTCTCCAGTTGCTGTAGGTGTCTGGTTAGGTACATCCCATAAGGGGCATTCTACTCAATTATAGGCCTGATGATAGATGATTAAAGAGGCACGATGACCTCCCCTGCTGTACATGTGAATCCCTTCATGATTAGCTGGGCTATATAACATGTCTTTCAATCCACTTTGGCCACGTGGTTGACAAATGACAGATTGCTATCAAGTTTGTTCCCCAGGTCCCCAATTACCTCTTCTGTACTTAATGGCTTAACACCTATGTGGTACTTTGCCACCAATGTGGAGGTGTGGGAATCTTTGATGAATATTGATACTCCCCCTCCTTTTGTTGTTTGGTCCAAGTGTTGGGGCTGACAAGAATGGTAACAGGTATAACTTGGTAGTGCTGGTGTGCTCCTGGGAAACCTGAAACAGGTTTCTGTTACTGCACAGATATCGATGTCCATAATGCTAAGTAGAGTTTTGAGTGCGTGTATCTTGAGGTCTAGACTTCTGGTGTTGAGTAGCATTACTCTTAGTTCCTCATCCTTTGTGATACGTATGGATGTGGGTTTGCCTTATGATCCTTGCCTAATAAAGGCACTATGGGTGTAGCAAGAACTTTTGCCAAAATCCAAAAGCCCAGGGGTGACAGGTGCAAGCTGTCCCTAGCAAAGCACCGTGGCTTGTACAGCATATCATCCCAAGCTGACAGGCATTGGCTTACCTGTGAATGACACCAGTACTTCAGTCAATTGTTGAAAGTGATCATCTTGCCTTGATATTGTGGCATCATTCTTGGTGAGGGTAAGATGCTACTCAAGGTCAGGGTCATACTGTCTTGGGCTACATGCTCAGAGAGCTCCTTTCTGTCTCATGTCATGTAGTCCAGGGAGGTATGTGTCAGGTCATTCACACCAGCATGGACAATGAGTGAGTCATACTTGTACTTGCCTTGTAGTTACTTGAGTGTTTGTGTTATGTGGCAGGTCGTAGTGCCTGACAGGCTGCACACTGTGACCCTCTCCTCGTTAAGGCTGGTGAACGTGATGTCAGTGTGCCTGATGATAGAGGCACCTATTACAAGTGTATGAGGTGTGTTGTTTACTGTTAAGGGCTGTGAGTGTTCAGCACATTGCCTTTGTGAGATATGTGTTGCACGTGTTTGTTATTGTGGTAGTGGTTGCTTGGGTGTCTGCTTTGGAGGTCTCTGCTGCTTAGGCAGATCTTTATTCTGAGCCTCCAAGTATGTTTTTGTGTGATTATGTGTTTGTTTTGTTGTCGTGGTAGGTCTATGTGAGACTGGAATTGTAGTGAGTGTGGTTTCCTTCTCCACCTGACTGGTTATGGCAGTATTGAGTAGAGAGAGCCTAGCCTCCAGTTTGGTATATGGTTGCATCACTCACATGTGTTTGAATTTGTTGTTAGGAGGAGGGGGTTGTCTGTGTACATGCGGCTGTTATAACACTGCCTCTGGATTACCACACTCACCAGCTGGACTGGAGAGGAGATTGACAACTGACCCTTGGACATGCTAGAATACTATTGTGAATTCCATAATAATTGAAAACAAGGTCCAGTGGGGAGTGAGGGTGTAAAGATATTACTTACTACTGCTGACTGATATAATAGCTTCAGTGAGCAAGTGCCAGGTAAGTTAAGTGCAATGTGTTACAATTAAGTAAATGCAAAAACGACAAGCAGTCACTTGCTGTCAAGTGTAACAAGGAAATACGTACAGTAAGCAATGCAGATATCAGTAGTGATACACAGAAGTGCTGAGAAGCTGTGTATTATGTGGAAGTAGCGTACCAGTGAAATAACAAGCTAACAAATAACAAGCATATAAACAAAGCTAGATTCAGGAGGCTTGGATGTAGTGTATGCTACAGCAAACAAGGTGTACCAATGTCAGTAAGATACAGTTCAAATATGCAGGCACTATAAACCTGAAACCAGAAGTTCCCTGCTATGAATGGCAGAGTACAGCCTATTCTCACACAAGAGTGCAGACCACAATCCTTGTTAATGTTAAATAACTGGCCTGAAGGCCAACTGCTTATACCAGAACTAATACACTTGGACACTGGGCTCTCAATCAGCAGTTCTCAACTTAGAAGGATGAAAGCTATGTGTCCTGCCACCACAGTGCTTGCCACAAACCTCCCTAATGTAAAACAACTGGTCTGAAGGCCAAGTGCTTAATCCAAAAGACTTAGAATGATAGCTACACTTTAATCAAGTTACAACCAAGCGGTAATAAGTACAATTTAATACTCCCTGTATAGAATGTGTGCCATATATTGCTGACATACTCTGCTGATAACCTGTTTGTGTACTTTTCCAGGGAGATATGGCTCCGAAAAGGAACCCTGCTTACTCTGCTGCAGAGGACGAAGTGATCCACCAGAGTCTGGTGCGTGGCTATGACATCCTGTTTTCACGCACCACCCAGAATCAGCAGGAGAGGTCGGCACTGTGGCAAAACCTTGTCAGCAGGATAAATGATGTTGGCATGCATGATAGGACATATGAGCAGGTGAGACATCACTGCAGTGAATTGATTAGAAATGTCCACCAGCGTGCTGCAGATATCTGCAGGCAACAGGTTGCCACAGGTGGGGGGGGGTGGCCACACATCCCCCCCTCACCAGACAGGAGGGGCTACTGCTAAGTGTTGTGGATCCAGCCCCAGAACAACAACAGCATCAGACGTGCATCATGATGGAGGTTGGATCCACACAGCAGCAAGACACCGAGCGTGCAGGTAAGATGCCATATTTATTTATTATTTGTTATTTATTTTACGTTTGTTGACCGGGCTAGTCTAGCTGGATATATGTCCATTTTCAGTAGAGGCCCGGGGAGAAAAGCTCCACACATAACATAATAAAGGCAGACAGACAAGTTGTTAATAAAGACATACAAAATAATAGAAATATAAATCAACTTGTTAATAAAATCAACATACATTTAAGGAACTCAAACAGTTTAAGCTCATAGACAATGTTCTGTCGGTTTCAAAGCAATTTTACCTAAAGCATAAAGGTTATGCAATAAGGCAAAAGCCATATAGATAACAGTTAAAGCTCAGAAGGGTAGAGAAGTAAAAGGAGTATGAAAGATAAAATAATAGGGAAGAGGCAGGAGTCAAGAAGAGAAGAGAGGAAAAGAAGGAAGACAGTCAAGAGGAGATGGGAGAGATGGGAGAAGTAGGTCAGAGCATAGAAGGACAGCAAGGGAAAAGAAACAGGGTAGAAGCTAGTTTTTACGCACAATGAGGGGTTAAAGGTAAAGAGAGGGTGGGGAGAGGGAAGTTAGCCTGGAGTACTACAAGAACAAAGCCAGTGGTTTTGGAAGTACAGTTTGATTTGTTGTTTGAAGAGAGGTAAGGGTGAGATTAGAGTTAACTCCTTGTATGTACATATGACTGTTCTGTACACTGTTACTTCATGCATGCATAAGGTGTGCACGTGGTATGTATCTGTCATCATGATATGTAATTGTGCATGTGTGATACTGACATTATGAGCAGCTGATGTGTATAAGGGAACTGGTGTACTACTGAACTGTATCATATGCAAAACAAATGGCACACTTGTGCCCACTGACATTACTTTCTTCATATTTCCAGGTCCCTCCCATCTAGCAACGAGGCAGGCCATACATGCTGGTGAGTGTGTTTAACATTACCTGAAAACAATTTATAATACTAGTAAGAGTAGTGTAACTCTGTAGTATACATGCTGGTGAGTGTGTTTAATAATACCTGCAATACCCAGGTTAACACTAGTAAGAGTAGTGTAACTCAGTACTGATGTGTGTGTGTACTGTGGGGTGTGCATGTGTGCAAGTGTGCCTGTGCCCATGTGTGCATGTGTGTGTGTGTCCATGAGTGCATGTGTCCATTTCTGAATGTGTGCATTAGTATTGAAGTGCATCACTGTAAAATATGTGTTGATACTGTAATCTGTGTTCCCTGTTTTCCTCCCGTAGGTTCTGGTGCTGCTCCGGTGACCTGCAGCAGGGAACCTGAATCTTGTGCCCCAGGTACTGATGATGATGAAATATCTATAATGGTGCAGGAAGGTGTGTCTGGGTCTGCCATTGGTCAGCCAATTGACAGTACACAGCTGTCAACCTCTTCAATGCGCACAGTCATCCTGCCGTTACATCCTTTGTCACCATTGTCCCTAGGTGATGGACAGTATGCATTGGGCATAGATCAGGGTAATGTGGTACCTGTGGTACATGCATCTCCACAAAGCAGTCATGAGCAGGGTCCTCCAATGGTACCACACAGACAGTCGCCCATGGGTTCCCGTGGGGGCATCCGTGGCCGCACTGCCTCTGGCCGACGTGCCCAAGGAGGTATGTCAACCTCCACTATGTTTTGGACTGTTATGCAGGCACAGGCGCATATGGAAAGGTACACCAGACAGGGTCTGAGGGAGCTGAGAGCATGTCACACAGCCATGACAAACGGCATGCGTGACATTGCAAATGCTATTCGTAACTTCACAGATGTCGTTGACAGACATTGTGGGGACATACAACAGCTGCTCCACAACCAGATGTCCATGGGCCAGGGCGATGGTGTGCGTTTGCGGCGTCAACGTGGCCGTATGCCGGCAACAGCACCAGCTGGCAGTGACCGCGGACGACAACAGGCCCACTCACGCACCTCAAGTGCCAGCACCAGCCCCAGCAATGCTGGGTCAGTGCTGTCATCAGGATGCCCCAGGAGACCACGTGCACATGGCTCTGGACAGTCCCAACAGGGAACTGTGTCCAGTCAACACACCCCTGCTTCCGATGACAGTACCCAGTCTGGGTTAGTACTGGATACAGTCCGTAGCACCCCTGCCAGGCATAGGTACCATGTCCGTGCCCACAGACACTGATCTGGATGACCTGACAGGTGCAGTCTGTGGCTGTCCACAAAACCCTGTACATGGCAGCCATTATGTGGGACTGTGTGCGTGCTTACACACATGCAGACATTTGACACCTAGGGCAAACACATACACACACACACTGCACCAACACTGATCCACCCTGTACTGCTGCCCCTCACAAACACACATACACACATGTCAATTGGTGGTACCAGTAGCTGGCCTGGGCATACCTAACCCACACCCTGTGCATATGATGACACTGTGCCACCTCCTGCATACTACAACATCAGTGCAGGAAAAGGTAAACACATTGCTGATGCACAGGGTGACTACATAGATGTGTATAAGTAGTAACATGTTGGTAACTGTTCACTGTTCCACTATGATTGTGTGTATATCCCAGCATTCCTGCTGCAGTAACTGTATGAATGTCCTGAATTGTTATCTGCACCCATACTACTTACCAAAGTGTACCAGCTGCACACCATCACATGCTACCATTGACTATGGGAATGTGCATCATGTGCTGAATTGTATATTCAGCTATATGTATCTGTTCTGTCACACATGCATTGACGCACACCCTGCTACCCCCACGCATGCACACGCTCACCTGCCATTTCCATTATTTATTACCCTACATGAGTAGCTGTCGATACATGACAGGTACACATTTGAAAAGTGCACTATGTGGATTACTACCAATTTCCTCCTCTCTACCTGTACTCACAGGGTGCAGGCAACCTCATTAGTTTAAAAGTGTAATGTGCATCAGGTACTGTGGTACCCTGATTGCCACATCAAACATGTTTTCCATACGGAAATGCACACACAGAAGCATCCCACATCCACACACTTGCCACATTCAGGTTTCAAAACACTATCTAGGTATATTCTGGTACATGTGCGTGTTACAGTAGCATGTAGCACTATACTGAGTACTGGCAGTTGTCTGTTGTTTGTATAGGGTGCTGTCAACATCACTGTTTGTTAAGGGAAATGTGCACCCTGCAGTGCATAGCCCCATATGGCAAAAGCCACATCCCACTCCCAGCATTGTGCACACACACTAACCCCACTCACACTAAAACACATACTTTCCATTTGTAAGATTCAAACCCCTACCTAACTGTATTATGACACTAAAGACATACACATTAGCAGAGTGTGCTATTTGCATTAGGGGGAGAAATCTTTTCTAATGCTGTACTTAGAGGGTGCTGACATCATCTGTGTTTAGGAAGAGGGATGTGCACCCTGTAGTGTGTTCTCCCAGTTGGCAAAAGGCACTTTTTCCTCACAGCATTATGCACACACACAAACCCCACTCATACATTTCCTTTGCAGGATTCAAACCCCTACCTAACTATGTTATGACACTAGAGAAAGACGCATTAGCAGAACGCGCTATACGAATTACTGGAGGGCTTTAATTCAGGTAATGTAGTTATAGAGTGCTCACATCATCAGTGTTTCAAAAGGGGAATCTGTATCCTGTAGTGTACTGTCACAGTTGCTAATAGGGGCATTTCCCACACACACATCGATGTGTTTGAGGTTTGCATATGTGGGGGATCCAGTACTCCAGTGTGATTAGTATATGGTTCGATTGCAACAATGAGGGATATACTTCAAGTGGTGAGCATTTTGTACTCATGTTTGTGATGATCAGGTCTAGTATATTTACCCCTCTTGTGGGAATGTTGACTACCTGTGCCATAGCTAAAGAGTTTCTGAACTATGGGAACCCTAGAGCTTGGGTATTGTGGCTTGAGTAATGTTCACAGTCTATGTTTGGGTAGTTGACGTCACCCAGTATGATGGTGTTTGCAGAGAAATCTATACTCTCCTGTGTGGGATTCCTGAGTTTGAGAGGGTGATGTAAGAGCTCCTCTGTGTCTCTTTCCATGTGGTCCAGGGAGGTATGTCTCAGGTTGTTCACACCAGCATGGACAATGACTGCCTCATACTTGTACTTGCTGTGGAGTGACCTGAGTGCTTGTGTTATGTGGCACATTCTATCACCTGACAGGTTGCTAAATGTGGCCCTCACCTTGCTCAGTCTGGAGGGCAGGAAGTCAGTGTGTCTGACTATGGCATCACCTATTATAGGTGTGTCACACATTGTGTTTGGCCTTATGGGCTGTGCCTGTTATGAACACTGACATTGTGAGGTCTGTGTTGCTTGAGATATGTGTTCATGTGGGATGCAGCGTGTCTGGCCATGTCATTTCTGTCCGTGGTCTGGTAAGTAACACCTTTGGTGACATAGGTATTCATATGTCAGCTGATGAGCATTTGCAGTGTTACCTACTGATAGTGGTACAGCTTGTTTGTTGTACAATGGACTACATGCAGCCCTGCTTACAGTAGCTATGTTTGCATGCATGTTTCCTTGCAGTTACCCTGGAATACTGATCCGACCTGCCATGCAGAGTTACACAGCTTCTGTGGACTCCTAGTGACATCTGCATAGCTTACTATATGTATGTTCATGTCTCACTTGACAGAATGTCACTGTTTCTCCTGTGCACATGTACGTTGCCTGTGACACTTTGCATATGACTTACCTGGCATCTGTCCATGTGAGCAGTCATATATGCCACTGCAGGACTCTAAACCTGATGATGCACACACTCAAAACAGTCCTCAGCATGGAGAACATCACTATCTGTGCAGTAACAGATACCGGATTCAGGGCTACCAACAGCACTCCAGCTCTACCAAGTTATACCTCATACCATGCTTTTCAGGCCCAAAACTTGCACAAAACCACAAAAGGAGGGGGTGTATTGATATTCATCCAAGATACCCACACCTCCAGGTTGGTGGCAAAGCACCAAACATCAGAGACTATCCATATGCAGGTAACAATGGGTAAAACTGCCTTCCAGTTTATAGCCTGCTACAGACCACCCTCGCAAACACAAGAACCGCACTTGGCCTTCCTGAAAACAGTTGGAAATATGTAGGTCTGTCCATACACCATTATATTGGGGGGGTTAAACTACCCAAACATAGACTGGGAGCATGACTGTAGCTTCAACACCCTAGCCCACAGATTACTGGAATTTATATACCAATATGCTATGGAACAACCTGTTACCACTCACACAAGAGGGGAAAACATACTGAACCTGATCATCACCAACATGGGGACTCTATGCTCCAGACCAGAAGTGTATCCCTCACTGGAAAGATCAGACCATAAACTAATCTCACTGGATATTCACATCCCAAGGCCACCCCCACCACAGATGAATACAGTCACCAACTCATGTCAAGCATGTTCACACTCCTCATAAATGATGTGGAAACCTGCGAAGCCCCCAGGCCTGTTGAAAATATGGACCAGACTGCAGATACCTGTATAAAGGCATTCTATGGACACATTCAGGAATGCATGGATCATGCAGTAATGCATTCCCAAACAAAAGCAAGACCCAATCCTCCAAAGGCAGACGTCCTGTGTGCTGGACACCAGCCATAAACAAACTATACAATAGAAGGATAAAGCTACTACATGATGCAACAAACACCCAAAATGTGAAGGCATCACTGATGAGTATTAGAAGAAGACTACAGCCACTCATAAGATTGTCTAAGGCCATCTTTGAGAGAAGATTCCACAAGACACTGCGGATAATCACAAGGCTTTCTGTAGTTATGTTAGGAACCTGGGTGGTAATTCCCAGATATGCTCAGAGGTAGTCCATGATGTCACAAGAAATACCAAACACACAGACATTGCCAACATCCTAGTGGACAGGTTCACTGCTACCTTCTCCCCCCCTCCACACCAAAAGGGCAAATATTTCTCCCAGCAGAGTGCTGCCCCCCCTGACATCTCAGATGCTCAGGTAAGAGCTGCCCTCTCCAAAGCAATAGACACTGCATCAATGGGACCAGACAGTGTCCCAGGCTGTGTCCTACATGAACCCCAAGAAGAGCTACACCCAGACATAACACTACTGTTCAATCCCAGCCTTACTACACGATATGTGGCCAAAGAGTTGCATACAGCAACAGTGGTCCCTCTACATTTAGGTGGTGCCTTAACGGATCCTGGACACTATCGCCCCATACGTCTGAATAGCTTGGTCTGCAAGGCTATGGCAAGGATCATCATAAACCTCATAAATATAGATATTGGGGACCTACAGACACTTCATCATACACAGTTTGGCTTTGTTAATGACAGATCCTGCCTCTCAGACCTGTTTGATTTCTTTGAAACAGTCACCAAGGCCACTGTCAAGGGGAAGGTGGTCTACATAGCCTACCTGGACCTTGCATAAGCCTTTGATACAATACCCCACTTGTGCATTCTAGGGAAGCTCACCGGTGTACATATTAACCCCTATGTCACTACAGACATTGCACAGTGGCTCAAGGGCAGAACACACATGGTAGAATTGCTGGAGCCATGTCAGCCTCAAAACCAGTTACAAGTGGTGTCCCACAAGGCTCAGCCCTGGGATCTGTCTTGTTCAGTATATATTTATCAGAGGTACAGGCCAACATGGAAGTACTGTGGCTGAGCAAGTCGCAGATGACTGCAAACCGGACGCCATAATCAACTTTCCAGCCAACACACGCATCCTCCAAAAGGGCCTCTTAGAAACACATGACTTGTGCCACAGCCATGGCCTCAGGCTGAATGCCAAAAAGTGTATGGTCATCCCCTTTGTCAAAAACAAAGTGACCACAAAGTACCACATATGTGTTAATCCACTAAGTGCAGATGAAGGAATTATGGACCTTGGGGTACACAAGTTGATAGCATTCTCTCATTTGACAACCACATGGCCAAAGTGGTTAGGAAAACATGTAATATGGGCCACATCATCATGAAGGGATTCACATGTAGATCAGGGGAGGACATTGTGCCTCTTTACCCATCCCTCATCATGCCCATAATTGACTATAATGCCCCTGTCGGCATGCACCTTACCAGACACCTGCAGCAACTGGAAAGACCACAAAAGTACCTCAACAAGAGGATCAAAGGGCTCAAACAGATGCCACATACTGACTGGTTAAAGAATCAGCAGCTCTACTCAGTGGCATACTGCCTCTTCATAGGCAATCTGTGCCTGACATATAAAGCCATGTCAAACCCTGACTTAATGGTCATGCTGCACCTCAGAATATCCAGATCCCATCAGGCTACATGCTGGAAAGACTTGCACCTCAGGAGTGATATACATAGGACATGCTGGAGGGACACATTCATAACTCAGAGGCTCCCTTCACTGTGGAATATTATCCCAATAGAGGTTAGGCAGAGTCACTCAGTGACTCTCTTCAAGAGGGATATTAATGACTGGATGGGACATTGTAGGTTTACCTTGGGTATCAGTTATGTGTCACTGTTAGACAGAGGCACAGTATACTAACCTTGGAAAAGGGCATAGCAAGATAGATTTACAATGCATGGTGAAAGCCACACACATTCTGGCTAGGTTTATAAATGCCCTAGGGCAGATAGCCTAGTATGAACCTATGAACCTATGTATCTTGTTCACCATTGGCCCTATGTGCTGTTAATCACCAATGCAATCTCAATACTATGGTAGCATGTGCAAAGGTCAGTTGTCAGTCACCTCTATGGTACAGTTGTGGAATATGTGAGTCATGTAGTAATGTCACAGCTGCCACATGTACACAGTCAACCCTATCCCCTACCCATGGATGTACAACACATGTATGTGATGGAAACACATGGCCAAACTGTGGACTAAGCACTCTGAACCCAGTACTGGCATAACCTGTAAGGTGGCATGAAATACTACAGTGACTGCAATACCAGTCTGATGTGGACCTACACTGACAGCAATACAAGCACAGAAACACACCGGGCCATTCGTGGAGCCTAAGGATAGCATCCTGCCTGAGTGGCAGACACCTCTGCAGCTGGCACACAGGCATACGTTAGGCCTGAACATGGCACGCATAACACATAGCACACAAATCCTGTGTGCCAAACAAGCACAGTCTGTACAGCTATACAACACTACTACTGCAGTTGTGTTAGGTACTTTTATTGTCCAGTACAGTGAGGTCATGCTCACCAGGCTGGACAAGGTGAAGGTCACAGTGATATGCTCATGGGGCACTATGGTCCACCACATAACAGAAGCATACAGGTCAGTCAGATGCATGCACACATATGACTCGGTCATTGTCCATGCCTCTACAGCTGATGTGTGATGTCCCTCACTGGGATACATGATAGGGAACATGGAGGGGCTCACTGAGCATGTGGCACAGGCTGGTAGAACCCTGACCTCGGTTGGCATCATACCCTCACCAGGAATGCTGACATATTACTGAATGCTAATGAATTACTGTAGCTACAACACCCTAGCTGACAGGTTCGTAGCATGCGGTCACTGCATTGCTATGGAACAACTTCTTACCACTCCCACAACAGGTGAAAACATGCAGCACCTGTTCATCAACAACATGTAGACTATATGCCCCAGACCAGGTGTGTATCCCTCACTACTAGGTTGATAGCATCTACAGCTCACACTGTATATACACATCCCACATGCAGCACCTGCACAGAAGACCACAGTCATAATGTTACCCAGTACAAATACCATGTATTCACATGTGGCAGGCATCACACATGGTAACTATTGAAGGTCACAGGTACATATGTGTATTTGGCACACACATACATCATGTGTGCAGTGCCATAACTGGTTTAATTGATGTCATGCATTAGTGTGAGAAACAACCCACACACATGGGCATTCTGTGTGAGCAGAACACACGTGACATGTCTGGAATCAAAATCCATAAATAATTGTGATATCGTTTAGAAAGGGGTATGTGCATCCTGTAGTGTGTTTTCCCAGTTGCCAAAAGGGATGTTCCTTTCATACACACTTACACTTACCCCCCTTCACACACACTTGCTGGATTCAAACCCCTACCTAACTATGTTATGACACTAGAGACGGACGCATTAGCGAAGCATACTATTCGCATTATTGGGAGATTTATTTTCTCCTGATATACTTATAGTGTGCTGACATCATCGGTGTTTAGAAAGGGGAATGGGCATCCCGTGGTGTGTTTCCACAGTTGCCAAAAGGGAAGTTCCTTTCATACACACACACACTTGCAAGATTCAAACCCCTATTTAACTATGTTATGACACTAGAGACAGACGCATTAGCGGAGCACGCTATTCGCATTACTAGTAGATTTAATTTCTCCTGATATACTTATAGGGTGCTGACATCATCGGTGTTTAGAAAGGGGAATGGGCATCCTGTGGTGTGTTTCCACAGTTGCCAAAAGGGATGTTCTTTTCGTACACACACTCACCCCCCTTTACACACACTTGCTGGATTCAAACCCCTACCTAACTATGTTATGACACTAGAGACAGACACATTAGCAGAGCATGCTATTCGCATTATTGGGGGATTGTGTTTCTCCTGATATACTTATAGGGTGCTGACATCATCGGTGTTTAGAAAGGGGAATGGGCATCCTGTGGTGTGTTTCCACAGTTGCCAAAAGGGATACTCTTCATACATACTTACCATCCTTCACACACACTTGCTGGATTCAAACCCCTATCTTGCTATGCTATGACACTAGAGATGGACGCATTAGCGGAGCATGCTATTCGCATTACTAGGAGATTTCTTTTCTCCTGATATACTTATAGGGTGCTGACATCATCGGTGTTTAGAAAGGGGAATGGGCATCCTGTGGTGTGTTTCCACAGTTGCCAAAAGGGATGTTTTGTTCATACACACACACTCACCCCCCTTCGCACACACTTGCTACTTGCTGGATTCAAACCCCTCCCTAACTATGTTATGACACTCGAAACGGACGCATTAGCAGTACATGCTATTTGCATTACTGATGAGATTTCTTTTCTCCTGATATACTTATAGGGTGCTGACATCATCAGTGTTTAGAAAGGGGAATGGGCATCCTGTGGTGTGTTTCCACAGTTGCCAAAAGGGATGCTCCTTTCATACATACTTATCCCCCTTCACACACCCTTGCCAGTTTCAAGCCCCTATCTAACCATGTTATGGCACTAGAGACAGACGCATTAGCAGAGCACGCTATTCGGATTACTGGGAGATTTCTTTTCTCCTGATTTACTTATAGGGTGCTGACATCATCGGTGTTTAGAAAGGGGAATGAGCATCCTGTGGTGTGTTTCCATAGTTGCCAAAAGGCACGCTTCTTTCATGCACACTTACCCCCCCTTCACACACACTTGCTGGATTCAAACCCCTACCTATGTTATGACACTAAAGACAGACTCATTAGCAGAGCACGCTATTCGGATTACTGGGTGATTTCTTTTCTCCTGATTTACTTATAGGGTGTTAACATCATCGGTGTTTAGAAAGGGGAATGGGCATCCTGTGGTGTGTTTCCACAGTTGCCAAAAGGGATGTTTTTTTCATACACACTTACCCCCCTTCACGCACACTTGCTGGTTTTAAACCCCTATCTAACTATGTTATAACACTAGAGACAGACGCATTAGCAGAGTGTGCTATTCGGATTACTGGGCGATTTCTTTTCTCCTGATTTACTTATAGGGTGCTGACATCATCGGTGTTTAGAAAGGGGAATGAGCATCCTGTGGTGTGTTTCCACAGTTGCCAAAAGGGATGTTCCTTTCATGCACACTTACACCCCTTCATACACACTTGCTGGATTTAAACCCCTACCTAACTATGTTATGACACTAGAGACGGACGCATTAGTAGAGCACGCTATTCGGATTACTGGGAGATTTCTTTTCTCCTGATTTACTTATAGGGTGCTGACATCATCGGTGTTTAGAAAGGGGAATGGGCAACCTGTGGTGTGTTTCCACAGTTGCCAAAAGGGATGTTCCTTTCATACACACTTACCCCCCTTCACACACACTTGCGAGATTCAAACCCCTACTTAACTCTGTTATGACACTAGAGACAGACGCATTAGCAGAGTGAGCTATTTACATTACTGGGAGATTCCTTTTCTCCTGATATACTTATAGGGTGCTGACATCATCGGTGTTTAGAAAGGGGAATGAGCATCCTGTGGTGTGTTTTCACAGTTGCTAAGAGGAACATTTCCCTCACACAGACTTGCACACAGACCAACCACAATCACCCACACACACACACTCTGGATAAGCTGTCATTCCCTAGGGCAAACAGCCTAGTGTTGACCTCTACACCCATATGTTTACCTGTCAGATGCACATTATTTGGTGCTGATGGCAGTGTTTGCAGGTCTTTATTGCCATAACAGTTCCTGTTTGTATGAACAACTTGTGTATCTGTGGACGATGTTTGCATATGGGGTAAATCCACTATATCATGTATGTCTCTGTAGTCATTTAAGTGTGAGCACTGGTCAGATTGCTATAATGTTGTTGGTTACTGGAATAACACGTACATATACCAGATATATGTGGCAAAATGCTAAACTGATATTTGCACTAAGTGTGTGAGCATGCCCAGTTCAGCCTTCCCATGGCATGTTGTGTGAAAGATGTCCCATTTATCAAAGTGTGTGAGCATGCCCAGTGTGAGATTTCCATATGTTGAACTCTGCAGCCCATCACATTTGTGGATGAGTGTGAACTTCAACAAGTATCTCCAGTTTATGGTTGTGTGTTCTGTGCCATGTTGTGTAGTTACTGTCCAAATGCTTTTTGTGTGAACACAACAGGGATTATATTGTGCCTGCAGGTTTTGCATGGGATACTTTGCATACAATTGTCAACATCCGTTCATACTGACATAACACTGTAGTACTGTATAGTGTAGTGGTTCAGTACTTTCACTGTGGTGGGCGGTATCCTGGTCTTTAGTCCTATCACTGCTTTACATTTCCATAGTGAGCACAACAGCCTGGTTAGGGTCCAGTTGTGCACATCTGCACAAAGGCGGTGCCTCTATGGACCCTGGTAATTACCGCCCCATAAGCTGAACAAGTCTAGTCTGCAAAGCTATGGAGAGGATCATAATGGAGCTCATAAACAAAGATATAGGGGACATGCAGACATTGGACCCGTCCCAGTTTGGCTTTGTCAAGGGCAGATCATGCCTTCTGGACTTGGTTGACTTCTTCAAAACAGTCACTAAGGCCATTGATGAGGGGAAGGCAGTCCATACAGCCTACCTTGACCTTGCAAAGGCTTTCAACACAATACCCCACTCGGGTATTGTAGAAAAACCTATCAACCTAAATGTAAACCCATATGTCACAAGATGGGTTGCAAACTGGCTTAAGGACAGGACCCACAGGGTTAGAGTTGCTGGGGCTATGTCAGACTCCAAGCTGGTCACAAGTGGTGTCCCACAGGGCTCGGTCCTTGGCCCCCTATTGTTCGGCATCTACTTCTCAGAAGTGCAGGCCAACATGGGAGGACTTTGGCTGACTAAGTTTGCAGATGACTGCAAACTGGGCGCCATAGTGGACAGTGCATCAGACACGGATATCCTTCAGAAGGGACTCACAGAAACTGATAGCTGGTGCCAGAGCCATGGCCTGAAGTTAAATGCCAAAATATGTATAGTCATACCCTTCGGGAAAAGCAAAGTAACCCCAAGCTACCATATAGGTGGCAATCCTCTAAGCACAGAGGAGGTTATCATGGACCTGGGGACCCAGGTTGACAGTGGCCTTTCTTCTGACACTCATGTTGCTAAAGTGGTTAGAAAGACCTTCTACATTGCCCACCTGATCATGAAGGGATTCACATCCAGATCTAGTGAGGTCATTGTTCCCCTGTACTCTTCACTTATCAGACCAATGATCAAGTACAATGCCCCATTCAGGTTGTATCTCACTCGACATCTGCAGCAATTGGAGAGACCCCAGATGTCCCCCACCAAAAGGATAAAGGGACTCCAACATCTGTCATATGCTGCCAGAATGAAGACACTCCAGCTCTATTCAGTCGCATACCGTCTGCTCAGAGGTGACATGTGCCTGACATGCAAGGCCATGTCCAACCAGGGATTAATGGACATGCTCCACCTCAAAATCTCCAAATCCACCAGAACCACTGGGGCAAGTGACTTAAACCTTAGCATGGACATACTTAGGACATGCTGGAGGGATAGATTTATCACTCAGACTCCCTATGCTGTGGAATACAATCCTGGTCCATGTGAGGCAGAGCACCTCGCTGGCTCTGTTCAAGAGGAATCTTGACCTGTGGATGTGAGATCATAGGTTTACCCCGGGAATCGTCTCTGTGTCACTGCTGGACAGAGGCACAACAAGCTAATGGGCACAGTATTGTTTCCATGTAAGGGGTGGCATAAGCCACAAAACACTGGGCTAGGCTTATAACTGCCTTAGGGCAGATAGCCTAGTATAAACCTATGAACCTATGCACCTATCTGACCATGTTGCATTATGTTCAGATATGAACTACTTACAACAGCCTCATCCAACATCAATAGTGTATTCCACAACATAGGTGTACATTGGCAGACACTGCTGATGTGCCCTAGGCCATTTCTAATGCTAGTCAGAGAGTGTGTTTGTCCTTCGACACATTGTAAGTGTGGTTTGCCATGACATATGTCTTGTTTAGTATACTGTGCCTCTGTCTACCCGTGACATAACAGTGATAACCAGGGTAAACCTAACATCTCCCATCCACTCATTAGGATTCCTGTTGAGGAGAATCTACGAGTGACTCTATGGATAACCTGTACTGGTAGTTTACTCATGCGTGGGGGTGGCTTCTGTGTTATGGATGATGCAGTACAGCTTGTCCTATGTATGTCAGTGCTGGGGTTCAGGTCCCTCATGTGCATAGCTCACTGCCATTCAGATTGTACAAGGTGCAGCATGTTCATTGATTCCAGCTTGGACATGGCTTTCTACATCAGGCACAGCTTGCGTCTGGGTGGCCAGCATGGCGGTGTGTGCAGTTGCACTCTGTTTAATCATGCAACACATTACGTCTGTTCAAGCTCTTTGATAGTCCTGGTGAAGTACTGTTGTGGACTTTACAGTTGATGGAGGTGTCTGCTGAGGTACACCCCACAGGGGCTGTTGTGGTCAATTGTAACGCTGATGAAGGATAACTGCAGAACCACAATGACCTCCCCTTATCTAGATGTCATAACCTTCATGATTAGGTTGGTATATGGATTGTTTCTGTTAACACTACAGCCACATGTTTATCCAATGCAGGATATTTATCACCTTGTGTACCCAGGTCTGTCATTACATGTTAAGTATGTAATGGGTTAACACCTATGTGGTAATTGGTGGTCACTTACTGTATATCCGCAGAGGTTGACTATACAGTTTTCTCCGTTTAGCATGCTGACATGGCTATGGCACCAGTTGTCTGTTTCTATGTGGCCCTTTTGTGGGATGCTTGTGTCAGCTGGAGTGTCAGATATGTTAGGCGGTTTGTAGCCCTCTGCAAACATGTTCAGGCACAGTCCTTACATATTGGCCTCTACCTATGGGGCATATATACCAGACGGGGAAGGTCCCAGGACCAAGCTTTGTGGGATACCTGTTATATGTGGTTTGTAGTCTGACATGGCTGCAGCATGTCTGACCACGTCAGTTCTGTTGCTGGTCTGGTTTGCAACCCCTCTAGTGACATTGGGGTGTATATATCAGCTGGTGAGCATATCTATATTGAACATAGGGTATTGTATGGAAGGCTTTGCAGGGTCCAGCTACACTGTGTGGACCACATTGCCCTCATCAGTGACCTCAATTACTGTTTCAACTGAGTCACACATGTTTAGGGGTGGGGTCTGCACTTAATAAACCCACACTGGGTAGGGCCGGGTGTCAATAGATCCCCAATATTGTTATGTCCGCGGTACATGCTGATCCTTTCCATAGCTGTGCAGACCAAGCTTCTCAGGAGTCTGGGGTGGTTGTTTTTAGTATCCATTCAGGCGACACCTTTCTTGAGAACGACCACTGTTGTTGTACACTGCTCTTTGGGTACATATCCTGTGTTAAGGCTGACATAATGTCAGGAAGGCAGCAGTCTGCTGGGAAAGATATTTTGCATTATGAGGGGGGGGGGGTTTGCACTGCACCTGTCAGGATGTATGTTGGCAATACGTGTGTGTGTTTGGTATGTTGTTTGTAATATTTGTGTGATCCGGAGCATATCTGGGAATTCCCAACACGCTTACTACCATCAGTTGCAGCAGCCTTGGGGTTATCCTTAGTGTCCTGTACAATTTGTATCATAATAGGTTCATAGGTTCATATTAGGCTATACACCCTAGGGCATTTGTAAGCCTAGCCACAGTGTGTGTGGCTTTTGCCACCCCTTGCTATCTGAATATTATGGCCATTTATGATTTACTTAGCTGTGCTTCTGTCTGGACATGACACAGTAAAGACCCCCAGTGTACATCTGCAATTATCCATCCATTTTGCTAACTTCCTGTTGAAGAGTGTCAGTGAGGGGCTCTGCCTAACATGTAGTGGTATTCTGTTCCAAGGTGTGGAGAGACTCAGGGTTAGGTATCTGTCCCTCCAGCACATCCTATTTGATTATGTGTTGCGGCTGACATCTCTGACTCACACAGCTCCAATGGCTTTGAGGTGTCTGGGGTGGAGCATGCCCATTACTTCTGTGTTGGACATGGACTTGTACAACAGACATACAATGCCTCTGTGTAGGCAGTATGTGACTGCATTCCGCTGTGGTGTCTACAGCCAGGCAGCATATGAGATATATTTGAGACCCTTTCTGACTCTTGCTGAGGTACCTTTGGGGTCTTTCTGACTGCTGCAGGTGCCAGGTAATGTACATCCCAAATGAGGCATTGTACTACAATATGGTCTGATAGGGGAACAGTATGGGGGCACAATGACCTTTGTTGACATAGATGTGAATCCTTTCATGATACAGTGTCCAATATAGACAGTCTTCCTAGACAAATTGGTGATGTGACTGTCACATAACAGGTGACTGTCCACTTGTGTCACTAGGTCCCTGATTACTCCTTCCACACATAATGGTTTACCACCTATGTGGTAATTTGTGTGTACCTTGTCTTGTATTTGGTGGTACATTCATACTGTCCACTGTCTTCAGGACAGTGAGGTGGGGTTCCTGTGTGTGAGGGTGTGGTCTGTAGCATGCTACAGACTGTACAGCAGTCTTGCCTACGGTTAGTTGCACATGGGTGGACTGCAATGACATAAGCATTGTCAGTTAACTGGACGTATGGGTGTCTGTGCTGAATATGGATACTCACCCTCCTTTTATGTTTTGTTACAGGTTTTGTGGCCATAACACATGATATGTGGTATTACCTGGTAGTGCTGGTGTGCTGTCACGAGGCTTGCAGCAGGTTTCTGTCACTGGACAGACATCAATGTTCTCCATACTGGGGAGGGCCTCAGGAGCATGCATATTGAGGTTTACACATCTGGCATTGATCAGCATTACCCTTCTGTTTCTTTCCAGTTTTGTTTTCTATGGTGGTGGGTTGTTCTTTTCAGCCTTGCCTACTGAAGGATCTCTGTAGGTTGCAAAAGCCTTAGGCAATATCCAGATGCTCATGGGTGACAGGTGCAAGCCATCCCTGGAACAGCAGCATGTCTCACTATGGAGTCACCTATTACAACTGTATCAGGCATGTTGTTTCTCCTTCTGTCCTGTGACTGTTTGGCACACCAGCTTTCTGTACTATGTGTTACATGTGCTATGTCTGGAAGTTGTTTTATTGGGTGTCTGCTTTGGAGGCTTGTGTTGGTGTTGTGTGTTTGTAATTAGGGCCTCTAGGAATGTTTTTGTGTTTATGTGTTTGGTTTACAGTCGTTGTAGGTCTATGTGGGTCTGGGTTTGTGGTGTATGTGGTTACCTTGTCCTCCTCACTAGTTTTGACAGTACTGATTTGGGGGTGCTCAGGCTCCGGTTTGGCTACCTCGTTGCATCTGTCACATACATTTGTATTTATGGGGGTGAGTTGTTGTTGTGTGTGTACTTGGGACAGGTGTCACATTGCCACTGGATTCACAGATTCTACTTGTTTTGCCTGGCCTTAGTGGATTGTATGTGTGGACACATTTTATTGCCATACTAGTGATCACTGATTACTTCACTTTTTATGTTTGATCTATCATGTGGTAGCTTCCTCATTCTCTTCAGTGGTTTAGTAATTGCTGGAGTCCAGCATGCCAGATGCCTGGGTGCATGGCATTGTGTCTTGTTGTTTGTGATTGCAGACTCCAAGCACTCTTGGCTGTGTTCATGGTATGCCTGTATAACATGTTCTGCAGTGTGTCCCATATTCTGGACCTGCACAGGGCTTTTCATGGATTCCACATTGGTTTGTAGGGGTGCAAGCTATGCTTCATACATGTGTTTCACTGTGGTAATCTGGCCAGGGGCTGGGGTCGGGATGTGTAACTACAGTGTGATTACTCTATGGTCTGGTCTTACCAGTGAGGGTTACACGTCTCATCTTGACATCCAGTACACATATTTCTGATTATCACATCCAGTATGCTTACCCCTCTTGTGGAAGTGTTACATTTTGCATGTCCAGTTTGTTTGATGGATTCTGGGAAATTGTCTACACTTGTGTCAGTGCTAGTATAATACAAAGAATATAGCGACAAACATCTCAGAAGCTGACTTCACACGTCTTCAGACTGAGATGGTATCCTTTAAGCCCACTGGGCCAGTGGAAACCACAACACACAATGGTGACTCCTTCACAGACGCTTTCTACAGACATCTCCGAGAAAGCATGGACCATGCAATCACAAATAAAACCAAGACCCTCTCCACCAAGGGAAAGTGGCCTGTCTGGTGGACCCCAGCCATAAACAAACTGTATAACAGATGACGGATACTAATGCAAGACAGAGCTACATCTCCTACAGGGAAGGCAGCTGTGATCAGCACTAGTAAAAAGCTACATTCTCTCATACAGACATCCAAGGTCAACTTGGAGACATAAATCACCAAAGACAATGGAGATAACCATACTGCCTTCTTCAGCTATGTCAGAAACCTGGGTGGGAACCCTCAGATATGCTCAGAGTTGGTACACAACAACATATATTTCAGTGACCTGACAGATATTGGCAACATTCTGGCAGACAGGTTCAGTGCAACTTTCCCCCTCCCTCACCCCCAAAGGAAGATAGTTATCACAGCTGAATGTAACCTCACTGTCATCTCAGATGTCCATGTGAGAGCCACACTCAGCAAAGAGAAGAACACAGCATCAATGAGACCTGATGGTATCCCCAGTTGCGTGCTATGTGAACTCCAGAATAAGCTAAACCCGTATATACAAATGCTATTTAACCTTAGCCTTGCTACAGGATATGTACCTGAACACTGGCGTACAGCAACAGTGGTCCCGCTCCACAAAGAAGATGCCTCCACAGACCCTGGCAACTACCACCACACAAGCTTAACCAGCCTTGTCTGCAAAGCTATGGAAAGAGTCATTATGGAGCTCTTAAACAGAGACATTGGTGACCTACAGACCCTTGATCCCACCCAGTTCAGCTTTGTACAGGGCAGATCCTGCCTTTTGCACCTAGTTGACTATTTTGAAACTGTCAGTAGGGCCATTGATGAGGGCTACGCGGTCCACACAGCCTACTTGCACTTGGCCAAGGCCTTTGACACAATACCCCACTCAGGCATCATAGACAAGCTCAACAGCTGAAATATACAACCATATGTCACAGGATAGGTTGCAAAATGGCTAGGAAACAGAACCCATAACATGGACATTGCAGGTGCCTTATCATATTCAAAGCCAGTCACAAGTGGTGTCCCACAAGGATCTGTCCTGGGACCCCCTCTTATTTGGCATTTACTTTTCAGATGTGAAAGCAAACATGGGAGGGTTGTGGCTGACAAAGTTTGCAGATGACTGCAACCTAGTCACCATAGTGAATACATCAGCCGGCACACACATCCTAAAGACTGCCGTCACAAAGACAGATAGCTGGTGCCGGAATCATGGCCTAAAACTGAATCCAACTGATGTGTAGTCATCCCCTTTGGGAGGAACACAGTACCCACAAATCAATACATAGACAGCAACCCACTGAGCACAGAAAACAAATCAGACACCTGGGGACACATGTAGATAGTGACGTCTCATTTGACACCCATGTTGCCAAGGTGGTTAGACAGACTTTCTATCTTGCCCACCTTATCATGACGGGTTTTACATCCAGATCAAAGGAGGTCATTGTACCACTATACTTCTCCCTTATCAGGCCCATGATTGAATACAAAGCCCCATTTGGTGTGTACCTCACCCAGCACTTTCAACAGCTGGGAAGACCCCAAAAGTACCTTACCAAGAGGATCACGGGTCTACAACACATGTCATATGCTTCTGGACTAAAGGAAATCCAGCTTTATTCAGTAGCATACTGCCTACTTACAGGTGACCTATGCCTGACATACAAGACCATGTCCAATCAGGATTTGGTGGACATGCTCCACTGCAAACAATCCAAATCCACCAGAGCCATGAGAGCTATGGATTTGAACCTCAGCACATACATGTATAGGACATGCTGGAGGGACAGAGTCATAACACAGAGGCTTCTCACACTCTAGCAAAGAATCCCAGTTCATGTTAGACAGAGTCCTTCACTGACTCTCTTCAAGAGAAATCTGGACAACTGGATGTGAGATTGTAGGTTTACCCCAGGGGTCCTCCCTGTGTCACTACTAGACAGAGGCACAGTCATGTTATTCGATTACGTAAGGGGGTCATAATGTGTCACTACTATGTCAGAGGCACAATATTCGGAATCTATTCTGTACACTTATTACCACTATAAAGGGTGGCAATAGCCACATCACTATGGCTAGGCTTATGAGTGCAGTAGGGCAGATAGCCTAGTTGTTAACTATGAAGCTATGGCGTATGTGTAGGTATTTTCAGTCAAGCAATATACTGTGGTTTGGGGGGCTTGATATCTTCCTGTATTCCAACATAGGCCTGGTGCAGTTCCTGCTATTAGGACAGTAATCTGCAGCAAGCTATATAGTAGTAGGCAGTTTTAGCCATTGGTATTTGACCATGGCTAATCCGTGCTGCTTCTTGTTGTGGTACCAACATGGGGGTGTGGTTATCCATGACATGTATTGCTAGTCATCCTCATTTTGTAGCTTGTTACATGTTTTTGCAGCTGTACATCACTGTATGGGGTGTGACCTGGTAGTGTTAGGGTGCTGATGTGGGCTTTGACCCTTTTTTCTATTGCAGCACTGATATCTACATTCTCTATACTGTGTGCATTTACACTGCACACATCTTGCTGTTTATACTTCTGGCATTGGGTAGCATTACATCTAGGTTCCTATCCCTTGTGGTACCTATGCAGGTGGGTTTGTGTTTTTGTGTTTTATGATTGGTGAGGGTGGCTGTTAGTCAGGGTCCTCAGGTGTGCATATGGTACATGGTGTTACATTACTTAACACATGGCATTCATGCCTCAGGTAGTGCTGCAGGGCTGCCTCTGTCGGATGCACATACTTCACTCCCTCTACATGTTTGGAAGCAGGTTGTGTCATGTTAGGCATCGCTGTTACTATGTGAGTGTGCCGGAGGGGGTATCAGTCCCAGTGTTCCTACTGAGCCAGTGTATGTGCTATGCGTTGCCTCTTTGCCAAGGCCAGGGCATACTGGGCACGCCTCCTTCTGCCTACTGGGGCAAGGTCAGGTTGTTCCTCCTCCGAGTCACCCTCTGCCTGTGGTGGCCTTGGCAATGGTGGGGGTATGTTTGGCCCAGCCCTATGCTGGTCCTGCTGCAGCTGTTTCCGCAGGATCATATTATGTAGCATAGCACATATCATGATCATTTGGGTACATGTAGTTGGTGTGTACTGCAAGGCTCCACCAGATGTGCCAGACACCGGAACCATGACTTGAGCAGCCCAAACACATGCTCTATGACATTACGTGTTTGTGCGTGTGCCTCATTATGGCGTTCCTGTTCAGGTGTGTGTGTATTTCTGATGGGTGTCATCAGCCACGGCTCCAGTGCATAACCTGCATCCCCCACTAGGTGTCCGTGTGGGAAGTCCCCACTGGCAAATGATTGGTACAGCTGCATCAGATGCCAGATGTGGGAATCGTGGTAGCTCCCAGGGCAGCCAGCACACACATTCATTATTATGCCCTGGGCATCACACACGACCTGGCAGTTGATGGAGGGGAATCCCTTGCGGTTAATATAGGCTCTACCCCGCTCACCGGCTGGTGCTTTGATGCATATGTGCGTGCAGTCTATTGCACCCAGTACCTCAGGGAATCCCTCTATTTGCTGGAAGAGACGCATATTGCTGGCCACTACCTCACGGTCATTGGGGAAATATACATGATCACCGACATGTGCTAACATGGCATCCAGGAACTGGTGCAGTACCCTGGAGGCTGATGCTTGTGATATCCCCATCATATCACCAGTTGGTCTCTGGAAGGTACCTGTTGCTAGTATTCTTAGGCCAACACATACCTTGGTTTCCACTGGGATGGGTCCCCCTCTGTTGGTTCTGTGTGTGAGACGTGGCCTGCACAGCTCAACAATTTGCTGCAGAAGGTCTCTGTCCACTCTGTAGCGCTCTACTATCTCCAGCTCATGTAACCCATGGTAGGTGACCATGGGCCTGTATACTCTTCTCCTTCTCCTCACTCTGGGTTGTCTGTCAGCATCTGCATTGTCACCACCCTCAGCAATCTGCCTATGCCTGATTATAACAGCTATGGCAGCCCCTAGCATTTCTGCTCTGAGTTCAGCTTTTGTCAGTTTTCAATTCTGATAGCTTACTCCTTTCTTGCAGTATCTCTTGTGAGAAACACCCTGCACTGCTGTTTGCAGTGTTTTAAGTGCTGGGTTGGGCTTCTAGTCTGCCTGTGTAATTGCCTGCTTCCAATTGTTTCCACCAATTAACTCCAACAGAATCTTCTGGCAGCTTCCCTGTAATCTGGTTGTTTCCTTTTTCCTCACTGTTTCCTCAGGGGGAGCAATGTGCACACCAGCTTAAGCACGCTCACAGTTACTTAAACGCGTGCACACATCCTTACACGGTGTTACACGCGCGTACACATCCTTACACGGTGTGAACTTAGCTGATTCATGTTAAAACGCGCGCACACAGCCTTACACACGTGCACGCCCGCGCAAACCGTTGTAAACGGTTTGCAACACGCTCCCACATGTTGAACCTGCCTTATACGCATGCACACGCGCGCATGCACGTATATCAAGAAAATCTGAGTGTAGGGATAGTGTGCACCCTCTATTTCTTGACTTTCCTAGTGTTCTGTTGGGACACACCCCTCTCCCTGATGTCTGTCTGTCATCTCTCACGTTACACTGCCCTCCAATGTGATACACTTATTTCTAAAAATCACACAAGGAATGCTGAGAACAAATCACTTTATAACGCAAAGCTTTCGGGAATAACCCTTTCTCAATACTGAATACATACATAGACAAAGCAGCTGCTTTTATACAAGCCTAGTAGTCATGTGACTGCAGCCAAAGTCACATGACTTATTCAAATGTGCATTTAAAAAAATTCTTTAAAAAACACTCTTGAAAAAACATTTTTAAAAAAATTACATATATATATATATAAAATCACATTTCAAAGCAGTATAAATCAGAGAATACATATGTATATTTCCAAAAATACCTATATACATATATACATATGCTTTTAATAGAAACTCTGAAAATGTTAAAAATTTAGAAACATATGTGTACACACACACACACACATAATGTACACTTATTTACATAAATATGTGGACATAATCATATGCATTAAGCTTATAAAAATATCATTTCATATTACGTTGTAATCCAATAAGAATGGGTTTAATGCTCACTGTGCTGTTAATGCCAGGAGAACTGTCAGCTCCTAAACGTACTATCCACTGATATTCTTTAGTTTCAAGAAAATTATTGATATCACCACATCTAATTGAGGGAACCACCAAATCAATAACCCTAAATCTAAATGTATGTCGGTCCCCATAAGTCTCAATGTGTTTAAACAAGGCATTCTGGGTACACTGTCTCCTGATTTCCGACTTGTGCTCAATAATCCTGTCCTTAAGTCTACGTGTAGTCTTACCAATGTAGTATGCAGGACATACAGAACATGATGCCATGTAAACCAGTTCCAGTATGCCAAGGAATTATCAGGTTGACATAAGAAGGAAAATGGGGAACGGTAGGGGGACCCCTAGGATTGTCTTTAGAACGGATAGATGTTTTAAGGAGATCTTGGAAATAGGGGCCCATATTGATTCACACCAAAACAGTAGAGTACCTGGCAATTTTAAATGTGGTAGATGCAATGTATGTGCACACATTTTTGAGACAGGTGGAAGTGCATGTATTAATGGGAGAAATGTTTATTTTCATGGACATTTTAATTGCAACAGCAGAAATTTAATTTACATGGCTAAATGTGAGCATTGTCCTGCCTTTTTATGTTGGTAAGACCAGCGGGCAATTTAAGGATAGAATTAGGGAGCACAATGCTGACATTAAGAACATGAGGCCCACCAATGCCCTAGCTAGACACATTACAAAAAATCCACGCCATAAGTTTACATTTGTGGTATTACAACAGTTAGTGAAGGATAGGCAGGGTTGGGTGTTAAACCTGGATTTAGATATTTTTGAATTAAGGTGGCAATTGAGATTGGATGCCACCATTTTTCCTGGTATCAGCGACAGTATTAGTATAGCAGCCATACTTAAACTTAAACATATTTTAGGTTAATATACATACTGTTAGTGTATGAAGTAATTTATTTAACTTTGATAAACTGGTAGCAATGTTTTGGTAATTTTTGATGTTTTTATAAAGTCTGTGTTAGAATTTTTAACAGGTAGTGATGTGTTTAACAGATGGTTAGGTTTGTTGAAACACTATATATACCAATACTTTTTAGCTAATGCTAATGTAATTTTAACTTATTAGTCAGTTTTTAATTGTTTGATTGTTCAATGGGGGAGGGGTATAAAAAGGTTGAGATGGTAATGATTATTGTTCTGAAGAAGTTCAACAGCAGTTGGATGAAAGTGCTAAACCTGTGGAGTTGTGAATAAAGAGTTTTGCACAAGTCTTCGTGTCCAGGGGGCCTTCATAATTGTGAGTTTCAGTTCCTGGGTTACCATGCTATATATTTTCCCACTAGAGATTACACAATTTCTATAAAATTTCCTAGGTCCATGTTAGCTCAGAAAACAGAATTAGAAGCAGTTTTGTTACCATGAACATTGCAGAGAACCTTCAAACCTTTTTTTCTGACAGCTCATATGTAGATATGTTTCTCACTCAGCACTTAAATCTTCTTCTTCTCCTTTTGGCTTTTCCTGTTAGAGGTCACCACAGTGGAAAAATGGTCTGCAGAATGATTGGCAGTGGAGTTTTACAGTGTTGAGTTGCCAGTCCGGCACCCAACCTTCCACAGAAGGCATACACATGTACACACTCACACCTAAGGCCAATTTAGAGTGTCCAATTCACCTGCATCATGTCTTTGGGATGTCAGAAGAAACTAGAGCGCCCAGAGGAAACCTACGCAACCTCAGTGAGAACATGCAGACTCCACACAAAAAGCATCCCAGCCGAAAATTGAACCAGAGACCCTCTTGCTGTGAGGTGGCAATGCTAACCGCTGCACCACCGAGGCCAAGTGAAAAAAGGTAAGATTTCTAGATAATGCTGGTAATTTTACAGCAGCTAGTACAGATAGTACAGGTAAGGGAGCAGCTACCATATATAGTATCAACATGTCAAATAAAAGTACAGCAATCAGTTGGACAAAATACATTTTTAGGGGTAGTGCAATCATAGCTGAAGCAGCCAAGCATATAGCTATGCATGGAACACCTTTTTGACATGTTAGAGATAGATGTACATGCTGTTATGTCAATTAACCAATCACCTTTATTAGATCTATGTGTGATTCTGGCTACTGAAGAAAATCTACTTATTTTACAACACTTTGGCAAAAACAGTACTTTGCATTGTAAACAGAATGGTCCTAAACCTTTACTATATATTACAGTGGGATTAGGGTTGCCACCTTTTCAAATGGCCAAAGTGGGACATTTTTGGTACAAACATCATATTTTACAGGCAGACACATACCCACGGCCAGTACAAAGGATAGAACTTAACTTTTTTTGCCTAAATAAAGCTTATTCTTGTAGCATTTTAGTTGCTTATTCTGTTTCATATAACATTTAGGTATTTCAGACACAGAATAACTGTTTTATGCAACTATTACATCAAATATAGGAAATAATTTTGATCTAAAATCTCAGGACATTTGCCATTTTTAGTTTTTTGTCAGGACACAACTGTCCAAAGAGGGACTGTCCCTCACAAAGTGGGGCAGGTGGTAACCCTAAGTGGGATTATTGCTACTGTTACTGAAGTTAAGTTATCAGATAGAATGGCATTTTAGTCCTTCAAAAATTGCTGAAATTAGCTGGGTTGAAATATTGGCATACGCAGTTAGAAAAGAACAGGTAGTGCATGAAGGCTTAGTTTGCCTGCAAACCAGTGTTACCAATAAAAAGTCACATCTATGCAGAGTTCCAGTTGATGGTGTTCCATGGCAAACTATACAGAATGACTTCATTAAGCCTTTACCAACAATGAGCAAGAGTTTTAGATATACATTTGTTTTCAAAGTAGTCAGAAGTTATTAGATTGAAGAATTGCTCTACTAAAGCTACTGCAAAAATATTGCAGAGTTTAGTCTTTTCTCACTGGGGATGACCTTCTTTGATTGAGTCAGACAATGGTCCTCATTTTGTGGGTCAGGTTTACCAGACCTTGTTCTCACTGTTGGGGGTACAACAGTGGTTCCATATAACATATCACCCATAGAAAGCAGACATTGTAGAATGAATGAATCATAGCCTGAAAGATAAAATCCATATGCTTATTTTAGAAACAGGAAAAGACTGGACTACACATTTACCTTCTATTTTGATGGAAAAACAAGCTACCCCATCTACTGCTATGGACATTTCTCTTTTTGAATGAATAACTGGTTACTCTAAGCCTCTTTGCTTTCCTTTTGTACCTGTATTTCTTCTGCATATGCAAACAGTATTTATCAAAAACCAATAACTAGCAAATTTACAGGACCAAATCAATTACTTACAGATTACTGCATTCAAAATGAGTAAACCTGTCTATCCAGATTCTAGTTTGCAATCTATATTCCAAAAAGGGAAGTTGATACTGGTGAAAAATCTTATGAAAACAGGTCTATGGCAGGCTAATTGGGAAAATCCTAATGTTATTGCGGAAAACTTTGTTTCAGTTTAACTTCTGGTCAGAATACTAGGGCAAAGCTGAGACAGCATGCATAAGCTAGTCAAGATAGATCAGTGTAAAGTAAAAAAAAAATGAAAAAGGCATTTTCTTAAAAATTGATACTGTGTTTATTTCTTGTCTAGAACTTAAATGTAATAAAGATTAAAAGGAACTCCATTATAAGACTGCAAGAATAGAAGGGTGTACAATTTTTGAGACAGCTAAAAATGACAGTTCAATGCATTTGGTTCTATTTGGAAGATGAGTTCAAGAGAAGAATAAAAAAATAATCAACAGCTTCAAAGCATCTATCAAGGAGTGTATGGACATTCTTTCTGACTGATTATTTGTTGTTGGTTTTATTGATCAAACCTTTATTGTTGTTATTCTGTTTTTTTTTATTTGTAAAAGAAGATACTCGGGGTGCTTGCAGCATTCAGAAGAAGGCCAGGTGGCTCCTACAATTTAACATTTACTAACTTTTCAGTATACCTATGCACAATCTTTTTATATATATAATTGTTGGGTATGTTCACATTTGCCTACTAGTTATGAAGGTTGTCTAGCAATAGCAGTAGCAGAAAAAGTTGAAATGCACATAGGATGAATACAAATAAGACAGCAAAATCATGGGAATTAAATCTTGATTTTTTTTTCAAAAGTATAAAAGAGATGGAACTGAACATCTACATTTCTGTATTTACATAGGTAGAGAGGGATACATTTGTTTTCAGTGAGGGAAAGGAAAGACAAAGAACAAAATGTATGGGATAAGTACTTACATTGACTATAACACTACACATATGATCCAACAGTTTTAACCTTACTGAGGAGAAGGCATATTTTCCTGGTATATCTCTTTTATCTGGCATGTGCTGTTCAAACTAAAAGGGAATACAAGCTTATAAGAACTAGTACTATGTCTGTGGGAAATGGGTCCTACTATCTAGGATATGCAGCTCCTACTATAAGACACATCTATACTTTTCCTCCAGGAAAGGTCCAGGAAAGATGAGAAATTATAGGAAGAAGCAAATAATCAGTAAACCATATAATAAGAATCCAGTGGGCAAGATTGATGATAGCTTAATATAACATCATGATCTAGAACAGACTACTTTAAAAGGTCTGTCTCACATGGATTTGGGAGATGATGTTATACCAGGAGCAAGTATCATTCCATTGTATTGAGCACCAAAAGCAATATGGGAATTGAGAGAATTATCAAAGATATTTGAAGTTCTTAGTAATGAAACTTTCCAGAACATAGATAAGATTACAGGAGAACTGGCAGAGATGAGGGCAGTAGTTCTGCAGAACAAGATGGCACTTAATTTCACTCTGGCTGATAAAGGGGGACATGTGCGGTGGTTGGATACGAATGTTGTACATTCATTACAGATAATGAAAGTCAGATTAGGGATCATTTGAGTATACTTCAGAAAGCTGCAGAATTTTCACTTACCAAAGAAGAATGGGCACGGTTGATGAATTTGTTTCAGGTTGGGAAAAATGACTTTTGAATTTTGTTATTCTCCCAGCTGTAGTATTAATAATGTGTATTGTGCTATGCTTTATGCATAGGCATTAATCTTGAGGCTGGTAGAGATTAGGTATTGATGAACTGATGATTATCATGAGATATTATTTTTTTGAGCCTGATTGTATGTTGTGATGTTTTTTCATGAGCCCATCACCTGTTATGTTTTCCATGATCCCAATTGCATCTTGTGATGTGAAAATATAGTGTTAATATGAATTCCATGAGCACAACTGCATGATGAGGAATACTGAGTGAATGGTAACATTTCAGTCAGAAAGTGCACTTGTGACTTAATGTTTATTTTTCTACACTTCCTGCCTATGCCCACTGAGTTACTTTCTCTGTGATGAACTGAAGATGAGAATGATTATATGAAGGAAATGTTTTTCAGCTTGTTCAACATAAACAGAGGACTCTTGTCTATCTGATACAGCTCTGACTCAGATATTCTATACCCTCTTTCCTCAGTGAATGAGAATTCATGTTAATGATCAAGTTTTTAAATTGAGGAAACTGTTAGAGGGAATTTATTAGGCAGAAGTGTTATAATGGATTTATTTAGGTGGGATTCTTTTAGATATAATGCTACTGTTTCTACTATCTGAAATTAGAATATGAAAGTATCTTTAATTGCAAAATGTATGAGGCATTGTTAGATGAATAGGGTTTTGATAAAAGTAATATTGCTAGGGTATCACCTGAATAAGGCTTTTTGCTAGAAACAACATTTCTGAATAAGATACAATATCAGTAAGACTTTGTTAAGATAATGACATTGATAAAAATGCATGAATAAGAAGCTTGTAAGGTAAATGGTTGCACAGAAATGTAGTTATTTTGTGCTTATTCAGCATGTTTGTCAGAGTGAGCAGACAGTGCAAGTCATGCCAATGTATAGCTCAGCTTAGAAAGTTTCCAAAACAGTGGTGGGCTAGATGAAGAACTAAATTTTACTGGATGACATTAACAGGCAATTCATGAAAGGTGGCTGTCATCTAGTTGAGGAAAGTCATTTTACTGATGTGAGATTTTAAGAGACAGTTTATTATGATATGGAAAGCAACACTTTACTGAGTCTGGAAGAAATAGGGGTGTGTATCTAGCAGGTAGAGAAACTGTGTTTATTGGCTATATTGGGAAGTATTTATAAAAACTTAAAGAAATTTTGGACCTTTCACAAATAAGCAAACTGCTGATTTCTGCACTATTTTATGTATAACAACAGCCATGGCTTCTCATGACTTAGAGTCACTTTTTATAAATCTTATTAAGCTGCTCTTTCCTGTTTGTCAGTAAAGCTGCTGAAATATGCCTTTGGTGTCCAGGAGAATTATTTGGACATTTACTGGACTGGCCTCCTAAGGCAGGGATTATGGGTTTGAATTCCATCTGTGGTACTATAATTTTCTCTCAATCAAAGTATGAAATTGGCCCTCTCTGACCAATGCTTTACCCATCAAGTCAACAAATTTATATAAACAAAATAAACAGAAGTATTCAGTCACTGACCCTCTTTTGCTTTCTCATCCACATTTTATTTTTAGTTAGTTTAGTTAGTTAGCAGTTAGTTTAGTTAGTTAGTTTTCTGTGCTATTATTTTCTTTGGCTTTGCTCTCTGTAAAGTTTTGCTTTCACTTCTCACTTGCATTGGCTTTTGCTTCCTCACTCTAGGACTTAACTTTTGGTTTGTTTTTCTTTTTTCTTATAGTTTGCATTCCTTCTTGCATTTCTTCTTCTCTGTTTCTATGTATATACCCAAAGCGGGTCTATATTATCTTGCTGAAAGCTGTTTACAGCGAATACAGCAACATCGAACAATAAACTGTGAAATCCCACTAACGCGAACATGCAGGTCACCTAGGAAAAAAATAAGTGTGCCAACCAAACACAACAGACCACCTAAATCATTACAAAGTGGGAGGCTTTGCCACCCCCCCCCAACTAAATATACCAACTCCGAGATTTTACTACAGTGGGGTAAAGGGCAATTTCATGGCGATGGACAAGCAATTTTTTTCCTAGGAAAGAAATCAGTGACCTGGCCATTCACATTAGTGGGATTTCGCAGTTTATTGTTCAGTGTTGCCGTATTCACTGTAAACAGCTTTCGGAAAGATAATATAGAACCCCCTAAACATATGTTACAACAAATCTTAATAAATGTATGAAACTGCCACAACTAAATAACTAATCCTCTCAGCTGTTCTGTTTTGAGTAGACCACTCCGGTTTTGACATGTTTCACATAAGCTGTTCCAGGAGACATAATAACTGCCTTGATTTCCTTGTGCTGGTTGGTTCAGTAGCAATAAATCCCTGAGATGGTGACCAATATCTATAGAAATGCCATGATAAATCATCAGAGTATAGTGCAACATCTATAGTGATACCACAGTAAATTATCAAACTACGGTACAACATCTGTTGTGATACCATAATAAATCATCAGGGTAAAGTGCAGCATCAATAGTAATACCATAATAAGTCCTGAAAGTAAATAAATAAATCAGTGCAACATCTATAGTCATACTATTATAAATCATGATAATGCTGTGCAGGGTGCCTGTCATTCGATCATCAGTACTTTTATTGAATGCTGAATGATCAGAATTAGAATCAGAATCACATTTATTGGCCAAGTATGCATGCATACAAGGAATTTGACTCTAGTTTCAGTGACTCTCCAAGTATGAATTACATAAAAGACATACATAAAACTATTAAGAGCAAGACAAACGACATACATGCAACTATTAAGAACAAGACAAAAAGGTATGTATACATATACATATACATACAAGGTGCAAAGTGCAACTCAGTGCAAAAAATACTGAAATCAACTCTGAAAGAAACAAGTATTAACAATATGTAAACAGTACTGCAGAATCCTCGGAGGCTTGGGAAAAAGAATATCCCAACCTAATAAGCTAAGTTAACCGTTTATGAACTTGATAACCTGTGGGGAAAAAAAATTCTTATATCTGTTTGTTTTGGTGTGTATTAATCTATAACACCTGGCTGATGGTAATGGTTCAAAAATATTGTGGCCTGGATGTGAAGGGTCGATGATGATCTTCCCTGCCCTTTTCATGACTCTGGTATAGTCCAGGTCCTGTAAGGAGGGCAAACTAGCACCAGTGATATTTTTGGCAGACCTGACTATTCAATGTAACCTATTTTTGTCATGATTAGACAGAGATCCAAACAAACTGTTATGGATGAGCTGAGAACAGACACAATGACTGCTGTATAGAACTGAATCAACAGTTCCTGTGGGAGGTTGAGCTTCCTCAGCTGTCGCAGAAAGTACATTCGCTGTTGTGCCTTTTTTATGATGGACCCTACATTGGTCTCCCACTTAAAGTCCCGGGAGAATATAGATCCCAAAAACTTGAAGGATTCCATAACTTACACAGCAGTATTAAATATAAAGATAATATTGTAGTACCACTCCTAAAGTCCACTGTCATCTCCACAGTTTTAAGAGTGTTCAGTTCCAGATTATTCTGACTACACCAAAGGGCCAGCTGCTCAACCTCCCGTCTGTATGCAGACTCATCACCATTCCTGATGACCCCAATGATAGTTGCATCATCTGCATATTTAATATGGTTGACAGCGGTGTCCTTAGAGGTGCAGTCATTAGTGTAGAGGGAGAATAGCAGTAGGGAGAGCACAGATCCCTGGGGGCACCTGTATTGATCGTGTGATAGCTACATGTAAATTTTTCCAGTTTCACCTGCTGTTTCCTATTGGTTAGAAAATTGGTAATCAATTGATAGGTGGAAGCAGAAACGGAAAGCTGGGAGAGTTTCAAGTGAAGAAGTTCTAGAATTATTGTATTAAATGCAGAGCTGAAGTTCACAAACAGAATCCTTGCATATGCATGGGTTGTCAAGATGATTGAATGAAAATGAGAGAAACAACTTTCTCTGACAGTGGAGTTTTCTTTTTCCTTTACTGTTGCACAACCACAGTATAGGTATATTTAAATTCAAGGGGTGTGTTTTATTTATTTTTCTTAGATCATTCTGCACATGATAAAAAGTGCTGTCAAATGACTGGCATGTACTCAGTTGTGCAGCATCTGTAGTGCTGCCAGAACACTGTCTGTCATGCATGATCAATGCTTTCTCCATTAAATAGCCAAGATTCTTCAGGATACTGCCTGCTGCATTAAGGCTATCAATTACATTCACTGCCTTTTCCATACAACGTTTGTTCAGTATCATTTAGCTGAATGCAACTGCTATGATTCAGTGACATAATACATAACACTTCTACGTGCATATGTTTAGCTGACCTGTAGTTGGTTTACTTTTTAATGATGACCCTAACAGTTTTGTGTATAACACTGTTTTGCACTGTCTTTTGATTTCATATATTGCATTTTATTGTTCTTAACTGGCCCAATACTGTCATTGCTTAACTATGTCTGTCATAGCTTATGTTTACATTTACTTTTTCTGTCAAAACAGATCATCACTGAACAAGATCCCAAGCAATCCAGCTCATTTACTCACAAATCAGTAAATAAATAAGCTATCATTTATGGTTGCCAGCAATCGGAAAGATTTTAATTTATAAAACATGCAACAAGCAAAGAACAGCAACAGGTGGCATGTATTACTGAGGGTTCAGATTAGTAGATTCTAGAGTGCATGAGCCCTTTTCCAAAAGACCTGATCTCAGATCTGAGAGCAGGTCTTTTGGAATCTGGCCCTCAGTGTAAGCCTGTTTCTAGACAGGCCTTACAATGAAGTAAGTCACTTACAATGAGAGCAAGTCTTTCAGAATCAGGGCAGACTTACACTGAGGTCAAATCTTTTGGAATCTATCCCCATATGTTGCTGAAATGGGTTAAAACCCTCTTAGGAAATGTACTCATAAAGCAACTTACTCTCAATGATCTCAAAGGGTTTCATTAAATAAAAGGAGAGCTTGCAGAAAAGCAAGTGTGCAGATTTTTGGCACTAAATCATTTGACATAAAAAAATAATCTGCAATTACACTTTTTTCACATTCACTAGCTACATGCCTGTACAGTCATTGTGAGCAACAACCCTTATATTAATAATACCCATCTGTTAACAAGGAAGGTCCACTGGACAAGTCTAGTTAAGTGACTTGCTCAAGGTCACAGAGTAGGCAAATCAGGGCTGAGGAAATCAAACCCTGTACTAAAGGAACTAGACCTCACACCCTTAACCTTCTTTATCAACTACAAGACAAATAAAGGTAAGGTGTTCATAAGTAATTTCATCTCTTCTGCTTTTAAATACTTATCATAAAACATCATTGCTTGCTTAACAATGTGCACTTTGTGCTATATGATCTGAATGACCTTAGTGTTGACTCAGTCTTTCATTTATATTTACACACTTAATAGCTTGTTATCACATAGGTATGCAGCAGAATATTTCAGGCATGACCAGGGAATGCAAACAAAACCATATACATAAATGTTTAATAATATATAATAATGAAAATATAATACCACATCAGCGTATTGTTTTCAAATATGGCAGATGTCAGGCAAAAGCATATACTGGCTAACTTTAAAATACTTAGCAAATAGGTTTGGGTAAGACCAGATATATATGATCACTACTTCTGAGGATCATTTATTTTGGTTATTTCTGCTATCACTTTACTTGCTTTTCCAAAATTAGTCATACAGCAGCTAATGATCAGAGCTTTGATATATCATAATTCTGAGACAGAATATTAACATCTGCAAATTAAACGATGCACAATGTTCAAGGAGGATAGGAAAGCATGAAATAAAAAAAAATTCAAAGTATGAGTTAACTTCCTTCCATGCTTTGGTGACTATTGGCAATGATAAGCCTTTAGTGTGGCCCCTTGTAAATTACTCACGTTTATGACCTGTTGTATTCAATTTATTCCACTGAAGATACCGTTGCAATTTTCAGGAGCTTTTTTACCCTGGGCCTCTTCTATAAATAGATTCTGCCCTACTGGTATTTCGAAACTAATGAATGAGAATTCATTATATTACTTATATATTAATAAAGAGCTCTGTGTTCTTCATGGTATATGATTCTAGAGAAAACTGGCCTCCAGAAAACAATACTCTTGGAGGAAACTGAATATATGTGAGGGAATGGTATGCTGGTCTATGGATTCTACAGAGTGAGATTTAATCCACATTATGTAAACTCTGATGGTAGGATTTGAGGATATATGCCAACTTCATGAAAGCCAGCATTATGAGGACTGGCAGAGTGAGACAGGTTTTTCTAAACAGTAGTGTCATAAATATGAAATGCTTACAGTTGTAAGATTTTTGCTTTGATTGGCTCCTCTCCATCCACAAGCAGGGAGAATCTCCTGTATCCTTCTTAGTTGTAGATAACTCCAAGGTTGCTGCACATCAAGCAAAGATACGCATTGATGTTGGAATATCAAAGGCAGCATAATCAGCCATGACAGTTCAGGATTTGCAGGGCTGACCTTCAGCCAACCTTATTAATACTAACTCAAGATGCAATAGTTTAAAAGACCAATGACTTTAGTTCTATAGGAAATGAGTAACTTACAAATCCAGTAAGGGTCTTGCAGCGATGGTCTTTATTGATATATATGAGCTTAAATATTTTTCTTTTGCTATTCTAGTGGTGTAAAATTTGTAGCAATATACTGGTTGCCACTTAGATGATAGTCAAGGGCAGGCTGTATTCTGTATGATCTAGAAACATGAGAGCTCTTAGAGTGAATCAGTGAATCTACATTTGAGTGACTGATAAATAACAGATCATGCTGAATACTGTATTTAAGGTTTTCCCTTAAGTGTATTTATTTATTTATTTATTTACATTTGTTGACCGGGAGTGTCAGACTGGACGTAGGTCCATTTTCAGCGGAGGCCCGGGGAGAAAAGCTCCACAGTTAAAATAAACAGACAGTAGTTACATTGGACTACATAGCGATTAACATAGCAATTAATTACAAACATATTTACAGATGAATAACATAGTACATCAGTAAACAACTATACAGTTACAGTGTACGTAACAAGTTCTCTGGTTGTTCTGCTGTCTGTGATCTTTTGCTCAGTTTGTATTCATTATGGCAGCATTTGCTTGAATTCAGTTTCCTGCAGTGTTAGTCTATGGAGAAGGATTATTCTGACAAGGAGAAGGAGGTGAATGGACAAATTCACTTGTTCTATCAGTGAGTCAGGGCAATCTTAGAGTTAGGGCATATAAGAAAGGGACATGAAAGTGGAAATGGCCCTTGTTCTGCAAAAAAGAAATATATATTTTTATGATACTTTCTAAGTGGTTTATTTTTTAGACACCAGCAGTTATACTCTTCAGTTTAATAGTGATGTGGATTTTACACAAAAGCAGTTTACTTTTAAGTCATCATTGGGGAAGCAGTATTTACTTGAGCATCTGGTTTAGCTCACATGATGACAAAAAAAAAAACAAATGAACAGAACTCTGTAAGAATATTACTAATGAAGGATAGAGATGAATGTACCAGTAGATTAATTGCCCACAGAAAGGAGAGTGCACTGAGTGGTGACAGACCAAGTGAGAACCCCACCATGGGCCCCACAGTATCTGCTTTCACTGATGTTATTCAGTGCCATTGATGTAGACTGGTAACTTGGCTGAAGTTGAAACATTGTAGAAGGGAATAGGTGGGTGAGGGTTTTAGATGTCGGCTAGCACTGCAGCTCAGTGTAAGAGTATGCTCAACAATGTATTAAGGTTGAAAGTAATTCTGCTACAAATATGCAAAATAAATAAGGTATAAAATAAAGCTTGCTTAAATATAGAAATAGAGTTTAGTAATATGTGATTAGCATCCATACTAAATGACTGTGGCTTGAAAAAATAAGGAATTTGCTTAATGGACATGTTTTCCTAGAGAATCAGCAGGAATGTATGCATTTCGCACTGTCAGCAAGAAATCTGACCTCTTATAGACTTAGCAAAAATGTAAAAAACAGGATGTATGCATTTCATATTGTCAGTAAGAAAGCTAACCCGCTTCTTTAAAGAATGAACAACAGGAAAACAATCTGCATGTGTTTCTATCATATGACACTGTTAACCAAGGAAGTTTGAATGGACATGCCTTTATCAAGTCAGCAATTCTATGTTTCCCACAAAGATGTTTCCTTAAAAGACAGTATCAATATTGTTTCTCTACAGGATGAAAACATATTTTTATGCAAACACCAGCAAACAGATGTTTTCATACAAAGTCTAAAATAGAATACCAAGAAGAAAAACAGGATGTAAAAATGCTATAAAGAGACTATAGCAGATAAAATTGCTAGAGGCATTTGTGTAGGAACACACTTGTTCTGAGGTAATATTGTATCGCTCACATCATCCATGCTGTTTGAGAAGTAAAGTAGCACAGTACCTGAAGCTGTAACGATAGTTCGTGCGATTTGTTATAAAAAGTTATTTATTAGTTACTGCTTTTAAAGTGACAGAGTTTGGTGCTGGATCAGTGTACATTCTGCAAGTTTCTGTGGGCAACAGACTGTAAATGCAATTATAATTAGACTTTGTTTTCAGCAGAATCCAGCCAGCAAGAAATTAGTGTCTTAAGAAGACTTTAGATCTATCACAGTAAGCAGCACCTTGACTCAGAATCTTGCATGACTCTCCAGAATATGTGTCATGTAGCATTAGACTGAGATTGCAATGGAAAATGCAGAAACCCAGAAGGTTGATGTGTGAGAAGGGAATAGGAGACGTAATGTCAGAAAAGGAAAAAAAAGGACGAGAAAGCAGTTAGTAAGGTCAGACAGTAAGGCACATCAGCAAAGTGGCCAGTGCAGGAGACAGTTCAAAAGTGTGACCTGCAGAAGAAAAGAGAGCATGGAGTTGGGAGAATGATGAAAACAGTAGTAGAATTTGGGATGTGAGAAGATGACTGAAGATGAAACAGGGAGATGAAGGATCTACAGAAAAGTAAGATTCAGCTGGAGAAACATTGACGGAGTGAGTGAGGTAGGTGGTGGAGCAGTGGGAATAATGGTAGAGATTAATAAAAAGGACACTAATAGAAATATGGCATTAAACCAGAAGCAGGATGTGACAAGAACCCAGAATTCCACAAGGAAGGCAGAATAAAGCATAAAGTGATAGTGAGATGATGATCAAATGAATTGATGGAGGAGACTGGAACATTGTGGACCAGTTGCTAGTGAAAAAGAGGCAAGAAAGGATACAGGAGGAAAAGAGGAGGTTAGAAGATACAACAACAGAGGGCAGAAGGTTTGGCTGGATTAGAGAGTTAGCACTGGCTGTGCTGGCAAGGTACTGATAACAATGATTCTGGCCAGGTCCAGTGCAAGGATTGACTCTAGAAAGTAAGTGTAAGAGACAGAAAAGGCAGTGAAGAAAGGGAGAATCATGAAGACAAATGATCTGGTGGCATGGACAGTTGAAGAAGCAGCCAGCAGAGTAAGAGGGTATCCCAATGATGTCAGGCAAATGAGTATACACTGGTGCTTTAATAAAGGTTCTAGTTCATCTCCAGCAAGCACACCAAGGTACATAGGGGTATATTGGCAACTGAGGAAGAAATGGTTTAGGCAGGAGCTTTCACTTCAGTAAGAAAGGGACAGTATAGCTAAAAGAGAGGTATGATATGTATGTGGACATTGTTTTGCTTTTAATCTGAGATGGAAGGGGAAAGAATAGCAAACAAATGAGCCATTAAGTTAGATATATATTCCAACTAGGAAATATACCCAAAAGACTGTTTTTAAAGGTCAGATGCAAGTCTCTGCAATTCTGACTGAAATAAAAAACAGATTGTAGTTTAGTCTTTCCATATAAAAGATACCTTTGTTAAATTATAAAACAGTTAACCTTTCTGATTATCTAGTTCCCCCGATACTGCAGAAAAGTGCCTAAGAACTACAGTTAGCACAACACTTCAACCATCTGACATGACAAACAATATTTGTGACTAAAACCATGTAATTCCTAAAATGCTATTAATCCAGTACTTTATATGCAAATACAAAATAAAGTTTTTACAAAGGAGAACAAGTAGACGGGCAAGACTTGGGGGTGGGGGCAGAAGAATGCAATAAACAAGTAGGATGCTCAGAAAGGAGAAAGAAAAGGGTAAGGAGAATATGAAAGATGGGAAAGTAATGCTATACAACATCAGGAGAATGGGACAAGATGGGAAATTGTAAGCTATCCTGGAATCTGACAAGGTGTATAATGCCAGCATCACAGAGACTAAGGCAAAGGAAAATGTCCTCAGGAATGACAGGAAGGAAAAAGGAAAAAAGAGGTTGTAGTTTGTTGAAGAGGTGAGACAGCTTGCAAGGTGAAGAGGTAACAGAGGAGGTAGGCAAAATAGGTGTATGAAGAAAGTAAGTACATTGACAGTCAGATTGCATGCAGAGTTTGGGAAACTAGTGGCTGGACACCATCTGTAATCCACGAGATATATCAATGAAGGAAGACATTCTGTTGGTGGATAGGTTCAGGAACTGGGGACAGAAAAAGGGAGGATCTCAGTCGTCAGGCAGCAGACTGGTTATTATGACTAGTTATTACAACCACAGCACAAAGCAACATGTTCCTAACAGAGGCTCTATATCATGAAGATTTATACAGTAAGGGCTAGAGGACAGGAAACAAAGTAACATTCTATATTTAGTCCTCACTAGATAAGATGAAATTCATGATATAGAGCCAAGATGTCTACTACTGGTCAATGTTCACCTCATTCAGAACCATGGATATCCAAGAGACAAAGGCAGCAGTGTTGGATGGAACTACAAGTAGCTCAAAATGGAGAGTGGAAGGAACTATGACAATGGAGAGACATGAAGAGGACAGATAGGCAAGGAATAAGATTCAGAGGCAACATTCTAAAAGGCAGGCAATGGGTGTTTGCCGAAATGAAAGAAGAAAGAACTCAAAAGCAGGCCAAAGTGACAAAACATGGAAGTTAAAGTGGTACTCAGGAGCAAGGAGAAAGAATCCAAACAGTAGAAAGAAGTAAGGGGGTAGGAAAGCAGACCTATGTCAAGGCAATGAGAAAAGTAAATAGCCAGGTAAGGAAATCCAGTACTAAGGTATAGCTAAAACTCAGGTGATAAAGAAGGAAATGAAACATTTTTTCAGATACCTAAGGTATAGCTAAAACTCAGGTGGTAAAGAAGGAAATGAAACATTATTTCAGATACCTAAGGTATAGCTAAAACTCAGGTGGTAAAGAAGGAACTGAAACATTTTTTCAGATACCTAAGGTATAGCTAAAACTCAGGTGGTAAAGAAGGAAATGAAACAATTTTTCAGATACTTTCAAAGATGAAGAAGGGGCATGCAAAACAAAATATCATAATCAATAAAGGAAGGGAAATAGGGTCAACAAGGAAATTGCTAAAGTACAGAACAATTTCTTCATCTCAGTATTCATAAAACCAAAAGAAGGAGGAGTACTGCACAATGCATGGAGGAAAAGAAGGTAAAATAAATTTAGAAATGGATGGATGGACCAGTACAGAGTGAGTGAGTAGAAATGGAACTGACCAGCTTAAAAAAGTGGAAAAGTGCAGAAATCCATTGGGGGTACTGGTCAGAAATCCAGCAAATACCATGGTAGAACCCATCATAGAAATATTAAACCAATCTTTGGCCAGTGGGGAAGCATCAGAAGACTAGAAAACAGTGCCAGTTATCTCCTTGTTTATGGGAAAAAGCAGGACCATGACAGCCAGTTGTGGGCCAATTAGCTTGATGTCAGTGACCAGGAAGGTATTAATGATAATCCTGGGGGTAAAGTGCAGCACCTTTTAAAGTGCATGCAGTTTTAAGACCCCAAACCAGAAAGGATTCCCTGCCAAGAAAAGTGTCAGTGAAAGTTCCTTCAGTTCTATGACTGGATAACAGCAGAGATGGCTAGGAGAAGCTAGTAGATGTGGGCTCTCTGGAATTAAGACCTTTGACTTGGTATCCTAGGGTGATTAATACAATGAACCTATTTATAGTTGACATGAAAATCAGGACTGCAGTTGTACATGTGGGGAAATTCTGAAAACGGATGTGAATATTCTATAAAGCATATACAGGTGCAAGGTTCTGCATTTTGGATATATAAATTAAGTGATGTTAAACTACGAGAGAGACAGTGTCTGAAAAGGGTCTAGGTATCACACCAGCCCTGGAATATCAGGCACAAGCTGAAATGGATAAAGGAACAGACAAATTGTTGTTGTTGTTGTTATTGTTGTATTCTCAGGGTGCACAATCTCCAGAGATAGGGAAGTTATGTTCTCATCCAATTAAACACCAATTAGATCTCCCCTAAAATAATATATGCAGTACTGAAGACCCTACATGGAAAATGGCAAGAAATCACTGTAAAGTGTCAAATCCAGCTTTACCCCTCTCTCTCTCCCCTCAATCTTCCCTCAGAAAATACCATCAAATATAACTACCCTTGCTATCACTAGGGAACAGGTCCTTAATGCTCTCTCTAAGGCTAAGAACATTGCTTCAATGGGCCCAGACAATATCTCAGGATGCATTCTAAATAGCATGAAATATGACCTATCAAGCCTTCTGGAATTACTATTTAACTGTAACCTCCAAACAGGCTTTGTGCCTCATGAATGGAGAACAGTAACAGTCATCTTTTGTACAAATGTGGACCATCTACAGACCCTGGAAACTACACACCCATAAGTCTCACTAGTCTTATATGCAAAGCCATGGAAAGAATTACAGTGGATATGATCATTAATGATATAGTAAGCCTCTAGGCAATGGACCCAACCAAGTTTGGTTTCATCAAGGGCAGGTCATGCCTACTCAACATGGTGGAATTCTTTGAGAAGATCACCAAAGCAATGGATAAGGGCAAAATGGTTCACACTGCCTATTCTAACCTGGCCAAGGCATTTGACACAATACCCCACTTGGGCATTGTTGACAAACTCAGGAGGTTAGGTATAAATCCATATGTCACCCAGTGGATAGCCAGCTGGCTCACAGACAGGACCCAGGAAGACAGAATTGGGGAGTTCACCTCTAGATAGAGGCCAGTCACAAGTAGAGTCTCTCGGGGACCAGTCCTTGACCACTCTCTTTTGGCATTTACCTCCCCGAAGTTAACGCCAGTGTAAATTTGTAGATGACTGCAAATTAGAAGCTGTCATTGAATCACACACTGACATAAATGTTCTCCAGGAAGGGCTAACACAGACAAACAACTGGTGTCAATGCCATGGACTAAAACTAAATGCCAAGAAATGCATAATAGTATCCTTCGGGAGGTCATCCAACCCTTGTAACTATCATATTGACAACACACCCCTTAGAGTTAACCCAGTAGTCAGGGTCTTAGGGACACACATAGAGAGTAATCTAGCCTTTGACCATCATTTAGTGAGGAAATCATTCTATGTTGCACACCTTATAAACAAAGGTATGGCATCTAGGGCCAAGGAAGTCATTGTTCCACTCTATTCAGCATTCATCAGAC